>NC_134357.1:224896383-225200133 GCF_048569485.1 Anomaloglossus baeobatrachus
CAACATGGGAAAGACAAAGGAGCATTCCAAGGCCATCAGAGACAAGATCGTGGAGGGTCACAAGGCTGGCAAGGGGTACAAAACCCTTTCCAAGGAGTTGGGCCTACCTGTCTCCACTGTTGGGAGCATCATCCGGAAGTGGAAGGCTTATGGAACTACTATTAGCCTTCCACGGCCTGAACAGCCTTTGAAAGTTTCCACCCGTGCCGAGGTTAAGCTTGTCCGAAGAGTCAAGGCTAACCCAAGGACAACAAGGAAGGAGCTCCGGGAAGATCTCATGGCAGTGGGGACATTGGTTTCAGTCAATACCATAAGTAACGTACTCCACCGCAATGATCTCCGTTCCAGACGAGCCCGTAAGGTACCTTTACTTTCAAAGCGTCATGTCAAGGCTCGTCTACAGTTTGCTCATGATCACTTGGAGGACTCTGTGACAGACTGGTTCAAGGTTCTCTGGTCTGATGAGACCAAGATCGAGATCTTTGGTGCCAACCACACACGTGACGTTTGGAGACTGGATGGCACTGCATACGACCCCAAGAATACCATCCCTACAGTCAAGCATGGTGGTGGCAGCATCATGCTGTGGGGCTGTTTCTCAGCCAAGGGGCCTGGCCATCTGGTCCGCATCCATGGGAAGATGGATAGCACGGCCTACCTGGAGATTTAGGCCAAGAACCTCCGTTCCGCCATCAAGGATCTTAAGATGGGTCGTCATTTCATCTTCCAACAAGACAATGACCCAAAGCACACAGCCAAGAAAACCAAGGCCTGGTTCAAGAGGGAAAAAATCAAGGTGTTGCAGTGGCCTAGTCAGTCTCCTGACCTTAACCCAATTGAAAACTTGTGGAAGGAGCTCAAGATTAAAGTCCACAAGAGACACCCAAAGAACCTAGATAACTTGGAGAAGATCTGCATGGAGGAGTGGGCCAAAATAACTCCAGAGACCTGTGCCGGCCTGATCAGGTCTTATAAAAGACGATTATTAGCTGTAATTGCAAACAAGGGTTATTCCACAAAATATTAAACCTAGGGGTTGAATAATAATTGACCCACACTTTTATGTTGAAAATGTATTAAAATTTAACTGAGCAACATAACTTGTTGGTTTGTAAGATTTATGCATCTGTTAATAAATCCTGCTCTTGTTTGAAGTTTGCAGGCTCTAACTTATTTGCATCTTATCAAACCTGCTAAATCTGCAGGGGGTTGAATACTACTTGTAGGCACTGTATATTGTAGCAATGTTATCAAAAAGACTCTAGGAGGTGCATCTTGAGACAAAGGGAGAGATGAAACCCTGTGAGCACGGTCCACTGCATAAAATGGAGACAATGTGTCTGGACCAAAGATGTGTGTAAGCCAAGCGTCAAAATATTTGGGAGGGTTTGCACTCTCCATCTTTTCTGGAGCTCCCATTAGCCTGATATTATTTCTGCTGCATCAGTTCTCCAGATCATCTGTTTTCGCAATCAATAAGGCAATCTGGTTAACATGATGTCTTGTATCTTTAGTTTGGTCTGGCTGTTTATCCTCTACATTGTTGACCCGACGTTCCACTTCCACAATTCGCTCATTTACCTTCCTTAGATCTTGTTTCATCCAAGAGAATTCCTCTTTAACTATCACCAGTTTCAGCCACAGGAGAGTGATTAGATTTATAATTTGAGATTGCTTTAAAGATATCCCACAGACTGGGCTCCTTGTCTTCTTCAGAGTTGTGTTCTAAATTAGGAACAGGTTCCTGAGTCAATCTGGATAGGTGTATTGTTGATTGAGAGGTCCCACTCCTCAGGGTAATTTCTTATATCCCATTCCAGAGAACCCCTCACACAGTAGGATTCTGTACAGCTTGTAGATTTAGCAAAGCATGCTAGTTTACACTGTATTCTGCGATACCGCTACCACTCACACACCCCTCCCCTGCATGGGTGTTGCGTGCCAAATAGCCTCAGGAATTGTGGCTTTTTTCAGTCACCCATACCTGCAGCTTCCATTCAACTTCCTTGTTATGCCACCAGTCAGATTGCTTTGCATCAATCAGTAGTCTCCTCTTTGCTAAGGAAGGACACCAGGCAATCTAGTTGCCTGCCAAGCACAGCTCTCTTCTCTCAGACCCATAATTCATGGGCAACAGTCAGATGACTCAAGGGTGGTTTGATACCTTTAACGAATAACAGGTGAAAATCTATAGTATCCACTGCCATTGATCATCTCCTCTCCTTAGACACCGCAAGGAAATGTCTCGAGTTAATACTAGCGTGAGTGACCAATCCTCACCTCCACCACCACAACACAACAGTATTGTTTGCTTTTTAAACTTTAATGAGGCAGTCCAGAACAAATGGGTTAGAGTTTAAAGGGAACCTGTCACCAGTTTTTTCGTGTATGAGCTAATACCAACACCTTACCCAGCCTCTGTGCTGAATTCTAAAAAGTTGTACATTATGTCCTGACCCCCCTTTATATCCTGCAAAAAAATCTTTTGAATAGCTCCTGCGCTGAATGCAAATCTGACCAGATCGGTCCGATGGCCATCACTGCAGCAACTCCTGTCCCTCCTCTCTGCTGTGACTTTCCATCCTCCCGATGTGATTCATTTGTCATCCGTACAGCCGAACAAATCTCGTGCCTATGCAGGGGCATCGCGGTTTGCACAGCCACACTGTGGATATACAATGGGGTCAGTACATAATATACAACTTTTTAGAATGCAGCACTGAAGCAAAGTAAGATGGTGGGATTAGGTCATAAACGAAAAAAACTGGTGACAGGATCCCTTTAAGGATTCTTGTAATCTGATTGCTCTCACTGCGGAACCCAGGTATTGATGAAGCCTTCAAGCACAATGTGTAAATCAAAACTTATACCTGTGGCCTAATGTAGAGAATTATACATGAAAAACTTGCAGTCCGTCTATTAACTGCTAATCAAAATGGAGAAAACCAGTTACTGTTCTCTTCCCTCCCCCGTGGCGGGAGGCTCCCTGTTACAGATAAGTTAATAAAGACCGGCTCAAAAAAGTTAAGTGTGAGTCTAAGGGTACCTTCACACTTAGCGATGCAGCAGCGATCCGACCAGCGATCTGACCTGGTCAGGATCGCTGCTGCATCGCTACATGGTCGCTGGTGAGCTGTCAAACAGGCAGATCTCACCAGCGACCAGTGAACAGCCCCCAGCCAGCAGCGACGTGCAAGCGACGCTGCGCTTGCACGGAGCCGCCGTCTGGAAGCTGCGGAGACTGGTAACTAAGGTAAACATCGGGTATGGTTACCCGATGTTTACATTAGTTACCAGTGTGAGCAGGGAGCAGGGAGCCGCGCACACTGAGCGCTGGCTCCTTGCTCTCCTAGCTACAGTACACATCGGGTTAATTAACCCGATGTGTAATGCAGCTACATGTGCAGAGAGCAGGGAGCCGCGCACACTGCTTAGCGCTGGCTCCTTGCTCTCCTAGCTGCTGTACACATCGGGTTAATTAACCCGATGTGTACAGCAGCTACATGTGCAGAGAGCCGGAGCCGGCAGCACAGGCAGCGTGAGAGCTGCAGAGGCTGGTAACTAAGGTAAATATCGGGTAACCACCTTGGTTACCCGATGTTTATCTTGGTTACAAGCTTACCTCAGCTGTCAGACGCCGGCTCCTGCTCCCTGCTCGCTTCATTTGTCGCTCTCTTGCTGTCACACACAGCGATCTGTGTGTCACAGCAGGAGAGCGGCTTTGAAGAAAACGAACCAGGGCTGTGTGTAACGAGCAGCGATCTCGCAGCAGGGGCCAGATCGCTGCTCAGTGTCACACACAGCGAGATCGCTAATGAGGTCACTGCTGCGTCACAAAAAGCGTGACTCAGCAGCGATCTCGGCAGCGAGCTCGCTGTGTGTGAAGCACCCCTAAAAGAGATTGCAGCTGGAAGACCACTGAACTAAATCTGTCCTGGTGTAAGACAAGCACCCTGGTTGATGGTTCTTGGGACAACCCATAAGAATTCAAAGTTAGTTTTAATCAACAGATCTCGGAATAATAATAATTTCCACAATTGGATGTGTTTATAAGAAAAAGAAAAAAAAAATAATATAACAAAGATCTCTAATTTTACTTTGACTACAGCTAAGCATTTGACTATGTTGATCACCAGAAACTTAATAAACTGGAATACTCTGAAGAATATAGGTGTGCCAAACCATCTGATCAGCCTCATCAGTCACTTTCATATTGACCAAAAAGCAACAGTCTGAACGGAATATGGTATGTGTAGCGCCCTTAAAGCCATCAGGGAGCTACAAAGTACTGCATCCCCACCAGGATGCAGGGCCTACCACCTAGGGACCCAGACAACCAGTGCCGGTAACACACAAACACACAAGATAATCCCTGTTTTTCCCCAATAATCCCCCATAGAATGGTACCAGGCTAGGGTTGGACAATGGATGGCCACCTAGAGGTGGAGCCAATCCAGTCCACTAGACAACCAGGTGGGAGGGGCAGACAATGGACAGTCAGACAGTGGAGGAGACAGTAGTTAGAGTGTGTCAGAGACAGTGTAAGTGGGCAGACGGACTGACGGGAGTGAACAGTGACCTAAGGGCCTAGGCGGTTAGTTGCAGGTGGAGTACGGTGGAGTACTCCTGGAACTACGAACCAACGGGGTACAGAATCCTAGGTCAGGCAAAAGCTCCAGGCAGACCTGATAAAATCTGCACAGTGAAGGGACCATCAAAGACCTCACTGACCTTGAAGTTCGGGACTCAGTAGTAAAGGGAGATATGGGGATATGACCAGAGACACCAACCCCACAGGGTTCACGCTACCGTCATACGGAATGCTGAAGAAAACAACCAGGAGGGGACCCCCAGCCGCTCTACGCCACGGGACCCACCAACCAAAAGACAGGTGCAGCGGAAGAAGCCTCCAGGTCACTAAACCGGCACGGTGACTAAGGGGACCTGCGGTTAAGATCAGCCAGCCTCGGGTGATCAGTTACCAGCTTGCAGTGAGTAAAAAGAACCAGTTACATGGAAACTCCCGTTGTGGCCTACCTTCTTTCAACACCCACATGCATCACCTTTTCTCCGGAGTTTGGCCCTGCTTGTGGAGAGCCTAACATCCAGGCTGCCACTAACACCAGCCCCAGTAGTGAAAACTGTGCAGCGGCAGCTTTATCCTCATAGCCGCAACACTGCAAGTGGCGTCACGTATAAACTTTATTCAAAAATCCAATGTAGATATTCCCCTGTCAAAAATCATCCAGGGCACAAACCGGGCAGCGGCCACCAAAGTGACATTCCCCAGTTATACACTACCCTGGACCGAACTCCCCATAACCCTGGGCGACACAGCTTTTTCCTGGCGTCACGAACAGGATTGAACTGGACCCGGTCAAACCGGGTGACGTGTGCCTTATAGACTGTGTTTTATGGACTGTGTTTTACTGCTTGAAATACAGCCGCAATTTTGGTGTAAAAAGTAACTGCACCACAACAGTGAGAAAGGCACGAAAAGAAACCCGCCCACGTCAACTGTAAACACGGGCGGAAGGGGGCAATAACTTGATCCGGAAGATCCCAAGGTGCTCCAGTCCCGCGAGAGAGTGGTGAGAAACACCAAAGGGGAATAGAAAGATGCAGGCGCCTGATAGCGGGAATGCAGCGGGCCTGCTCCGGTAGTGCAAGCGGCAGCGGCCAGAGCCGAAGCGGTAACACCAATCATGCCGATCACCCTGCCGTATGTCCCCGAAGCGGCGTGGCTGCCCCAGTATGATGGCAAACCGGATGCCCTACCCAGGTTTAAAAAGAAATTTTGTACAGTGTTGGACATGTACGTGATGACTAGCAAGTAACGAGCTTCTGTTGTGCTAGACCAGTTAACAGGAGCAGCAGAGCTGGAAGTAGAAACCTGGTCAGATGTGGATTGGGAATCAGTGACTACCATCTTTGACAAGTTAAAGATCGCTTTTGAAAACCGTACTGAGGCAGAGCTGAGGATGGGATTTTATAACTGCAGTCAGAGACCCCAGAATAGCATCAGAGACTGTGCGTTGAGATTGCAAGTAGCACTACGGACCTTGAAACACATAGACCCCATTGGTGATCTGGCAGGGAACAAAATGATAGTTGAACAATTCCTGCAGGGGTTACAATCCGTGGAGGACCGTAAATAACTGCACTTGTGGGTCCTGGAACACCTGGACTTGGACTTTGATGTTTTGAAAGACCAAGCCATAAAAGTGTGCTACCCCTGCAGCAGTCGAACCGCTCGGATCCGGGGATTGCTGTGGCTCGAGGGTCTCCGGACCCGGGGGCTCGCTGCCACTTCAAATGCAAAGGGGGGTAGTTACAGGGGATAAGAGTTTGTCATGCCACCCGTGGTTCACGGTAAGGGGAGTACCGCCGCTGCCGATGGGAGTACCCGGGGGAGATGGAGTGCGGCAGCCAGATGATGTTCCCGCCACGGATAGGGGAGGCCCTGGGACTCTGGATGGTGGAGTGATGTAGGGGAGCGTGGTGCAGATTGGAAGCAGGGGAGGACAGCGTACTCACTCCAGCAGTGATGTGACCGCAAAGCAGACTGACACAAAAGTAAACCAAGTCTCTGGGTGCCGCTGCCACTTCAGGGGAGCCCGTCGGAGAGTCCGCTCCCTGTGGTATTGCTAATGATCTGTGCCTCCATGCACTGTATTTTAGTGTTCGTTGTGACCACTATGCTTGAAGCTGTCGGGGTCCCGCTCCCCACTGTTGAGTAGTGAAGCTGTGCTTTCGATAGCTGACACTTGGGATTTCAGTGGGCCGCATAAGCTGGAAAGCCCTATCCCCCTCTTTGTGTTGATGCCTTCGATCTCTGAGCTCTCGGGGAAAGTCCATAAAGAAACTATCCTCCTCAGGTTAATTATCAGGTTGCGTGAAGCTACTCCCTGATCTAGGGTCCAGTACTCTGCCGTGCTCGGTACCGGTTCGGTTACTAGGTACTTCGGTGCCTGATGTTCCCCAAAACTAAGCCTGGCACCTTTCTCCAATACCCTGCGACCGGGTCTCCGACTCCTTCAGTCCCAGGCCACCGTCCGCAACCTAGCCAAAAGTCCCCAGGGAGCTCCAACTCCCAGCTCCTCACTCTTTGGGAGCTACTTCTCCAGGGAGCTGCTACTCCCAGCTCCTCACTCTCTAGGAGGTACTTCTGTTCTGACTAAGCTTTGCTCTCCACTTCCTGTCTATGACTTCCTCCCTCCCACCAGTCTGCCTGACCTCTAGGCGAGTGGCCCTGTTCCAACTAGACCACCGACTGGTGTGCCTGACAGGGTGTGGTGTGAGGTGTGACTAGGATTTGCATGCTGATGGAGCAATACGAAAGGTTAGGATCCCAGAACCATGGGGGGGTTAAGCCCTGCACCAAGAGAAGAGGGTGCAGTACCCTGTGACGACCTGACTAGTCCAGGGGCGTCACAAAAGCCCTGCAGTCCCCTGCAACCACAGACTCTGTTTCCCAGTCCTGGCAAGCCAGTACGTCACCTGTGAGGATGGAACCAAATTCCTCAACTGTGGCAGCAGCTAATGAGCAGGCTGCGCCCCCTGGTGCTCCAACTGACGTGTGTTACCAGATACAGCGGCTGAGCAAGGACGTTGCTATGATCCTGAAAGTAATGCAGATCCAGCCAGAATCTAAGTCGTTGGAGAAGATCAAGCTAGCCGATTGCCCTGAGGATGTTCCATGGATGCGAGGAAGGAGAATTCCATCGTCCAGAGGGAGGAGCAGTGACCGCTATGACTCATCTGGACAACCCATCTGCCGTTATTGCAACAAAGCTGGCCATTTTGCACGCAGCTGTCCTTTAAAGCGGCAATCCCTGGGGCCAAGGGCCAACCCCCAGGATTGAGATGACAGGGCCCATCTGACTGGCGAGACCGGTATGTAGGAGGACGACCGATTTTGTCCATCACCCTGGACAAAATTCCCACTTCAGCATTGCTGGACACCGGCTTCCAGGTAACCCCACCATATGTACTGTACAAACGGTTTTAGTCAGATGCTGAACTTACCCACCCGGACTCGGGCCTCACTATTTATGCTGTGAATGGACTACCGGTAACTCAGATTGAGTTTAAGGAAGCAACCATAAAAGTGGGGAGGGTAGAGTTAAAAGTCCAAGGCTTAATTGTAGTCGAAACTGATGTAAATGACAGGAATCTGCAGGTGATTCTGGGTACTGAAACTGCTGGTGTGGGGCAGTAGAGGGTCTTGCAGAGTGAAATACGAGCCCTTCTGCAAAAAGAACAGGTAAACCTGTCGGGTGATAGACTCCAGTCCCATTGTGATACCTCCCAGAAGTGAAATGATGATCTGGTGTCGGGCAGCCATAGGCTTAAAGGGGCAGGACTACCAGAGAGTAGTGGAGCCCATCTATTCAGAAAATTGGTCCACAGTCCTGACAGCCAGGGGAGTAGTTGATATTCGCCGGGGAAGAGAACCCGTGTGAGTGTTAAATTGTGGGGAGGAGGAAACTAAATTGCCCAGGTATGCCACCATTGCCAAATTGTTCACAGTAGCAGATGACTCCATCCAGACAGTGGAATCCCTGGTCCCACCAGAACAAGCAGAGGTTTACAACCCCCAAAAGCAGTTAGAGGGTTGGTGTCAGGAGTTGCATGTAGGTACTGATTCCACCCCTACACTCCAGAAACAAAACACGGGGTCTACAGGAATACGAGCAAGTCTTCAGTAAACACCCACTAGACTTTGGGAGGATAAAAGGGGTACACCATCACATACCCAGAGGGAATCACCATCCCATTAAAGAAAGGTACAGACCTATACCACCTAAGCATTACCAGTGTGCCAAAGAGTTGATGAAAAACATAAAGGAGGCTGGGGTTATCAGAGACAGTTGTAGCCCTTAGGCAGCTCCATTGGTTCTAATAAAGAAGAAGGATGGCACCATGAGGATGTGCGTGGACTATAGGCACATCAACGAGATAACACACAAAGATGCCTATCCACTACCCAGTATAAAAGAATCCCTGGCTGCATTGAAGGCTGCTAACTACTTTTACACCTTAGATCTCACCAGTGGCTATTGGCAAGTCTCTGTCGCAGAAGAGGACCAGGAGACAACTGCCTTTGCCACCCCGATGGGACTGTGCGAATTTAGCAGCACGCCATTTGGGCACCTGGAACGTTTCAAAGGTTGATGGAATGTTGTCTGAGACATTGCAACTTCGAGATAGTATTGCTCTACCTGGATGATGTAATCGTATACTCGAAAACCTACGAGGAACATCTAGAACATCTAGCTGAGGTATTCAAGGCACTGTCCAAGTATGGAATGAAGTTGAAACCATCAAAGTGCCACCTGTTGAAACCCAGGGTCCAGTATCTCGGACACATTGTCAGCGCAGAGGGAGTGGTGCCAGATCCAGAGAAGATTATTGCCATTATGAACTGGCCAAGACCAACCACCATCAGGGAAGTACTGTACGTCAGTTCCTGGGACTGGTAGGATACTACAGGAGATTCATCAAGGGCCACACGAAGATGGCAGCGCCTTTACAAGAACTCCCGGTAGGCCACGCCAAGAAAGGTAAAACTTCTGGCCCTCCATTCGAATGGGGTGAAGGGGAAGAAAACTCCTTCAGACAGATGACGTTAGCCCTGACAGGAGACGAGATTCTGGCGTATCCTGACTACAACCTACCCTTCGTGCTGTACACCGATGCCAGCAACGTGGGATTGGGAGCTGTGTTGTCCCAAGTGCAGAATGATAAAGAGAGAGTGATTGTCTACGCGGGCAGGAAGCTTCGTCCTACAGAGAGGAATCCTGAAAATTACAGTTCCTTCAAGTTGGAGTTCCTGGCATTGGTCTGGGCTGTCACAGAGCAGTTCAAACACTACCTGGCCGCCGCGAAGTGTACCGTTTTCACGGATAACAACCCTCTGACCTGCCTGAATACAGCAAAATTGGGTGCACTGGAGCAACGATAGGTGGCTCAACTAGCAAACTATTATTTCACCCTCAAGTATCGTGTTGGTCGCAAGAATGACAACACAGATGCATTATCCAGGAGATGCGTCACCTGCCAGAGGAGGGAGAAGACATGGATGAGTTGGAAGAGATCAAATTACCAGCTTTCCACCGCCCTAGTGCCTCCAGGTACCAGAAATCCTGTAACAAGCATCAAGAGGTAAATTATGCAGAAGTGTTACCAACCCTAAGACTCATGAAAGAGTGTGTCAAGTGGTGATACCCAAAAGCCACATCCAGATGGTGTTGGAAGCCTACCACGATTGAGCAGGACACTTTGGCTGGAAAAAGTTGGAAGCAGTGCTGCGTGACCGGTTCTATTGGATTCGAATGAGGAACTTCATAGAAAACTGGTGCAGAAATTGTGGCCCCTGTGCATTGAGAAGGAAGGATCGCGACAGTCAAAGAGCACCACTTCAGCCTATTATTACCAAACAGTCATTGGAGCTTGTAGCCCTGGATCATGTGAAACTGACACCTAGTCGAACAGGCTACACCTATGCTCTAACTATGGTGGATCATTACTCCAGGTTCTTAGTGGTCGTCCCAGTCAAGGACTTAACAGCAAAAACTGCAGCAAAAACCTTTCAAGCGCATTTCTGCAGACCACATGGATGTGGGAAAGAATGAATCAAATTGGCATTGTATTGCTGAAGACTCTCCCACTAGAGGAAAGAAATCAGTGGAAAGATAAGCTATCTGACCTAGTGGATATCTATAATAACATCCCAGTGAGTTCAACAAACTGTATGCCAGCATTTCTCATGACAGCGAGACCTGGAAGATTACCAGTGGATCTTGGGGCACGTTTTTCTCGGGTTCCACGTAAACCATCATGGGAGAGTTTAGGACGGGAATTGATTAACAACTTTTCTTGACACTATTTACCCTTACCTGTCTGCTCTTTAATTGGTATTTTGTTTCTTGACCAGACTCCCTGATATATTGTGTACCTTACATATAATTATAGCCCTGCACTATAGGATATAGACTTATGCGTCTCTTGGATATTCTATGCATTATGTGCTGCATTACTGGGTCAATTTTTCACTAATTATACTGGAGTTATTGCAGGCCATGTCTCTACTGATTTTGATATTGCTGCCCATATGGGAGGTGGACCCATGTGTTTAACATCAGTGACACCCTTATGAGCCTGATCATTGTTCTATGTAAATTTTCTTGATACTGTATTTTATATGTCACTTTTTTGCCATTTACTCTATTTAATAAAATATTTGTTATATTTTTGCAAAAAAGTTGTGTTGATGTAATTCTTGATTTATTGGTCCTACTGTGACCTTTGACTACCTTTCCCTTGGTTCTCCTAGTTTGGATCTTGAAATGGAAGTTGTCATGCCAGAACTGGATTCATCAGAGAATGACTGGAATACTACTCGTCAAGTACAGTACAAGAAAATACAAGAATGCGTTGAAAAGAGCTTGAACTAGTCAAGAAAAACAAGAGAAGGACTTTAAGGCTATTTGCCCACGGGGACATTGTCCTGCGGATATATCCGCAAGACATTCCGCAGGTGCTCCCAGAAATCCGCAACATAACTTTTTCTGTTTCAATGCTGCGGATATACAGCAGAATGTCGTGCAGATATGGTGCGGGCATTCTGCATTGAGGATACAGTACCATGGCTTCGGCACTGCATCCTCAATGCAGAACAAGTGCTGCAGTGATCGGGGTGCTCATACTTACCTCCTCGCTTCCGGCGGCCGGGTAACTGTCAGGCAGCGTCTGGTTCACTGTGCTGGAGGTGGGCGGGCCTGAACTAGCTCCGGCTGTCACATGACCGGAGCTCGTGCAGGCCCCGCCCACCTCTTCCTTCCTAAATTTCCTGTACCTGGCTGGATCCACCGCGCTGCTGCCCCTGCCGCTACACCGGACGGAGAAAGTGACTCGGGTCTCTATCAAGGCAGGTAAGTATATGGGACCCTGCGGAGAAATCCGCAACAATAATTGACATGCTGCAGATTTTTCTGCACGAAAATCCGCACGATTTCCGCTGCGGAAAAATTTGCAGCGTGGGCACAGCATTTCCCAAATGCCATAGAAATGGCTGGGGAGTAGCTGTGCTGCAGATTTCTGGAAAATCCGCGGCTTTTCCGCGAGAAATCCGCGGCAAAATCCGCGCATTTTCTGCAGCGTGGGCACATATTCTAATAAGAAAGCCAAAGCTGATCCTTTAACACCCGGAGAAATAGTGCTGAAAAGCAGAAGAAAAGTTCACAACAAACTCGACGATCAGTGGGAAGCAGAACCCTACACAGTGCTACCTTCTAACACAAACAACAAGAAAGCTTGTGCAATTTCCAAGGATAAAGGAAAAACTACGTCCACAGTATCAAGAGATCATTTGAAGAAATGTCCAGAACAATTAAAACCCTCAAGAAGAGATTTCCAGTATACCTGAAGTGCAAGAATCAAAGGAAAAAGTGATACACACACAATACTTGGAGACTTTCCTGAGAACTGACCTCAATACAATGGAGCCATCATTGTACAGTCATTGACAGATGTTCTGTCACTTATCCATGTTATGTAAATAAAAGCTTATAACCTGACTTTAAATTCATTAATTGGTTTCATAAATTACTCTTTTGAAAGCTGAAACCTTCCCAAATTTGGTTTAGGTTATGAAAATAAAGTTGCTGCAAAGCTGAAATATTGATTATTTAATGAACAGAGAAAGGTCAGATTTTGGCAGGACAAATGTTTTGTCGACTTGTCAAATAATGCACCCAATCCTAGTTTACATTCTTACCTCTGCTCAATAAATGATCGGTTAATTAGTGGGTGTGTATAAAAAGAAACCCAGCACCCCAGACCTTCAGTTGAACTACAACTTGACCTCTGACAACTTGCGAAAAATCCACCCTGCGACCAAAGGCTTGATTATCAAGAGACTGAAGAACAGATCCACTGCAGAGGTGGCTGGAAGCTTTAATGTGTCTCAGCGTCAAGTACAAAGAATTAAAAAGAGATTTGAAGAGACTGGAGATGCTTTTGACAAGCCCAGGTCTGGCAGACCCTGCAAGACAACTGCTCAGGAGGACGTTTGTTGGTTAGAAAAGCCAAACCAGCCCCTCTTCTACTGCAGCAGAGCTCCAAAAGGCATAGTAACTTCAAGTACCTGTGTCAACTAGAACAGTTTGTAGGAGTCTGTCTCGAAATTGCCTCCATGGTTGAATCAGTGCCCAGAAGCCAGCACTAAACAAAAGGCAATTAAAAAACTGTGTGGCATTTGCCAAGTCCCACAGCCTGCTAAACAGATGGACGCTGGAAAAGTGGCAGAAGTTGGATTTCTCTGATGAATCTTCAGTTGAATTACACCACAGCTGCCGCAAATACTGCAGGAGATCTACTGGAGCCTGTATGGATCCAGAAAACAGTTAAGTTTGGTGGTGGAAAGATCATGGTCTGGGGTTACATTTAATATGGTGGTGTGCAAAATATTTGCAAGGTGGAAGGCAATATCAATAGCCTAAAATATCAAGAAGTATTAACTACCTCTTTCATTCCCAATCATAAAAAGCGTCAAATTCTGCAGCAGGATGGTGCTCCATCTCATCCATCCAACTCTACAACAAAGTTCCTCTTAGCAAAGAAGATCAAGGTGCTCAAGGACTGGCCAGCCCAGTCACCAGATATGAACATCATTGAGCATGTTTGGGGTAGGATGAAAGAGGAAGCTTGGAAGACAAAACCAAAGAATCTAGGTGAACTCTGGGAGGCATGTAAGACTGCATTCTTTGCTATTCTTGATGACTTCATTGATAAATTGAATGAATCATTGTTGAACTGCATGGATGCAGTCCTTCAAGCTCATAAAAGTCACACAAAATATTAAATATAGCTCTAATAGCACCACAACTTCATTTACCAATGTTATGAAACATATCTTTGTATTAGAAGTTAATTATTTGTTTGAATTTCACACTACTTTCTCTGGGCGACAAAACTTTTGTCTTGCCAAAATCTGCCCTTTCTGTGTTCATTAAATGATCAATATTTCAGCATTGCAGCAACTTTATTTTCATAACCTAAACCAAATTTGGGAGGGTTTCAGCTTTCAAAAGAGTAATTTATAAACACCAATGGATGAATTTAAAGTCAGGTTATAAGCTTTTATTTACATAACATGGATAAGCAACAGAACTTCTGTCAGGGATTGTACCAGTAATCATATTCCCACAACCAGTGGAAGAAGTAATCCCAGCTCCAGAAGACCTACCTGCTGTAGTAACACCAGAGAACACCTACAAATAGTATCTCTGTCAATCACACCAGAAGATTGAGAAGTGACAGGCCACCATTTAGTTCACTCAAAGACACTAGAGTGATAGTCGCACCAGACACCAGAGCGACAAGTTGACACACCAGGGTTATGTAGATCTGCCCGTAGCAACCTAGGTCAACCTTCGCTCAGGTACAGAAAATAAGTTGTACAAAAATAGAATGCATATAAAATTAAATGTAAATGTCAAATTAATCTGATTATTGAATGTTTTGATAAAGATGGACAATAGAAGAAAAAGTTAACCATGTTGCAGTAACCTGTTTGCACAAAGTTTGATATAAAAATGGACCCAGGCTGCAGGACTGGCAGCAGCCAAAAACTTTAAATGTAAATAGTTACACCAGTTGTGCATCACCAGAGTACAACCAGTGGACCCTGTTTAACACCGCCACCTAGGAGAGGATGATTGGAGGAAAGGTCTGCGGTAGAGTAGGCGGAGACCTGGTCACCATGGAGACAGGTGACCTTCTTCCTAGAGGGTTCTGGGACCAGAACCTTTGGTTGGTGGAAGAAGGGAGAGGGGTACTCCAGTTTAAGCAACGTTATAGCCTGAACCTCCCCTGCGTGGGAAGATTGTTAAAGTTATGCTTTCATTTATGCAAAAATAAAAAGTGTAACCTGTATCACTTGCAGCCTGAGGACATGCTGGAATTAACTAAGGGGGAATGTAGCGCCCCTGAAGCCATCAGGGAGCTACAAGGTACTGCATCCCCACCTACCTCCTAGGGACCCAGAAGACCAGTGCCGGTAACACACAAACACTCCAGATAATCCCTGCTTTTCCCCAATAATCTCCCATAGAATGGTGCCAAGCTAGGGTTGGACAATGGATGGCCACCTAGAAGTGGAGCCAATCCAGTCCACTAGACAACTAGGTGGGAGGGGCAGACAGTGGAGACTCAGACAGTGGAGGAGAAACAGTAGTTAGAGTGTGTGAGAGACAGTGTAAGTGGGCAGACGGACTGACAGGAGTGAATAGTGACCTGAGGGCCCAGGCAGTTAGTTGCCAGTGGAGTACGGTGGAGTACTCCCGGAACAACACACAAAAGGGTACAGAATCCTAGGTCAGACAAAAGCTCCAGGCAGACCTGATGAAATCTGCACAGTGAGGGGACCATCAAGGACCTCAGTGACCTTGAAGTTCGGTACTCAGTAGCAAAGGGAGAACCGGGGATAGGACCAGAGACTCCAACCTGACAGGGTTCAAGCTACCGTCATACGGACTGATGAAGAAAACAACCAGGAGGAGACTCCCAGCCGCTCTACGCCAAGGGGACTCAACAAACAAAAGACAGGTGCAGCGGAAGAAGCCACCAGGTCACTAAACCGGTACTGGGACTAAGGGGACCTGGGGTTAAAACCAGCAAGCCTCGGATGACCAGTTACCAGCTTGCAGTGAGTAAAAAGAACCAGTTACACTGAAACTCCCGTTGTGGCCTACCTTCATTCAACACCCACCTGCATCGCCTTTCCTCTGGGGCCTGGCCCTGCTTGCAGAGGCCCTAACATGAAGGCTGCCACTAACACCAGCCCCAGTAGTGAAAACTGTGCAGCGGCGGCTCTACCCTCATAGCAGCAACACTGCAAGTGGCGTCACGTATAAACTTTATTCAAAAATCCCCTGTAAATATTCCCCTTTCAAAAAGCACCCAGGGCACGGACCGGGCAACGGACACCAAAGTGATATTCCCCAGTTATACACTGTCCTGGATCGAGTACCCCTTAACCCTGGGCGACACATATACTTCAAATTAGGATGAAGTGTCAGACAAGTCTGCATCCTGTCATCATTTCTCTTCAATTTATAAACTGTTAGCAATTACATCTCTGGTTCCTCTGCCTTTTCTTAATCCTGCTTGTTTCTCTGGTAGCTCTTTGTCAAACAAAGACTGTAGCAGTCTTTGTAGGATCTTCAGAAGTATTTTGCTGGCATGAGGTATGAGTTCAATATGCCGATAGTTTTCACAGTTGTTAGCATTTCCCTTCTTTGGAATAGGAATAAACTCCGATATTGTCCAGCCCTTGGGCCATTTATCAGTTGCCCATATTTGTTGACACAGGCATGTGATGACATCAACTGTTGCTTCAGAAGACTAATTAATCACAAATAACTAATTGTCACATCCAGGTGCTCTGTTTTTTGACAGAAGCTTTATCACAGCAACAACTTCGTCTTTTAAGATGCTCGATTCACTAAATTTCCGATCTCCTCTTCTTCCCATATCACTGAGCTCCATGTATTACTTCCATCTTTCCTCTGCAGACCATTCCAAAAAGCTTAAGGTACATTGGTCAAATCGAAGTTGGAAACGACCAGTTGTCTACACTGTAATATGACTCCCAGTATTTCCCCCACACTGTATGGATGGCCCCAAGTATCCCACCACACTGTAATTTACCTCCAGTAATTTTCCACACTGTAATTTGGCCCCCAGTATTTCCCCCACACTGTAATATGATCCCCAGTATTTCCCCCACACTGTATAAGGCTCTGTTCCCACTAGAAAAAGGATTTTTCTCAAGAAATTTCTTGCGAGTCTGAAAGCTTAGCGCACCTGCGGTCAAAAAACGCACCGAAAACCGCATGTATTTTTACCGCGTTTTTGGTGCGTTTTTTCCGCAGGTTGGTCCCTGCGTTTTTTATCATTATCTATGGCAAAAAATGCAGGTACCTGCAGAAAAGAAGTGACATGCACATTCTTTTTCTCAAGAAATTCTGCAGAAAGAATGTTCTTGACAAAAAAACGCAGTGTGTGCACAGCTATTTTTTTCCCATAGGTTTTACTGGGGAATGTCTGCAGAAAGGTTACAACCATTTTGCAAGAAATTTCTGCAGAAAAACACAAAAAAAAACCGCGGGTAAGAATGCATTGTGTGAACAAGGCCTAATGCCCCCCAGTATTTAACCCAAGACCAAAAATGGCACACCCCCCCCGATAAACATTATATACTCACCTAACCAAAGATCCTGAAGAATCCGCCAGCAGACAAGACAAACGAGGTGAGGTCATTACGCCGGGGCACGCAGAGTCCCAGCGTGATGACATCATCACACTGCTCCACGTCACCGCTTTGTCACTGAGTCTCCCCGCTGTCCAGTAGATGACAGTACTGAATCGTCCTGCGGTCTACAGAATCGTATTTCCCTGCTCAACCGCAGAAAGCAAGCCGATACAGAAAGTAGCGGTAGGTTCGTGATGGAAGCCCCTGTAATTGCATGGCACGGGGCTACTGCCCCCTTTGCTTCCCCAGCAGCTACGCTATTGTGTGCAATACAAGCTGTAACTCTGTGCGTTTCCTCTGCAGTACTTCACACAGTTCCCCTAACTTGGCAGCCTTTTTCAGCCAACTCCTCCAACACTCTCTCATAGATGCCCCTCACACCTGTCACTCAAATTTTCCTGTTATATTAGTGTTACATGTAACCAGTAGTCAGTCAATTAACACCCTGTAGACCCCAAGTGATGATACAGCAAGGTGCGTTGCTAGGTTTCAGAACATATCAGAGGGGTCCAATCAACAAAACATTTTTCTGCCCATTCCCCCTCCTTCCTTAAACAAAAAAAAAATAAAGAAAATGTAACCCCACAGATCACACACAGTGATAAGTCAGAAATCACATAATGTAGTACAGGTTACCTACTCTATGTAAGAACACTTATAACACAGTGATAACTAAGTACAGCTAATGTAGTGGTTTTAATCTGCATTATTGTGCAACATCACAGAAAACTCACAATAATAACTTTGATTATGGAAGCAATTTGGTGATAAGCTATACTTTTTCCAGCATGATGGAGACCATGTCAGAAGGAAAAAGTGATAACTTAGTGTATTTATATATAAAAGACATATATAGAAGACATCCATTCCCCTCTCACCCACTCTGCCGCCCCCTCTCTCTGGAGCGCACTGGAATGCCCGTTCTGTCTGTAATAAACTGCACATCATTCATGATCTCTTCACCTCCAGCAATCTATCCTTTCTGGGCCTCACCGAAACAAGGCTGACACCCTCCAACACTGCCTCCCCTGCTGCGCTGTGTTACGGCGGCCTCCACTTCACCCACACTCCTCGCCCTGGCAATAGACAGGGTGGAGGAGTGGGCTTCCTTCTTTCTAATAACTGCAGCTTCAACCCAATCTCACCTCTACCCTCCCTTGTCCTGCCTTCCTTTGAAGTGCACTCTGTCCGCATCTATTCTCCCTCCAACCTCCAAGTGGCCGTCATATACAGACCCCCGGGCCCAACCACTGCCTTTATCGACCAGTTCTCTACCTGGCTTCTACACTTTCGCTCTGCTGACATTCCTACTATCATCATGGGTGACTTCAACATCCCCACTGACACCCGCCAGTCAGTGGCTTCCAAACTCCTCTACCTCACTTCATCTTTTGGTCTAACTCGGTTGTCCGCCTCTGCCACCCATAAAGATGGACACACATTAGACCTTATCTTCACCCGTCTCTGCTCTCTAACTTCACAACCTCCCCTCTCCCCTTATCTGACCACCATCTACTGACCTTTTCAGCCCTGTCCTCCTCACCTGCCCCCCCTGTCCAGCACCTAGCACACCCCGCAGAAACCGTGCATGCACACGTCAACATACACACCCTTTCTGACTCTATCCTACCACTGTCCTCCATATCTTCAGTCCACGACACAAACAGTGCCACCACTTTCTACAACACCACTCTCATATCAGCTATTGATTCAGTCGCTCCCCTTGTGCATGGCAGAGTGAGACGAATCAATAGACAACCCTGGCACAACAGCCTCACTAAAAAGCTTCGCCAAGTGTCTAGGGCTGCAGAGCGGCGCTGGAAGAAAACGCACTCCCAGGAAGACTTCACCACATTCAAAAATGCGATTCACAGATTTCGTTTGGCCCTCACCTTCGCTAAACAGGATTACTTCAGAAACCTCATATCCTCTTTAACACACAACCCCAAACAGCTATTTAATACTTTTACCTCCCTTCTTCGCTCACCCCTGCCCCCTCCAACCTCCCTCATCTCTGCAGAAGAATTTGCTACACATTTCAAAGGAAAAATCAACCAACCAGACAAGTCTTTTTTGCTCAACCCCCACAACCCCTTCATATAACAGACCACTGCCCCTCCCCCATAAACTTCCTCCCCACCATCACCGAAGGAGAGCTTGCACATCTTCTCTCAAAAGCGCACCTCACCACCTGCGCACTTGACCCCATCCCATCCCACCTCCTCCCCAACCTCACCACTATGCTTATTCCAGCCTTAACCCATCTCTTCAACCTATCTTTAACAACTTACCTTCTGACTTTAAACATGCAACAGTCACACCCATCCTAAAGAAACCTTCCCTCGACCCAACCTCTACTACCAGCTATCGCCCCATATCACTACTCCCATTTGCCTCAAAACTCCTGGAACAGCATGTCCATGCTGAACTTTCCTCCCACCTCTCCTCTAACTCTCCCTTTGACAACCTGCCGGCTTCCGTCCTCATCATTCCACTGAAACTGCCCTGACTAAAATCACAAATGACTTACTTATTGCCAAAGCTAACAACCACTTCTCTATACTCCTACTTCTAGACCTATTCTCAGCCTTTGACACTGTCGACCACTCCCTCCTACTACAGATCCTCTCTTCCCTTGGTGTCAGAGACCTCGCCCTCTCTTGGATCTCTTTATAGCTCTCCAACCGCACTTTTAGTGTCTCCCACTCCCACACAACCTCTTCATCCCACCCTCTTTCTGTTGGCATCCCTCAAAGCTCTGTCCTGGGACTCTTACTCTTTTCAATCTATACATTTGGCCTGGGACAACTCATAAAGTCCCATGGCTTCCAGTACCACCTATATGCCGATAACACTCAGATCTACCTCTCTGGTCCAGATGTCACTTCTCTGCTGTCCAGAATCACAGAGTGCCTATCGACTATATCTTCCTTCTTTTCTTCTCGCTTCCTAAAGCTCAATGTGGCCAAAACTGAACTGATCATCTTTCCTCCATCTCACCTACACTCTCTACCTGATCTACCTATTACAATAAATAACATCACGCTCTCCCCAGCACTCAAAGTTCGGTGCCTCAGAGTGACCTTTGACTCTGCCTTGTCCTTCATACCACACATCCAATCCCTGACCACCTCCTGCCGTCTTCAACTCAAAAATATTTCCAGAATCCACCCTTTCCTCAATTCTCAATCTACAAAAATGCTAATGCATGCTCTCATAATCTCCCGCCTCGACTACTGCAACATCCTCCTCTGTGGTCTCCCTGCTTACACGCTCGCCCCTCTCCAGTCCATCCTTGATTATGCTGCCCGAATGATCCACCTCCACCTCTCTCCTCAATACCACCCCGCTTCTCCTCTCTGCAAATCCCTCCATTGGCTCATAATCTTCCATCGTATCCAATTCAAACTACTAACACTGACCTACAAAGCCATCCATAATCTGTCTCCTCCGTATATCTTTGAACTAATCTCTCGCTACACTCCAAAACGTAATCTCTGGTCCTCCCAAGATCTCCTTCTCTCCTCCTCTCTCATTCGCTCCTCAGACAACCGACTCCAAGACTTCTCCCAAGCATTCTCAGTCTCCTGGAACTCGCTGCCTCAACACGTCAGATTATCTGCTACACTCGCAAGCTTCAAACGGAACCTGAAAACTCATCTGTTCAGAAATGCCTATAACCTTCAATGACCCCACCACCGTGCGGAGCTGCCGCCCCACCACCGTACGGAGCTGCCGCCCCACCACCGTGCGGAGCTGCCTCCCCACCACCGTGTGGAGCTGCCGCCCAACCTACACCCCACGTACTGTCTCCTCCCCAAAATCCTTTAGAATGTAAGCCCGCAAGGGCAGGGCCCTCTTTCCTCTGTACAAGTCTGTTTATTGTAACTTGTATATGTATTCTGTATGTAACCCCCTTTTCATGTACAGCACCATGGAATCAATGGTGCTCTATAAATAAATAATAATAATAATAATAATAATAATAATAATAAAATGTATAATAGGATGCAGGACACATATACTAGGACTGGTCCAGGATGAGGACATGTATAATAGGATAGGGGAAATATATACCAGGCTAGAGGATATAAATATCAGGATGGGCACAGGATGGGGGACATATTGTATACTCCCTGACAGAAGTTCTGTCGCTTATCCATGTTATGTAAATAAAAGCTTATAACATGACTTGAAATTCATCCATTGGTTTTATAAATTACTCTTTTAAAAGCTGAAACCGTCTCAAATTTGGTTTAGGTTATAAAAATAAAGTTGTTGCAAAGCTGAAATATTGATCATTTAATGAACACAAAAAGGTCAGATTTTAGCAAGACAAAAGTTTTGTCGCCTTGTCATATAATGCACCCAATCCTAGTTTACATCCTCACCTGTGCTCACTAAATGATGAGTGTATAAAAAGAAACCCAGCACCCCAGACCTTCAGTTGAACTGCAACTTGACCTCTGACAACATGCGAAAAATCCACAAAGCCTTGATTATCAAGAGGCTGAAGACCAGATCCACTGCAGAGGTGGCTGGTACCTTTAATGTGTCTCAGCGTCAAGTACAAAGAATTAAAAAAAGATTTGAAGTGACTGGAGATGTTTTTGACAAGCCCAGGTCCGGCAGACCCTGCAAGACAACTTGTTACGTCACCAACGGAGTCCACTCCAGTGACTTCTACTCCAATCGCCAGGCGACGCCGTGTTTCTGCCGTGGATGGTGCTGGTGATGGGAGAGGAGTCGATGCCAGCGGCACCGGTGGGCGCAGGCTCCGATCATCCACTAGGCTGGGTTATCTTGGGATCTGCAGTACTACTGGCTGACTATAGGTGCCGTGTGTCTTCCAGCTGAAGTCGCCATCATTCAGCTACGGCCAGTGGGAAGACACCACACCCTTCTTAATTCCCCTCCTGTCTGCTGACCTCTGCCAGAGATAGTTCTGATTTCCTGGCTCCTGGTCCACCCTATTCTGTTTTATGATTCTGGTGTTCTGACTTCTGCGTGTTTTCTGACTACCCTCCTGCCTGCTGTTTTTGTACCTTGCTGCCCGATCCAGATTTGACCTCTGCACCGTTTTCTGATTTCGTCCTTGCCTGTCGATACTGTCCCTGTTCTGCTATTGCTGGTTTGACCCTGCCTGACGACTACTCCTCTCATCGGACTGCAGCCTTCCACAGGTAGTGATCTCCAGGGCCCTGTGTAATTTCAAATCCCTGTATAGGGGTTAAAGGGTTTCAGGATTCTGGGGGTCCTGCTTGGTGAGTGGCTTCCCTCTAGCCAGTCCATTACATCCCATCTGAATCTGTGGATCCAGGCAGGCGTTACACAACTGCTCAGGAGGAACGTTTGCTGGTTAGAAAATCCAAAGCCAGCCCCTCTTCAACTGCAGCAGAGCTCCAACAGGCATGGTCACCTCAAGTCCCTGTGTCAACTAGAACAGTTTGTAGGATTCTGTCTCGAAATGGCCTCCATGGTCGAATCAGTGCCTAGAAGCCATCACTAAACAAAAGGCAATTAAAAAACCGTGCCTGCTACACAGATGGATGCTGGAAAAGTGGCAGAAGGTAGATTTCTCTGATGAATCTTCAGCTGAATTACACCACAACCACCACAAATACTGCAGGAAACCTACTGGAGCCTGTATGGATCCAAAATACACCCAGAAAACAGTTAAGTTTGGTGATGGAAATATCATGGTCTGGGGTTACATTCAGTATGGGGGGGGTGTGCGGAACATTTGCAAGGTGGAAGGCAATATCAATAGCCTAAAATATCAAGAAGTATTAGCTACCTCTTACATTCCCAATCATAAAAGGGGTCAAATTCTGCAGCAGGATGGTGCTCCATCTCATACATCCATCTCTACAAAAAAGTTCCTCCTGGCAAAGAAGATCATGGTGCTTAAAGGGAAGGTATCGTCAAAAAAAAAAAAAAATAATAACTGAAAAAATGTAAAGTAATAATGTTTAAATGTTTTGTTTAAATATTATTTTTTTTTTTTAAGTGTGCAAAATATAAAAAAAAAAATTAAAAAGTTTGATATTTTCCACCGTTAAACACTAGGGGGAGCAGCTTCTGAAATCCTACTGAATTTCCACTGTATAAAAAGCTCAGATTACAGCCTGCCGTAAAGTGGGCGGAGTCTGCTCTCCTTTGTGTGATGGCACGCCTCCCCCTCCTAATCTGAGTGTTTACAACAGATAACAGAGAATGACATGTAAGGACACAATGCACAGCCATTTTCCTGGTGACCAGAAATGTCTAAAGTGTCACCAAGGACAGCAGGAGTATCACACAGGACAGGATTAGATACACAGCTGTGCAGACATTATCACACTGGATAGGATTATATACACAGCTCTGCAGACAGTATCACACAGGATAGGATTAGATACACGGCTCTGCAGACAGTATCACACAGGATAGGATTAGATACACGGCTCTGCAGAAAGTATCACACAGGATAGGATTAGATACATGGCTCAGCAGACAGTATCACACAGGACATGATTATGTTTAAACTGTGTTTATTAAGCAATATCGTACAAAGGAATATCAGTACAATATGCATATACATTTTTCCATGAAATACAGAAAAGAGAAACAAACTTATTACTTGAGAACCTTTCTGTATAATTGTGCTTGATTAGCAACTTATTCTTTACCTTTTCAGTGATACCCAAGGTACTAAAAGACCTTAAATAAGTATTGGCGCCAGAGGTAAACAACTTATCCTCTATTGGTTCGGTATTGTCCAAAGTATCTAAAAAACCTTGACTACAAATAAAATAAAATAACAGACTAGAGAAAAGAGGAAAAGGGTCTGATTGAAGAGATGAAAATAGATAAAGAAAAAGTGAAGAAGATAAGGGAGGGAAGAATGAAAGAAGAAGAGGGAAAGATGAAAAAAAAGGGAAAAAAAGAGAGAAAAAGGGAAAAAAAAGAGGGGGGGAGGGGAAGGGGAATGGGAATAAAGTCTCCTCTTCCACTCACACCCTTTCAAGTATCTTCCTGAATTCTGGGGAGTCCAGATACACAATCCAAGGTCCCCAGAGCCGAGCAAATTTATCACCTGTACCATCCCTCCCCGCAGTGAGGTCTTCCATCCTCTGAAGGCTGGCCATCTCCCCTACCCAATCCGCCAAGGAGGGGCTCCTTGTGGACTTCCACAGTCTTGGAATAACCATCCGAGCTGCGGTTAAACAAAATCTCAACAAGTCGCCCTTCTGGGATTTGATAGAGCCTTATTTGCATGAAGCACAATCTAAATCCACACGCATTTACTCTCCCCAGGATGACACAGGGGTAGAAAAGTCCTTGCGGATCAATGACTTGTTCATCTTGATAAACGTTAGTCTGCCCACATTGTCACTGGACAGACGCGTGCTCTTATCTGAAAGCACACACCCAGCAGCAGCGGCGAGCTCAGGCCATTTTTCAAGATTGGAAGCCCAAAATAAGCAAGGCTCCAGTTGCAGAGTCATGGCATCTATACTCACTTGGAGATGCTCCTGTATCATCCTCTCCAGCCGTTGACTATGTGTCAGACTTCTTGTCTCTTGCGGCCTTGCAAAGGATGGTCTAAAAAAATCATGAAACGATTCCATAAAATTGCTGCTACCACCAGATATGGGTTTGCTGGTAAGGTTTGACTGATAATGACTCGACAGTCCCATGGTTGGCAAGTTACAACAGTGAGATTCACTCTGTGCACCACTGGTGTTTAGTGGAAAAGCCGAGCTAAGATTGCATAACAGCATCTGCTGATACTCCTGCATACGTGCGGCCCTTTCAATGGCTGGAATTATTTCACCAAATTTTGACTTGTAACGGGGATCTAAGAGTGTGGCAACCCAGTAGTCTGCATTACTTCTAATTCGGACAATCCGAGGGTCATGTTGTAGGTAGTGCAGCAAGAAGGCGCTCATGTGTCTTGCACATCCATGCAGACCAAGTCCTTGCTGTGTTTGTGTTGGCGAGGTGATAACCGTGCTTCCTACCTCTGACATCTCCCCCCAACCTCGAACAACCGAAATATGACCAAGGTCTCCCTCATCTGCTGAGTCTTCCATGCCCATCGCCAGTTCGTCCTCCATTTCTTCCTGGGCTCCTGCACCTTCTTCAACAGTTTGGCTGCTACCATGCGCCCTTGTTAATCCCTCTCCCTCACCGTCCCATGCTTGCCGCCTTGGTGATGCTGAACGTCTGGACCTTGGAGATCTTGGTATCCCTTCCTCATATGAATCCTCCTGTACTTCCTCCCCTTCCTCTTGTCCCACCACCTGACTCCGAATACTGTGTAGAGTGTGCTCCAGCATGTAAATGACTGGAATTGTCATGCTGATAATGGCATTGTCAGCGCTAAACATCTTCGTCGCCATGTCGAAACTGTGCAGAAGGGTGGATAGGTCCTTGATCTGAGGCCACTCCATCAGCGTGATCTGTTCCACCTCTGCATCTCGTTGGCCCAGGCTATACATCATAACGTATTGCACCAGGGCTCTGCGGTGCTGCCACAGTCGCTGCAACATGTGGAGAGTCGAATTCCAGTGTGTCGACACATCGCATGTCAGGCGGTGAACCGGCAGGCCGAAAGACTTCTGTAGGGATGCAAGTCGGTCAGGTGCGCCATTTGAACGGCAGAAGTGAGCAGATAGTGACCGTGCCCTGTGCAGAAGCCCATCTAGGCCAGGATACTGAGTTAAAAATTGCTGGACAACAAGGTTCAACACGTGAGCCATACAAAGCACGTGTGTCACCTTGCCCCGGTGAAGGGCCGCACCCAGGTTTGCAGCATTGTCGCACACAGCCTTCCCTGGCTGCAGGTTGAGTGGAGACAACCATTTACGAAACTCAGTCTCTAGAGCTGACCACAACTGGTCAGCTGTGTGACTCTTATTTCCCAGACATTTCAACATAAAGACCGCCTGATGCCATTGAGCTCTGCTGCCAGCATAGTAAGGAGGTGTGCGGGATTCCTTGTGCGCAGTTACAATGCGGGTGGCCTGACTAGACAGGCTTGGGGCGGAGGTGGAGGACTCAGACGAGGTTGAGGAGGCAGAAGCAGTGGAGGAACTTCTACATACAGAGGATTGACGCACAACTCGTGGGGATGGCAAGACTTGTACAGCAGACCTTTCTCCATCTCTCACCATAGTTACCCAGTGCCCAGTCAGCGACATGTAACGCCCCTGTCCATGCTTACTGGTCCAAATATCTGTGGTGAAATGCACCCTGTCACACACAGAGTTTCTCAAGGAAGCGGTGATGTTGTGTGTGACATGCTGGTGTAGCGCAGGCACACCTTTCTTGGAGAAGTAGTGGCGACTGGGCATCTGGTACTGGGGCACTACATCAGACATAAGGTCTCGAAAATCCGCTGTGTCCACCAGGCGGAAAGGCAGCATTTCTGTAGCCAACAGCTTGCAGAGGGTGAAAGTCAACCTCTTAGCTTTGTCATGGCTAGGAGGAAATGGTCTTTTATTTCATCACTTCTGAGGGACCGAGGGCTGACTGCTGTGCTGAGATGGCGTTGAGTATGGTGTCCCTGGAAAACTGCTGGTCTGTGAGGAAAGTGCAGGTGGAGACATAATGCTGCCTTCATCCAAAGTTGGTGCTCTCGTTGTCTGAGAGAGCTCAACACCAACAGCTGTTTCCACTTTCAAAACAACTGACGACCTGCCAATCACACTGCCTGTTGCGGTTAAAGAGGTGGAAGGTCTGCTTGGCAAAGCATGTGTGAATTCTGTCCCTCCAGTCATAGAGGATGAAGAGCGCGCGGATGCACTTGAAGGGGCAGACGGTGGTTAGTGCACTCCTCTAGGCCGCATTGTAGCACCTTGAGCTTCCCTCTGGGACTTATGCTTGATATCCATGTGACGGTTCATGGACGAAATAGTCAAACTAGTGAGGTTTTGGCCTCTAATTAGAGATTGGCGACAAAATTTACAGATGACATGAGTTGGGAGATCCTTTGCGATGTCAAAAAAGGACCAGGCTAGGCAAGGCTTCGAGCCCATGCCACCTGCAGAGCCAGCCCTACTTGTGCTGAGAGGCAGAGTTGTGGCTGAGGATGCAGTTGTTGACGTGCTTCCAGTACTCCGTCTCTGTCCAGGAAGGCACAAGCTAACCTCGTCATCAGTCGCATCCTCCTCCACCACCTCTGCTGACCTCATCGAGTGCCTGACTGTGGGTTGACAGTAAGTGGAATCTACAACCTCATCATCACCCTGTGTGTTTGCACTCGCCTCGTCCTCAGAGCTAACCTCTTCCTGCCGTGACCGAATAGTTAAGTTGTCATTCCAATCAGGTATCTGAGTATCATCATCATCAGAATGTTCCTCATTATCTCCACCAAGAGGAGTTACAGTTTGGGAATCAGGGTCTACATTATGCTCAGAAACGTCTTCATCAGGGCCTGAATCTGACTCTGAGTTATTATCAGAGTTTTTCCTTTGGAACTATTCTTGTGATTTGACATGTTTTGACATTATACATTTATATATGTATGTACATTCATTAGGTTTTTCATGCTAAAAAATTCTTGTATATTATATTTAAAAAAATCTTTGTTTTTTTCACTTTCTGTCACTGTGTAATCTGATGAAGGTCGTTTGACCGAAACGTCAATTATTTTTACACAATTGCTTGTTCAAATAAAGAATTTCTTCTATTTTCAACCAATATTGAGTGCTGGATTTTTGGATTTTTTTTTTTTCACAAAGCTTCTGGCTATCACTGCAGACCCTGGTCTGGACTCACTGTAGCTTTGGAGCAGACCTCCGATTCCCAGGCTAAAGTGTGACTGAACAACTCTGCAGACAACAATCTCTGTTACCCCATACTGTGCAGGGCGGGTGGAGACTTTGAGAGCTGTTAGAAAGCAAGTGCGATTGGGGTGACAACTCAGAGGACTGGAGTCTTTGGGCTGTTGAAGCTGAGGTGGAGGAGAGGCCACTTGATGGAGCACTTGAGATCCATTCAAGCATGTGCTTTTTTTGTGCATCATCTACCTTTGATAGAGTTGTTCAGTTCCGTAAAAAAGGGATCACATCAGATTGTCCACGGAAAATAGTAGACAACTTACTTTTTCTGGAAGATGGCCTTTCTTCAGCAGATGTTACTGTTGCTTTACCACCTACCCCACGGACACAACCTTTTTTCCCTTGTCAAAACACTTGTTCCCCTTTCCACCAGCATATGTCCTTCTGCCACTCCTTTTGTTTGTGAACAAATTGGACACTTAAAATTTCGTAGCAAAAATGGAGAGGTGGTGTAGATTGCAGAGGTAGTCTAGCTTTATTGACAGCTGAAGAATATTAAATAATATATCAAGATTAGAATTGTATACTGATATAAATGTGTGGGACATCTGATATTATACGGATGGTATTTGAAAACTTTGCAGGACCTTGTCGGGATCATACCACTCTGGTTTTCATATTTCTATTGCTATTATAAGTTAGACATATATACAGTATATGCAATATTTAAATGAGCTTTGATATACTAAATCATTTTAAACACGATTATTATCACCCCTATTTATATTATTTATATTTTTAGATTTTTTTAAGATTTTTTTCCCCAAAAAAATAAATAAATGAATCATAAGCGTGGTACAAAAAAAGGGACTAATAAACTAACCATATATCAACATATAGTCCACAATTTAATTAAACTAAGAAAATCATTCTAAAGAACTTACCCATTTTAAATGAAGATAATAAATTGTGGAAAATTTTAAAAGATCCAATTCATTTCACATCGAGCACCAACTATTGGTCAAACATTATCCCCTAGTTTATTTATATCTGGAGATAAAGATGATGGGAGTAACTGGCTTAAAGTCCAAGGGTATTACAAGTGTGGCCATAATATATGCACATGTGGAGTTTCAAAACCCTCTAAAAAATGTCAATCTTTATCTACGGAAAAAGAGTATATGATACATAACTATATTAATTGTAATACTACATATACAGTCCATTTGATAGAATGTGAGATATGTAAATTACAATATGTAGGATCTACAACTAATGCTTTAAAAATCAGAATACGAAGACACCTGTTAGATGCTAAAAATAAAATGTCGGTAAATGCTCTGCAGTATCACGACATTTTACTTTATGTCATGGTGGTGATGTTTCGGCTTGCAAAATCATGGGGGTTGAAAAAGTGGATACCCCGATGAGAGGAGTGGATCGGAAACGGAAATTGTTAAATGGAGAGGCATGGTGGATTTTTACATTAAATACCCGAACACCAGCAGGTCTGAATATCAGACACGATGTAACGTACCACTATGTATAAAAAGAGAAAGGAAATTTATTTATTTGTTTGGGGAAAAAAATCTTAAAAAAAATCTAAAAATATAAATAATATAAATAGGGGTGATAATAATCGTGTTTAAAATGATTTAGTATATCAAAGCTCATATAAATATTGCATATACTGTATATATGTCTGACTTAAAATAGCAATATAAATAGGAAAATTAAATGACAATGGTTGTGATACAGCTCGTGAGAGGTTAACAGTCTAAGTCTAGGGTGGTTCCTGTTACTAGTGCACAGGATGGAATTTAAAACGCCAGGTGATAACACACACCATACACATTGAGAAAGGAGTCAGTCCAGAAACATGTCTGTGTTTGGACGCGAATGAGATGGTGTCGGTAAATTGTCTCCGGTTTTATGTTTTCTAATTTTGTTTCCCTGTGGAATGATTTTTAATAAGAAAAAAATAAAGTCTTGGATGTTTTAGAATCTACATCGCTGGATTTTTTCTGCCTTTACAAGTGTACCCCCTGGTCTACTCCCCAGGATCCGTGCGGACAGATTCTTTCTGGCTGAGGTGAGCTGATCAAATTTGATATTTTTACTCATGGTTGTAATTATCTGGATCAGGAGTGGGAAAATAGAATTTTGGGGATATAGCTGCCTGATTATACTATATGTGCAGCTGTATTAATTAATCAGGACTGTCCCTTTCCTTCCCTGTCATCTTCTATATCAGGGTCAGGAAGAGGGATAGCAGTCGTGGAACGGGGGCGTCCGGTAACTTAGGATGTCATACCCTCCGTTGGCAGGTAAGGACATACCCTCCACCTAGGGTCATTAGGGTTTCCCTTCCCCCTATAAAATCTCCCCCGCCCACTATTATCCTTGTTGCTCTAAAATTGAGTTATTACAAGGTTACCTGATCCAGTGTGTGTATATATTTTGTTTTGGTTTTTTTTGTGGCAAATTTTGGGATTTTAATGACTATTAATAAAACGTACATTTTAACAAGGGTCTCAGATTATATGTTAGCTTATAAATGGAATTTAACAACATATCTTACTATAAAATGAATAATCTTAAGTCCCAAATTCTTTGTTTCAATATCAATGAAAATTTGAAAAATGATATAAAAAAAGACTTTAATTACCCTTGGGAAAAAGAAAATCTACCTTATTTAGATATAATACTGTCAAACTTAAACAAAATCATACCGTTGAACATAAACTTCTCGCTATAGATAATGACGTAAAAGTATTAAAAATTGAAGACATTTCATGGATAGGGAAAATGGTATCCTATAAAACAATTATATTGCCAAAAATGATCTATATTTTTAGATGCCTACCCATAAATATCCCCAAAATTTGGAAAGAAAAAAAATCCAAACCCAACTGGAAAAATTTATATGGCAAAATAGGAAACCTAGAATTTCTAAAAACCTACTATTCAAACATAAATGAAATGGAGTAACTGGATTACTCAACATACAGTTATATTACTTAACCAACTTATTAAAACTAACATAAAATACATTACTTGAGGAACTAAACAATAGTTGGATGTTCTTAGAAAAATTCTTTTCTTGCAATAAAAATAAGAAAGATATTCTTCTAGCATACTTAATTAAAATCAACAAAAAGTTACTAATTAACCCCACTAAAAACGCAGAAATTAAAGCTTGGAGAGAATTGCAAAAATGTCTAATAAAACAAGGAGACTTTATGAACGAAATTAAAGACATAACTATAGATACTTTAGAACTAATCATTCCAAGAATCAAAATATCAGATTGGAAAAAATACAGAATAACATACCTAAGTGACATAATAGATAACAAGAACATAATCCCTTTCGATGTCCTGAGTGGTAGACACAAATTACCGACAACCGTAAAGAATAAAGCTGGGTTCACACATAGCGACAGCAACAACGACGTCGCTGTTACGTCACCATTTTCTGTGACGTAACAGCGACCTAGTAAGTCGCTGTTATGATCGCTGCTTAGCTGTCAAACACAGCAGACGCAGCAGCGATCATAACGACACGCGTCGCTGTGGAAGTCATACTGCATTTGGTAACTAAGGTAAATATCGGGTAACCATTACCCGATATTTACCTTGGTTACCAGCGCACACGCTTAGCGCTGGCTCCCTGCTCTCCTAGCCAGGGTACACATCGGGTTAATTACCCGATGTGTACTCCGGCTCTGGCTACGTGTGCAGGGAGCCAGCGCTAAGCGGTGTGCTCTCACGCTGCCAGTGCCGGCTCCCTGCTCATGCAAGAAAAAAAATTTTTATTGTGAAAATAATCCTTTATTTTGCTTATTGACTCACATTCATGTCTCTGTTGTATTTATGTGGAATTCTTATTGAAATTTTATATTTGTAACAATTTTAATGATAATTGAATTAATATTTTATTACTTAGTTTCTATAGCTTCATTGTTCTGAATATACCAATCAGACATTGTGTGTAATGTTCTAGTTGAAGCTTATCCTTATTGAGGAAATAATATTTGTATGGGCACTTTTTTGATGAAACGTACGTGACACGTAGCATGTACGTATGCTATCCATACCGTCCGTATAACATGTATTGCGTAGCATGACTAGGGGGTGGATCCACATCCTTTTCTCACTTGTTGGTTTAAAATCTAGCATATGGCCCCGTAAAACAAATCTCGTTGAAATCAACCAGAGTAGATACATAGTACACTCATTTAAAAGAGACATCTTTGTATCTGTCTATTGAGCTATTTTAACCCTTTTAAATGAGTTTTAACAAAGGTTACCAATTAGTAGTGATTATGGCAGCTGACAAAGACAAACAGACTGAACACGGACATGACACGTACGTATCTCACGCATACACGGACATTCAACACGCACACACGGCGAACATACGCCATCACACGGATGTCACACGTACCGGCGATTTGGACATAAAAAACGGAGCACAGACCCAAAAAACGGAACGCGAGACACTCACGTGTTTTTGCGGAAGAGTGTTGCAGGCCTAAGACAGGTTTTTATGGTCTGTAATCACCGTAATCCAATGAACCGCCCCTTCCAAAAAGTGCCTCCATTCTTCAAAAGCCAATTTTATGGCCAATAACTCCCCATTTTCCACATCATCATTTTGGAGAAAAACGCACATGGTCTCAGATTGGTTAGTGAAGTGGGTCCCTGAGACAGCACCGCACCCACTCCCACCTCTGAAGCATCCACCTCTACAATGAACGATTCCGAGAGATCGGGCTGAACAAGAACGGTGACGGTCATAAAACATTTTTTAGCTTTCCAAATGCTTCAACCGCCAGAGACAATCAAACCTTAACATTAGCCCCCTTATGTGTGAGGTCAGGGAGTTGCTTGACTACTTGAGAGAACCCCTTAATACAATTTCTGTAATAATTGGCAAAACCAAGAAAACGCTGGAGGTCCTGGAGGTCCCTGGGTTGTACCCAGTTAACAATCGCTTGTACCTTTCCGGGATCCATACAAAACCCCTCGGCCGAGGAAATAAATCCTAGAAAAGAAAGTTCTTGAACACAAATGGTACATTTCTCAGGTTTCGCAAACAGGGAATTTTCCCGCAATCTAGTAAGTACAGCATGGATATGACCAATGTGGGTCTCTTTGTCGGATGAAAAAATGAGAATATCATCCAAATACACAACCACAAAATGCCCAATGAAATCAGAATATACATCTTTCATGAAATTCTGAAATACAGCAGGAGTGTTTGTGAGACCGAAGGGCATAACTAGGTTCTGAAACAAGCCTTCAGAGGTGAGAAGTGACATTTTCCATGCATCCTGGATGCGAGCGAGGTTATAAGGTGGCTTTACACACTGCAACATCGCAAACGACATCGCTGGAACGTCACCGGTTTTGTGACGTTATAGCGACCTCCCCAGCGACATTGCAGTGTGTGAAACACATCAGCGACCTGGCCCCTGCTGTGAAGTTGTGATCGCTACAAATCGTTTAGGACCATTCTTTGGTCCTTTGTTTCCCGCTGTGCAGCAAAGTTTTAGTGTGTAAAGGGGACTTTACAGCGACTTCGTTAGCGACTTCCCTTTCAAAAAGCTGCTTTACAACGTCCCCAATGACCAGCTAGGTCGTTCTGCAGGTCCGGATCGCTGCTGCGTCGTTGGCCAGGTTTGCCTGTTTGACAGCTCACCAGAGACTTTGTAGCGATCCCGGCCAGGTTGGGATCGCTGGTGGGATCGCTAGAAAGTTTCAGTGTGTAAAGGGGCCTATAGGCTCCCCTGAGGTCCAGCTTAGAGAGCCATTTCGCTCCAGATAACAGATTATAGAGATTTGGATGAGTGGAAGGGGATAGGCATTTCTGACCGTCATTTTATTGAGTTACCGAAAATCGAGTCATGGGCGTAAGCCACCATCTATTTTTTTACCACAAAAGAACCCAGTAACCACAGGCGAGACAGAGGGACGGAGTTAAATGGAGTTAAATAAATGCTGAAATAGCAAAGCCTTGAATCACTGGTGTAAACCTAAAAAGGACAAGAATACTTGGTGGAGAAGTTAACTGTATTCATAAACAATGCACCCGTAGTCCACGTCTCATTTCAATATGGGTCACAAAGTGCATATTATTTCCCAATATATTCTCCATAGTATAGCTTACCCAGCATCTTTATGACATTATATATACACATATATATACATATACATACACACATATATATATATATACTATATTATAATTAATATATATATATAATTAATATATATATATATATATATATTATAATATAATTTATATATATATATAATATAATTAAAATATATATATATTGTGAGACTGTGACCGGGGTTATCTATGACGGCCGGTATGTCTCGCCCCGGTTGTGCTCACTCCATGATAGAAAGTAGATCCACTCTAGGGTTAATGCTGTTTCCCTACAGGCTGAAGGTAGGGTTAAATAGAATCAGGAACAAGGGCAGGTGTGCCGGGTGTGGGGAAGTGAACAGAACTTCCTGAGCTCTCTGTTGGAGAGGCACATGTATTTTGTTATGGACTTTTGTTTGGACATTAAAACCGTGTGCTGTGAACCTTAATGCCTGGATCCCGTGTCTTCTGCTGCGCAGCCGACCACGCTACCTCACATATGGTGGAGAATCGGCGGGCATGATAGCCGGTGAGGTGTAGCATCCGTCCCTGGTGACCCGGTAGCACATGTCCTGGATTCGAGCGGCTATACTACAGCCCAAACCCGGCGACGCCATGGAGGACATACTAAGGCAGCAGCAACAGACTAATGCACAGCTACAAGAGGCTAATGCACAGCAACAACAGGCTAATGCACAGCAGCAACAGACCAATGCACACCTGCTCCGGGCCTTGGAACGTCAGCAGCAAGCCTTGCAAGCGCAGGAAAAAAGGCACCAAGAACAGCTGGATCAGACCAATGCACGTCAGCAGCAATCCTTACAAGCGCAGGAAAAAAGGCACCAAGAACAGATGGTTCTCCTGGCCAAGTCGATCCGTGCCGGACCGGCAGCAACAACCCAGGGACCGGGTGACGACGGCAGCGTCCGGAAAGCGGTGAGACAAGCGTTGCAAAAGATGACCCCGGGGGATGATGTGGAAGCGTTCCTGGCCGTGTTTGAGCGGGTGGCCGAGCGGGAAAAGCTGCCGACCCCCCAGTGGGCTGAGGTATTGTCGCCCTATCTGACGGGGGAACCCCAAAAAGCGTACCTGGACCTCTGTACCGAGGACGCCATTGACTATGTGACCCTGAAAGCCGAAATACTGGCTCGGTTGGGGGTGAATACCTATGTACGGGCTCAGCGGGTAAATCAGTGGTTCTATGAGGAAGCCAAACCCGTACGCTCCCAGGCCTATGACTTGTTGCATCTGGTAAAGAAGTGGTTGCAGCCTGACACTCTGAGCCCGGCGCAAATGGTGGAAAGGGTAGTAGTGGATCGTTTTGTGCGCTACAGTCCATTTGATAGAATGTGAGATATGTAAATTACAATATGTAGGATCTACAACTAATGCTTTAAAAATCAGAATACGAAGACACCTGTTAGATGCTAAAAATAAAATGTCGGTAAATGCTCTGCAGTATCACGACATTTTACTTTATGTCATGGTGGTGATGTTTCGGCTTGCAAAATCATGGGGGTTGAAAAAGTGGATACCCCGATGAGAGGAGTGGATCGGAAACGGAAATTGTTAAATGGAGAGGCATGGTGGATTTTTACATTAAATACCCGAACACCAGCAGGTCTGAATATCAGACACGATGTAACGTACCACTATGTATAAAAAGAGAAAGGAAATTTATTTATTTGTTTGGGGAAAAAAATCTTAAAAAAAATCTAAAAATATAAATAATATAAATAGGGGTGATAATAATCGTGTTTAAAATGATTTAGTATATCAAAGCTCATATAAATATTGCATATACTGTATATATGTCTGACTTAAAATAGCAATATAAATAGGAAAATTAAATGACAATGGTTGTGATACAGCTCGTGAGAGGTTAACAGTCTAAGTCTAGGGTGGTTCCTGTTACTAGTGCACAGGATGGAATTTAAAACGCCAGGTGATAACACACACCATACACATTGAGAAAGGAGTCAGTCCAGAAACATGTCTGTGTTTGGACGCGAATGAGATGGTGTCGGTAAATTGTCTCCGGTTTTATGTTTTCTAATTTTGTTTCCCTGTGGAATGATTTTTAATAAGAAAAAAATAAAGTCTTGGATGTTTTAGAATCTACATCGCTGGATTTTTTCTGCCTTTACAAGTGTACCCCCTGGTCTACTCCCCAGGATCCGTGCGGACAGATTCTTTCTGGCTGAGGTGAGCTGATCAAATTTGATATTTTTACTCATGGTTGTAATTATCTGGATCAGGAGTGGGAAAATAGAATTTTGGGGATATAGCTGCCTGATTATACTATATGTGCAGCTGTATTAATTAATCAGGACTGTCCCTTTCCTTCCCTGTCATCTTCTATATCAGGGTCAGGAAGAGGGATAGCAGTCGTGGAACGGGGGCGTCCGGTAACTTAGGATGTCATACCCTCCGTTGGCAGGTAAGGACATACCCTCCACCTAGGGTCATTAGGGTTTCCCTTCCCCCTATAAAATCTCCCCCGCCCACTATTATCCTTGTTGCTCTAAAATTGAGTTATTACAAGGTTACCTGATCCAGTGTGTGTATATATTTTGTTTTGGTTTTTTTTGTGGCAAATTTTGGGATTTTAATGACTATTAATAAAACGTACATTTTAACAAGGGTCTCAGATTATATGTTAGCTTATAAATGGAATTTAACAACATATCTTACTATAAAATGAATAATCTTAAGTCCCAAATTCTTTGTTTCAATATCAATGAAAATTTGAAAAATGATATAAAAAAAGACTTTAATTACCCTTGGGAAAAAGAAAATCTACCTTATTTAGATATAATACTGTCAAACTTAAACAAAATCATACCGTTGAACATAAACTTCTCGCTATAGATAATGACGTAAAAGTATTAAAAATTGAAGACATTTCATGGATAGGGAAAATTGTATCCTATAAAACAATTATATTGCCAAAAATGATCTATATTTTTAGATGCCTACCCATAAATATCCCCAAAATTTGGAAAGAAAAAAAATCCAAACCCAACTGGAAAAATTTATATGGCAAAATAGGAAACCTAGAATTTCTAAAAACCTACTATTCAAACATAAATGAAATGGAGTAACTGGATTACTCAACATACAGTTATATTACTTAACCAACTTATTAAAACTAACATAAAATACATTACTTGAGGAACTAAACAATAGTTGGATGTTCTTAGAAAAATTCTTTTCTTGCAATAAAAATAAGAAAGATATTCTTCTAGCATACTTAATTAAAATCAACAAAAAGTTACTAATTAACCCCACTAAAAACGCAGAAATTAAAGCTTGGAGAGAATTGCAAAAATGTCTAATAAAACAAGGAGACTTTATGAACGAAATTAAAGACATAACTATAGATACTTTAGAACTAATCATTCCAAGAATCAAAATATCAGATTGGAAAAAATACAGAATAACATACCTAAGTGACATAATAGATAACAAGAACATAATCCCTTTCGATGTCCTGAGTGGTAGACACAAATTACCGACAACCGTAAAGAATAAAGCTGGGTTCACACATAGCGACAGCAACAACGACGTCGCTGTTACGTCACCATTTTCTGTGACGTAACAGCGACCTAGTAAGTCGCTGTTATGATCGCTGCTTAGCTGTCAAACACAGCAGACGCAGCAGCGATCATAACGACACGCGTCGCTGTGGAAGTCATACTGCATTTGGTAACTAAGGTAAATATCGGGTAACCATTACCCGATATTTACCTTGGTTACCAGCGCACACGCTTAGCGCTGGCTCCCTGCTCTCCTAGCCAGGGTACACATCGGGTTAATTACCCGATGTGTACTCCGGCTCTGGCTACGTGTGCAGGGAGCCAGCGCTAAGCGGTGTGCTCTCACGCTGCCAGTGCCGGCTCCCTGCTCATGCAAGAAAAAAAATTTTTATTGTGAAAATAATCCTTTATTTTGCTTATTGACTCACATTCATGTCTCTGTTGTATTTATGTGGAATTCTTATTGAAATTTTATATTTGTAACAATTTTAATGATAATTGAATTAATATTTTATTACTTAGTTTCTATAGCTTCATTGTTCTGAATATACCAATCAGACATTGTGTGTAATGTTCTAGTTGAAGCTTATCCTTATTGAGGAAATAATATTTGTATGGGCACTTTTTTGATGAAACGTATGTGACACGTAGCATGTACGTATGCTATCCATACCGTCCGTATAACATGTATTGCGTAGCATGACTAGGGGGTGGATCCACATCCTTTTCTCACTTGTTGGTTTAAAATCTAGCATATGGCCCCGTAAAACAAATCTCGTTGAAATCAACCAGAGTAGATACATAGTACACTCATTTAAAAGAGACATCTTTGTATCTGTCTATTGAGCTATTTTAACCCTTTTAAATGAGTTTTAACAAAGGTTACCAATTAGTAGTGATTATGGCAGCTGACAAAGACAAACAGACTGAACACGGACATGACACGTACGTATCTCACGCATACACGGACATTCAACACGCACACACGGCGAACATACGCCATCACACGGATGTCACACGTACCGGCGAAACGGACATAAAAAACGGAGCACAGACCCAAAAAACGGAACGCGAGACACTCACGTGTTTTTGCGGAAGTGTGTTGCAGGCCTAAGACAGGTTTTTATGGTCTGTAATCACCGTAATCCAATGAACCGCCCCTTCCAAAAAGTGCCTCCATTCTTCAAAAGCCAATTTTATGGCCAATAACTCCCCATTTTCCACATCATCATTTTGGAGAAAAACGCACATGGTCTCAGATTGGTTAGTGAAGTGGGTCCCTGAGACAGCACCGCACCCACTCCCACCTCTGAAGCATCCACCTCTACAATGAACGATTCCGAGAGATCGGGCTGAACAAGAACGGTGACGGTCATAAAACATTTTTTAGCTTTCCAAATGCTTCAACCGCCAGAGACAATCAAACCTTAACATTAGCCCCCTTATGTGTGAGGTCAGGGAGTTGCTTGACTACTTGAGAGAACCCCTTAATACAATTTCTGTAATAATTGGCAAAACCAAGAAAACGCTGGAGGTCCTGGAGGTCCCTGGGTTGTACCCAGTTAACAATCGCTTGTACCTTTCCGGGATCCATACAAAACCCCTCGGCCGCGGAAATAAATCCTAGAAAAGAAAGTTCTTGAACACAAATGGTACATTTCTCAGGTTTCGCAAACAGGGAATTTTCCCGCAATCTAGTAAGTACAGCATGGATATGACCAATGTGGGTCTCTTTGTCGGATGAAAAAATGAGAATATCATCCAAATACACAACCACAAAATGCCCAATGAAATCAGAATATACATCTTTCATGAAATTCTGAAATACAGCAGGAGTGTTTGTGAGACCGAAGGGCATAACTAGGTTCTGAAACAAGCCTTCAGAGGTGAGAAGTGACATTTTCCATGCATCCTGGATGCGAGCGAGGTTATAAGGTGGCTTTACACACTGCAACATCGCAAACGACATCGCTGGAACGTCACCGGTTTTGTGACGTTATAGCGACCTCCCCAGCGACATTGCAGTGTGTGAAACACATCAGCGACCTGGCCCCTGCTGTGAAGTTGTGATCGCTACAAATCGTTCAGGACCATTCTTTGGTCCTTTGTTTCCCGCTGTGCAGCAAAGTTTTAGTGTGTAAAGGGGACTTTACAGCGACTTCGTTAGCGACTTCCCTTTCAAAAAGCTGCTTTACAACGTCCCCAATGACCAGCTAGGTCGTTCTGCAGGTCCGGATCGCTGCTGCGTCGTTGGCCAGGTTTGCCTGTTTGACAGCTCACCAGAGACTTTGTAGCGATCCCGGCCAGGTTGGGATCGCTGGTGGGATCGCTAGAAAGTTTCAGTGTGTAAAGGGGCCTATAGGCTCCCCTGAGGTCCAGCTTAGAGAGCCATTTCGCTCCAGATAACAGATTATAGAGATTTGGATGAGTGGAAGGGGATAGGCATTTCTGACCGTCATTTTATTGAGTTACCGAAAATCGAGTCATGGGCGTAAGCCACCATCTATTTTTTTACCACAAAAGAACCCAGTAACCACAGGCGAGACAGAGGGACGGAGTTAAATGGAGTTAAATAAATGCTGAAATAGCAAAGCCTTGAATCACTGGTGTAAACCTAAAAAGGACAAGAATACTTGGTGGAGAAGTTAACTGTATTCATAAACAATGCACCCGTAGTCCACGTCTCATTTCAATATGGGTCACAAAGTGCATATTATTTCCCAATATATTCTCCATAGTATAGCTTACCCAGCATCTTTATGACATTATATATACACATATATATACATATACATACACACATATATATATATACTATATTATAATTAATATATATATATAATTAATATATATATATATATATATATATATATATATATATATATATATATATATATATATATATATATTATAATATAATTTATATATATATATATATAATATAATTAAAATATATATATATTGTGAGACTGTGACCGGGGTTATCTATGACGGCCGGTATGTCTCGCCCCGGTTGTGCTCACTCCATGATAGAAAGTAGATCCACTCTAGGGTTAATGCTGTTTCCCTACAGGCTGAAGGTAGGGTTAAATAGAATCAGGAACAAGGGCAGGTGTGCCGGGTGTGGGGAAGTGAACAGAACTTCCTGAGCTCTCTGTTGGAGAGGCACATGTATTTTGTTATGGACTTTTGTTTGGACATTAAAACCGTGTGCTGTGAACCTTAATGCCTGGATCCCGTGTCTTCTGCTGCGCAGCCGACCACGCTACCTCACATATGGTGGAGAATCGGCGGGCATGATAGCCGGTGAGGTGTAGCATCCGTCCCTGGTGACCCGGTAGCACATGTCCTGGATTCGAGCGGCTATACTACAGCCCAAACCCGGCGACGCCATGGAGGACATACTAAGGCAGCAGCAACAGACTAATGCACAGCTACAAGAGGCTAATGCACAGCAACAACAGGCTAATGCACAGCAGCAACAGACCAATGCACACCTGCTCCGGACCTTGGAACGTCAGCAGCAAGCCTTGCAAGCGCAGGAAAAAAGGCACCAAGAACAGCTGGATCAGACCAATGCACGTCAGCAGCAATCCTTACAAGCGCAGGAAAAAAGGCACCAAGAACAGATGGTTCTCCTGGCCAAGTCGATCCGTGCCGGACCGGCAGCAACAACCCAGGGACCGGGTGACGACGGCAGCGTCCGGAAAGCGGTGAGACAAGCGTTGCAAAAGATGACCCCGGGGGATGATGTGGAAGCGTTCCTGGCGGTGTTTGAGCGGGTGGCCGAGCGGGAAAAGCTGCCGACCCCCCAGTGGGCTGAGGTATTGTCGCCCTATCTGACGGGGGAACCCCAAAAAGCGTACCTGGACCTCTGTACCGAGGACGCCATTGACTATGTGACCCTGAAAGCCGAAATACTGGCTCGGTTGGGGGTGAATACCTATGTACGGGCTCAGCGGGTAAATCAGTGGTTCTATGAGGAAGCCAAACCCGTACGCTCCCAGGCCTATGACTTGTTGCATCTGGTAAAGAAGTGGTTGCAGCCTGACACTCTGAGCCCGGCGCAAATGGTGGAAAGGGTAGTAGTGGATCGTTTTGTGCGCACTTTACCCGTCACCGTTCAACGGTGGGTAGGACAGGGTGACCCGAGTACCCTGGACCAATTAGTGTCCCTGGTAGAGTGGCATGTGGCTACGCAGGACTTGATACGGGACACTGAGACTTTGCGTACCGCTCGTCGGTCCGGCCCCTCCAAGCCTAGGGCCAAGGACCCACCGCTGACAACGGTGCAGGAGTCCCCTACCGTCCCGTCTGAGGCCGCGCCCACCATTCCTGAGGTCCGGAAGGTTCTGTACCCTAAACGACAACCCGTCAAGGGGGTTTCCGTCCCCATTAGATGTTGGCGGTGCCAGCGGGTGGGACATATGGAAGCTCAGTGTCCACTCACCACGGAGCCCATGGATTGTGGGGTTACCCGGCGGGGTTCAATGTATGCTCAGGTGGTGTGTACCGCTGACCTGGTCTCCCCAGAGACTGAGCCCCACTTGTGCCAAATACAGGTGAATGGATGTCCGGTTACAGGATTGTTGGATTCCGGAAGCTTAGTGACCCTGGTGCGATCCACCTTGAGGGCTAAAGTAAAGGCCACAGGACGTACCGTGGGGGTGGTTTGCATACATGGGGACCGCCGAGACTATCCCACGGGGATTGTCACCATCACAGCACCTTGCGGTCAGGTGCAACATGAGGTGGGACTTCTTAACACTCTTCCCTATGACGTGATCCTAGGAAGGGATCTGCCCTATTTTTGGACTTTATGGAAGGGACCCCCTAAGTCTCCTCAGATATTGGTCAGTCCGGGACCTGAGCCCTACAATCCTGAATCCGGAACACCTGCCGTAGGGGTCCCCATGATAGGGACAGAATGTGAACCCGATAGGTCGCCCCTAGAGGTATTGGCAGGAGAGGCTGAGACGGTCGAACCCATCCCGGAGTTGGAGGTGTCCCCTGATACGTTTGGGACAGCCCAACTCCAGGACCCTACATTAATACATGCCCGGAGTCGGGTGACAGTAATTGACGGGGTGGCACAGCTGCCCGGTGCCCAGGTAAGGTACCCCCATTTCGCTCTTAAGCAGGATTTACTCTACCGGGTAGATGAAATACGGGGCGTGGGGGTAGAGCAGTTAGTAGTGCCCCAGCCGCATCGCCGGCGGGTCCTCGACTTGGCTCATAAACACCTGATGAGTGGCCACCTAGGGGTCAAGAAAACGCAGGAGCGAATATTGCAAAGGTTCTATTGGCCTGGGGTCTTTGGAGAGGTAAAACGGTTCTGCGAAACCTGCCCGGAGTGTCAGCTTACCGCACCCCTGACCCATTTTCGCAGTCCGTTGGTACCGTTACCCATTATAGAAGTCCCTTTTGAACGGATAGGGATGGATCTGGTGGGGCCCCTCGTAAAGTCCGCTCGAGGGCACCAACACATCCTAGTGATCGTTGACTATGCCACCCGGTACCCCGAGGCGATACCCCTCAGACATACTGCAGCAAAGCTTATAGCTCGGGAGTTGTTTGCTGTGTTCTGCCGGGTGGGGTTGCCCAAGGAGATCCTTACGGATCAGGGGACCCCATTCATGTCTAAAGTGACCAAAGAGCTATGCCGGCTACTCCAGATCAAGCAGTTGCGTACGTCTGTGTATCATCCTCAAACGGACGGTTTAGTTGAGCGTTTCAATAAAACCCTGAAAACCATGCTCAAAAGGGTGATTTCAAAAGACGGGAAAGACTGGGATATGATGCTTCCCTATTTGATGTTTGCCATCCGTGAGGTACCACAGGCATCCACGGGGTTTTCGCCTTTTGAATTGTTATACGGGCGACATCCCCGGGGATTGTTGGACCTGGCAAAGGAAACATGGGAGCAAGAGCCCACCCCCCATAAAAGTGTGATTGAACACATTTTGGGTATGCAGAACCGCATAAGCGCGGTCATGCCAATTGTGAAGGAGCATTTACAGGAGGCTCAGGCCGCGCAAAGCGGCCGCTACAATAGACAAGCCACCGTGCGGACCTTTAAACCCGGGGATCGGGTGTTGGTATTAATCCCCACGGCGGAGAGTAAATTCCTGGCTCAGTGGCAAGGCCCCTACGAGATAAAGGAAAGAGTCGGGGTGGTTAACTATAAAGTATTGCAGCCCGGTAGGCGGAAACCTGAACAAATATACCATGTCAACCTATTAAAACCTTGGCAGGAACGGGAAAAGCCTGATGGCTGTTTTTTCCCCATCTCCCTCCTCTTCGGGTCGTCCACCTCCGGCTCCAGCGACCTCCGGAGAGGATGAACCGGAAGTAAGGATTGGAGAAGCCCTCACCAAGACTCAGAGGCGAGAGGCCAGACGGTTGGTTCAGCAGAACCCCGATGTCTTCTCCGAGCTGCCCGGTAGGACCAGTCTGATACGACATGATATTGTCACCGAGCCCCACCTGAAGGTACGCCTGAAGTCATACCGGGTACCGGAGGCTCGAAGACAAGCCATATCAGACGAAGTGAAGACAATGCTACGCCTGGGGGTCATCGAAAAATCCCGGAGTGAATGGGCTAGTCCGATTGTCCTAATACCAAAACCCGATGGCTCCTTAAGGTTCTGCAATGACTTTAGGAGATTGAACGAAATATCCAAGTTCGATCTCTACCCCATGCCCCGGGTGGATGAGCTGATTGATAGGTTGGGACAGGCGCGATATTTTACCACGCTCGACCTGACCAAGGGGTACTGGCAGGTGCCACTGACGGAGTCCGCCAAGGAGAAAACCGCTTTTGTTACGCCGGAGGGTCTCTTCCACTATGTTGTCTTGCCTTTTGGATTACATGGCGCTCCGGCCACGTTCCAGAGGTTGATGGACTTAGTGCTGGAACCCCACCAGGCGTATGCATCAGCGTACCTTGATGACATCATTATTTACAGCTCCGATTGGCAGACCCACTTGGAACAGGTACAAGCGGTGGTGGACGCGCTTCGAACAGCCGGATTGACAGCCAATCCCAAGAAATGTGCATTGGGACTCACGGAAGCCCGCTACTTGGGCTACGTGATAGGCCAAGGAGTGATTAAGCCCCAAATTAACAAGGTTGAGGCGATCCAGAAGTGGCCTAGACCCCTGACCACAAAGCAGGTTAGGGCCTTCCTGGGTATCGTGGGGTACTACAGGAGGTTTGTAAAGGACTTTGCAGGACTATCAGCCCCCTTGACGGACCTTCTCAAAGGCAAGAAGTCCGTCATGGTGCGCTGGACTCCGCAGGCCGAGGACTCCTTCCGGGCCCTGAAGGAGGTCCTGTGCGGACAGCCCGTTCTGGTACACCCTGATTTCCGGAAGGAGTTCATAGTACAGACTGACGCCTCGGAGGTCGGCTTGGGTGCAGTGCTGTCTCAGGTGGTTCAGGGGGAGGAACATCCCGTCACCTTTTTAAGTAGGAAGCTCACCCCTCCCGAGCGGAATTATAGCGTAGTGGAGAAGGAGTGCCTGGCGATCAAGTGGGCCTTGGAGTCCCTACGCTATTACCTGCTGGGACGGCAGTTTCGCTTGGTGACGGATCACTCTCCGCTGGTCTGGATGAGGTCCGCCAAGGAATGGAATGCCCGGGTTACCCGGTGGTTCCTTTCTCTGCAGAACTTCCGGTTTACGGTTGAACACCGGGCCGGTAGGTTGCAGGGCAACGCCGATGCCTTGTCCCGCGGCCCGTGTTTGATGGCTGGAGTTCAACCCCGCACGCTTGAACTGAGGGGGGGGGTATGTGAGACTGTGACCGGGGTTATCTATGACGGCCGGTATGTCTCGCCCCGGTTGTGCTCACTCCATGATAGAAAGTAGATCCACTCTAGGGTTAATGCTGTTTCCCTACAGGCTGAAGGTAGGGTTAAATAGAATCAGGAACAAGGGCAGGTGTGCCGGGTGTGGGGAAGTGAACAGAACTTCCTGAGCTCTCTGTTGGAGAGGCACATGTATTTTGTTATGGACTTTTGTTTGGACATTAAAACCGTGTGCTGTGAACCTTAATGCCTGGATCCCGTGTCTTCTGCTGCGCAGCCGACCACGCTACCTCACAATATATATAATATATATATTATAATATATAATTAATATATAATATATATATATATATATATATTATAATATATAATTTATATATATAATATTATATATATTCCAGCAGTACTCATATCACCCTATTTGAGTGAGTTTGTTAACCGGTTAGAAGGAGAAGGACCTGGTTGCCGCACTGTCCTGCAGTAACGCCGAGGAGGGAAGGCCTGGGGTATCCAACCATGCCCCCCAGATCTTATAGAACTTCTTCAATGCATTTCTTTTAAGGTATACTCCTCTGTCCAGTCGAAGTATAGCGTTTACTCTTTCCCTAAGATCCCCGATGACCGGAGGCGCAGGGTCCAACCAGTGGTTGGCCAACAGTTTCTTAGCCTGGTACAAGAGACGTGTAATACCGATCATTACCGGCGAACTCAAGTCCACCCCCCCTTCCAGTAGACCCAGGATACATATAATAAGTCTTGGCTGTAGACGGATATTGAAAACTTGTCTAACCAATTCTAGTACTGCCCTCCAGTAATCTTCAATATTCCCACAGGACCACATCATATGCATCAGATTAGCACCCTCCTGCCCGCACCTAGGACACAGATCATCCATCCTAACTCCCATCTTATGCAATAGACTAGGTGTCCTATATACTCTATGTAACAGGAATAGCTGTGACAGTCGTTGGCCTTCAGATACAGCACGGCTTGGAGTCTGAGACAGGACCTCACTCCACTGTTCCTCTGTCATAGGGCCTAGGTCCCTCTCCCACTTCTCTCTAGCCTGCAAAGGGAATTTGTCGAGGTGTCTGGATAACATTACTGTATATAACCTAGAAATAATACCATAGGAGCGGTCAAATGTCAACAAATCAAAGTGTGATTCCGCTCTATCCTAATGTCCATATGACGTGTCTGCGTCTCATAGGCGTGGCGGAGCTGCAGGTATTGGTAAAAGGAACTGTGCGGTATCCCAAACTCAGCTTGAAGCTGGTCAAATCTTTTAAGTATATTATTATTCTGAAGAATCTGAGACACCTGATGCACCCCCCTGCTCACCCACATTCTCCAACCCGGGAGTCTCTGCAGCTCCGCAAGTCCACGATGATGCCATAAGGGACAGTACTCAGTCATTCCTGATATTCCCAGCAACTCCTTTCCCCTATCCCACACCTTATACATCAATGCTAATGTTGGACATAATGGTCCTCCTCTGGGAGAGTATCCTGCGTCCAAAAAAGCCACTGGGTGTCCCCATTCTGCAAGGACCCTCACCAATTTGCCCCCAGCGTCATATGACTCATCCTTTCCCCACCCCCTAAAGTGCTGCATCTGTGCTGCAACATAATGAACCCACGGGTTGGGGACTGCCAGACCCCCCCCCCTCCTCCTTCCCTCTCTGCAGGGTCTCAAGGCGGATTCTAGCCTGCTGCTTTTTCCACAAGAGTTCCCGAAACAAAGTGCTGATTTTACGCAAAAATTTCCAGTGGATTTATATTGGGGCGTTGTGGAGAAGATACAGACGTTTGGGCATCAGTACCATTTTTAATAGATTAGCACGGCCAATAAGGGACAGTGGGAGTCGACACCAGGTATCTATCTTGTTCCTAAACTGAGCCAACACTGGTTCCAGATTTTGAGAGTAGTAATCACGCGGTCGGGCACTAACCACAATCCCCAGGTATTTAAATGTATCCACCGTCGGAAATGGCTGCCCCAGAGTACTAAAATTAGATGGGAGTGGATCTATAGGGAGCACGGCCGACTTCTCCCAGTTTATTAGGAGTCCCGAGCACCCACCAAATTCTTTAATAATATTAATTGCTGGGCCCACCGATGTCCCCAACCTCCCTGTGATACAGCAACAAATCATCCACATAGAGGGAGACCTTATGCTATAGACCACCTATCTCAAACCCCCTTAGGCTATGTGCCCACGCTGCGGAAAATGCGCGGATTTTGCCGCGGATTTCTCGCGGAAAAGCCGCGGATTTTCCAGAAATCTGTAGCACAGCTACTCCCCAGCCATTTCTATGGCATTTGCGAAATGCTGTGCCCACGCTGCGGATTTTTCCGCAGCGGAAATCGTGCGGATTTTCGTGCGGAAAAATCTGCAGCATGTCAATTATTGTTGCGGATTTCTCCGCAGGGTCCCATATACTTACCTGCCTCACCCGAGTCACTTTCTCTGTCCGGTGTGCAGGAGCGCGGTGAATCCAGGTACAGGAAGGAAGAGGTGGGCGGAGCCTGCACGAGCTCCGGTCATGTGACAGCCGGAGCTAGTTCAGGCCCGCCCACCTTCTCCTGAAGACGCTGAGAGAGTGACTCGGCTGCCGTAAAGCGAGGTGCTGCATGATGGAGGTAAGTATGAACTCCCCCGATCACTGCAGCACTTGTTCTGCATTGAGGATGCAGTGCCGAAGCCATGGTACTGTATCCTCAATGCAGAATACCCGCACCATATTCGCAGGACATTCCGCAGCATGGAAACAGACAAAAGTTGTGGTGCTGTTTCCTGGGAGCACCTGCGGAATGTCCTGCGGATATATCCGCAGGACACTGTCCCCGTGGGCACATAGCCTTACGCTAACGGACGCACGAAGCATAGCCGCCAATGGTTCAATTGCCGCTGCAAATAGTAATGGAGAGAGAGGACAGCCCTGTCTCGTGCCCCTGGCCAAATTAAAAGACAAGGAGGTACAACGATTAACTCGAATCCTGGCCCGCGGAGAGGCATATAACAATTTGACCCAGCCAATAAATCTGAAGCCAAGACCCAATTTCTCCAAAACTACCCATAAGAAATCCCATTCAATACTGTCAAAGGCCTTGGCTGCATCTAATGGCAGGACTGCCCTCTCCTTGTTTCTCCCCTCAGGGAACAAGCTGTGGAAAAACAAGCGCAATAGGGTCTTACCCCAATATGTGAGGGGTGGGGAGGGGGGAGTAAAACTACTCACCAATTGTAGTTGTGAGAAGCCACAACTACTATAATCGCATATATCCAAGATCCAGGGCTGCAGCCACCAAAACCGGTAGATAACAGAAAGCACAAGAGAGAGGTGTTCAATGCCGCGCCAATGGATCACTTCAGAAGATGTTCAGATCAGTGTCACTTTATTGTCATTCAGGTCTTGTCATTCAGGTCGACGCGTTTCTGGAGCATATGCCCCCTGTATTACTGGGAGAGGCAATCCCATGACAAAAAGCTAAAACGTGGATCAGGCTGCAAACCGCACGTCAGGGAATCTGTGGCTGGCCTCTATCCACAATTGCCTCTTTTGCAACATGGAAGCGGCTATATACAGGTTGCAGATTCCCTGACGTGCGGTTTGCAGCCTGATCCAAGTTTTAGCTTTTTGTCATGGGATTGCCTCTCCCAGTAATACAGGGGGCAGATGCTCCAGAAACGCGTCGACCTGAATGACAAGACCTGAATGACAATAAAGTGACACTGATCTGAACATCTTCTGAAGTGATCCATTGGCGCGGCATTGAACACCTCTCTCTTGTGCTTTCTGTTTCTCCCCTCAGAAATTAGCTGTATCCCCAGGAATAAACGTCGCAAATTGATGGAAGTGGATTTATTGGTGATGAATCCAGTCTGATCCTCATGGATCACTGACGTGATCACCCGGGATAATCTGTTAGCTAGTATTTTAGCGAATAATTTAATATCTAATGTGAGCCGCGAGATGAGGCGGTAGGAGTCAGGCGCAGTCGGATCTTTTCCGGGTTTTAATATTAGAACAATAATAGCCTCCCTCATGGATGCAGGGAGGGATCCCTGCTCCTCAGCATCTCTGAATACATCCAAGAGTCTTGGCAGCAGCAGATGGGTATATAATTTGTAGAATTCCCCTGCGAGTCCATCCACACCTGGGGCCTTTTCATTTTGAATTTGACCGAGCGCCTCCTCCAGGTCTATATCTCTATTCAGGGATTCTCTCTCACTATCTGACAGACTGGGGAGAGTGATCTCCTCCACAAAGCCCCGCAGTTCCTCATTCCCATAATGCGATTTAGAGGAGTATAATTGGGTGTAATACTGTTGCATGAATACTGTTGCATGACCTTCACAATCCTCCCACTGTCCCTCACCTCCTCTCCAGTGACAAGTTTCAATTTGGTGATATAGGTCAATCCCTCCTGTGCCCTAGCAATTGTAGCCAAGAGATGTCCCACACTCTCCCCCTCTGTAAAGTACCGCTGCTTAAGGAAAAAGCGTTTTAGTGGCCAAGGAAGTCATATGGTCTCTCAGAGCTCTCTGTGCCCTCTCTAAGTCCCGCTTGACATCATCTGTAGGGTTAGATATAAGATGTCCTTCTGCATCACCTAAAGTGTCTGTCAGATACTTAGTGCGCTCCCTTGTTTTCGCCTTTCCGGTGCAAATTTCCCTAATATATGTCCCACGAACATACGCCTTCATTGCGTCCCACACTATGTTTAGATACCGTACCGTCATTTATCACAAAATATTCCCGTATAGTGTCAGTCAGAGTGCCCCCTATCAGTTGTATCTAAAAAGGGTTGAGCCGCCACGGTATCCCCGCCAGCTGGTCTGGGTCCCCAAGCCTTAGACGGACCTGTAGTGGGGAGTGTTCCGACACCCCCTGGCCATGTACGTGACTGAAGCTACACAAGGCAGCAGCTGAGCATTTCCAATGGCCAGGTCAATCCGGGACAGTGAATGATGAGAACTAGAATAGCATGAGTACTGCCGGACCTGCGGGTTTCTAATATGCCAAATATCTACATATCCCACCTCCTCAATCAGTCTGGCAAGAGATGTAGCTGCCGCCGCCTCTGAGATATTCCCTGTGTGTAACTTATCCCAATACGGGTGCAAGTAATTCTTATAGTCTCCTACTAATAGGGTGGGGACCTCGGGGAGGGAAGTAACAAAATTGAGAATACGTTTCAATGGTTCCCCTGTGTATGGTGGCGGAATATAAATTGCAGCTACAACACAGCGCACATTATGAAGGACAAAGTAAAGACATACAAATCTACCCTCCTGATCCACAGAAGATTTAAGACACTCCAAACTGCACTGTCCTGTGTACTAGGACACTCACCCCCCTTGGAATGTGTGGTATATGCAGAGTGGTACTCGTGGGCTATCCATTTTTTGTGCAGCAAGTGGAGCCGCTCCTTGAAGTGCGTTTCTGATAAGAATATTATGTCTGGCTTAAGCTGCTGTAGAAACAGAAAAACTGCACATCTTTTACTGGCTTCACCCAATCCTCGCACATTCCAGGCCACTATATTAACCTCCTTCGCCATAAGGGTGAGTGCACATATGCAACAGCAGGGGGCAGCAAGCGGGGACCTCCGGACCCATCTGCAACAGTTCCCATAGATGAGCGTAGATCAAACAGGTGCATAAAACAAAAAGGTCAGACAACACAAAAACATACACAGTAAACCAGGACATTCCTCTCAAACAGAGGGAAGTGGGGATAAACATTAACCCAAAGAGCACATAACTGTTTAAATGCCTGAACAGTCATCAACTACATGGTACCCTATCTGGGTGGCTCCTGCCAACCGTCCATAAGTGTTCCAGCCGGGAAACATAGCGAGTTCACCTCAGCAAGTCCAACAGCAAGGAATTAGCAATAATCCTCAGCAGTGATTTCTGCGCAGTCCTTTTTCATTGTTATCGAGCCATGCGGCTGCATCCTTTTGGAGTGTCAAAAAACTTTGTCCCACCATCCGCTATCACTCGCAGCCTGGTAGGGTATAACATTGAGTAAGAGATCTGCAGCTGCCTCAGGCGGTTTTTGACGTCAATAAATTGCGCTCTCCTCTGCTGGATTTCAGTGGAAAAATCTGGGTACAGTGAGACCTTATGGCCGTCAATAGCCAGATCCTTAATCTCCCGGGCTCTGCGGAGCGCAGTGTCACTGTCCCTGAAGTGCAGTAGCTTGAGGAGGATAGGATGAGGGGGTGCCCCTGGTGGTGGGGGTCTAGTGGGTACCCTATGTGCCCGCTCAATAGTGAAGAAAGGAGAAAACAGATCCATGCCCAAAGTCTTGGGGAGCCACATATCAAAAAAAGCTACTGGGTTATTGCCTTGTGCCTTTTCTGGGACCCCAACCAGACGGAGATTGCTTCTGCGGGATCTGTTCCACCTTAGCCCTAAGCAATGAGATGTTGTGAATTGCTCTGCCAAGGTCCCGGGTCAGAGGGGGAAGCTTATCCTCTGTGGCACTGACCCGGTCTTCCAGGGCCCCCACCCGTACATTGACCCTCTGCAGCTCATGCCTGATAGATGAAATGTCCATTTTAATTCCTCCCATCTGTATGTTCAAAGTGGCTAGCATATTATTGCAGGTGTTTACTGCTGCAAGCAGATCACTGAGGGTGGGCTCTGCCCTCCCAGGATCTGTGTCTTCATCTGCAGCTCTAAAGGGGGCTTTACACGCTACGATATCGTTAATGTTTTATTGTCTGGGTCACGTTGTTAGTGACGCACATCCGGCGCCATTAACGATATCGCAGCGTGTGACACGTACCAGCGACCTTAAGCGACCTCAAAAATGGTGAAAATCGTTCACCATGGTCTTCCCAAACTCAAAAATCGGTAAGGGTTGATTTTCGATGTGGTTCGTCGCTCCTGCGGCAGCACACAAAAGGGTTTAAATAAAAGCTTTGTATTTTTAGATGGTACTAAGCCCGAAATTCATGGTGTCACGCCAAATTAGATATGGCCATCATGAATTTCTAGTAAACCGTAAAAAAAAAAAAAAAAAAAGCCAAAAACCACAAAAGTTTTTTTTTTATTAGAAATAAAAAAACATTAAAAGACTCCCATCTTTATTATAAAAAAAATCCTTAGTCTGACGTAATCCAAAAGGGACAGGAATTTCTGCTTCATCACCCTGTAAAGACAAGTGGCTCTACAGAGAGAATCAGAGAAAGCATTGTCAACTCTGCTATATCGCGCTGTACAAAGCAAGAAGCAGGCTGACAGTGAGGGGATGATTCCACCTTCCCGATTCCAAGACCTTCGATGACGTCAGTCATGTGACCAGTCTGTAAGCCAATGTCTGTACAACATTCACACCAGACTGGTCACATTGCTATGACGTCATGCAAGGTCCTTAAAGGTCCAGTCACACATAACGAGATCGTGAACGAGATCGCTACTACGTCACACTTTCTGGATCGTTTATGAGTCGTTGTTGAAATCGCATGTTGGGTGTCACACATAACGAGTTTATGAACGAGCATGCGTCCCGTATAACGATCTTTCAAATCGCTGGGACCCTGTCACACAGCAACTATGTTAACGATTCTAATCCCATTAGGGGCGTAGTAAAATGCAGTGAGTCACGTAGGCGTGCATTTGCGTCGCCTTTTCCATACCCCCCCTCCGCTTTCATTGGCGGCCAATACTGCGTTCTGATTGGGGGCGTATCTAGCGGTTAAATTTTGGATCGCGTCACCCTTTGTCACTTCTTTTGCGCTTTGCTTTGAGATAGAACCTGCGTCTCCACCCTGATTCCTTCGTCCATTGTACCCGGTCGCTTTGTTGGTGTGTTTTTCGGATCGAAGCCGCACCTGCACCTGGAGCTAACCAATCGGTGCAGAGAGGGGCGCGGAAACGGGGACGCAACAACACGCCTTCGTGCATCTCATCTAGGTCGTCAACGAAATCGTTAATAGGGTGTCAAACATACAGATTCATGCAGCCCAGCAGGACTCCAACGAGCCAGAAATGGCCCAAGCTGTTCGGCATCGATCAGCGATTTCGCAGCAGGGGGTGAATCGTTGGTACGTGTCAAACGTGACGAGATCGCAATTGAAGTCGTTCTTGCGTCACAGAAACTGTGACGTAGTAACGATCTCGTTTACGATCTCGTTATGTGTGAAGTGGCCTTTAGGCAGTGGTGCTTACCGGGGGAACAACAATGATCGGACATGGAAGCAGCGGGTCTGTAGGAGAAGGACGTAAACATCCCGCCCACCTCTTCCTTCCGCATTGTGGCCGGTGGCAGGTAAGGAGACGTTCCTCGCTCCTGCGATGTCACACATAGCGATTTGTAAAAATATAAATATATGCAGATAGAAAAATCTATCCTTTATATATAAAACAGTGATTATTAAATATTTGCACTAATGCACATAAATACTCAAGGACAAAAATTCATATAAATAGCATGGGGTAATTATTATTGTAAGAATATATATTTATATACAAAAGAATCAAAGTTTATTTGCAAATTGCATTATCTTGACTATATATATAAATATTTTAAGAAAACAAGTATATCAAAATTTAAACCATGCAGTCAGTAGCAGGTTAAAACATGTGTAAATATTTGACACCTATGAAAAAGAAGCCCTGTATTATAGTCTGAAGTGCTGATACAAAGTGCCAAGTGAGATGCTCTAATCACTGATTAACATAAGCCTTTTAGTATTGCACAATGTGCCCCATCAGGTTTCTCCCTGTTCAAAGTAAGGGACCTCAGCGGTATTCCTTAGGGTATGTGCGCACGTTGCGTAAATACATGCAGTTACGCTGCGCTTTGTAGCGCAGCGTAACTGCATGCGTCCTGCGTCCCCTGCACAGTCTATGGAGATTGTGCAGGGGCCGTGCGCACGTGGCGTTTAAGAGCGCAGCGCTTCGGCTACTGCCGAAGCGCTGCGTAAAAAGAAGTGACATGTCACTTCTTTCCTGCGCTTTGCCGGCAGCTCCTGCTCTGTCTATGGCAGGAGCTGCAGGCAGAGCGCATGGAATCGGCGCTCACTACGGACATTTCTGCAGCGATCTAAAGCGCACATGTGCTCTTCAGATCGCTGCAGAAATTTCTGCAGTGACTGTACGCAACGTGCGCACATAGCCTTAAATAGCATAAGAAGCAGAAAAAGAAGCCCTGTATTATAGCCTAAGGGTACCTTTACACTTTAGCGATGCAGCAGCGATCCGACCAGCATCGCTACATCGTCGCTGGTGAGCTGTCAAACAGGCAGATCTCACCAGCGACCAGTGACCAGCCCCCAGCCAGCAGCGACGTGCAAGCGACGCTGCGCTTGCACGGAGCCGGCATCTGGAAGCTGCGGACACTGGTAACTAAGGTAAACATCGGGTATGGTTACCCGATGTTTACATTAGTTACCAGCGCACACCGCTTAGCTGTGTGTGCAGGGAGCAGGGAGCCGCGCACACTGAGCGCTGGCTCCTTGCTCTCCTAGCTACAGTACACATTGGGTTAATTAACCCGATGTGTAATGCAGCTACATGTGCAGAGAGCAGGGAGCCGCGCACACTGCTTAGCGCTGGCTCCTTGCTCTCCTAGCTACAGTACACATCAGGTTAATTAACCCGATGTGTACAGCAGCTACATGTGCAGAGAGCCGGAGCCGGCAGCACAGGCAGCGTGAGAGCGGCGGAGGCTGGTAACTAAGGTAAATATCGGGTAACCACCTTGGTTACCCGATGTTTATCTTAGTTACAGCTTACCGCAGCTGCCAGACGCCGGCTCCTGCTCCCTGCTCGCTTCATTTGTCGCTCTCTCGCTGTCACACACAGCGATCTGTGTGTCACAGTGGGAGAGCGCATTTGAAGAAAACGAACCAGGGCTGTGTGTATCGAGCAGCGATCTCGCAGCAGGGGCCAGATTGCTGCTCAGTGTCACACACAGCGAGATCGCTAATGAGGTCACTGCTGCGTCACAAAAAGCGTGACTCAGCAGCGATCTCGGCAGCGAGCTCCCTGTGTGTGAAGCACCCCTAAAGCGCTAATACAAAGTGCTAAGTGGGATGCTCTAATCACTGATTAACATAAGCCTGTTAAGCTGGGTTCACACATAGCGACAGCGACAAAGACGTCGCTGTTACATCACCATTTTCTGTGACGTAACAGCGACCTTGTATGTCGCTGTGATTGCTGCTTAGCTGTCAAACACAGTGACGCAGCAGCGATCATAACGTCGCTACATGTGCAGAGAGCAGGGAGCCGCGCACACTGCTTAGCGCTGGCTCCCTGCTCTCCTAGCTACAGTACACATCGGGTTAATTAACCCGATGTGTACTGCAGCTACATGTGCAGAGAGCAGGAGCCGGCAGCACAGGCAGCGTGAGAGCGGCGGAGGCTGGTAACGAAGGTAAATATCGGGTAACCACCTTGGTTACCCGATGTTTACCCTGGTTACAGATTACCGCAGCTGCCAGACGCCAGCTCCTGCTCCCTGCTCGCTTCATTTCGTCGCTCTCTCGCTGTCACACACAGCGATCTGTGCGTCACAGCGGGAGAGCAACAATAAAAAAAACGAACCAGGGCTGTGTGTAATGAGCAGCGATTTCACAGCAGGGGCCAGATCGCTGCTCAGTGTCACACACAGCGAGATCGCTAATGAGGTCACTGCTGCGTCACAAAAACCGTGACTCAGCAGCGATCTCAGCAGCGATCTCACTGTGTGTGAAGCACCCCTTAGTATTGCACAATGTGCCCGATCAGGTTTCTCCCTGTTTAAAGTAAGGGACCTCAGCCGTATTCATTAAATAGTTATAGGAGGCATAAGAAGCAGACTGCACAATACTTACACACTATATTTAATGGGATATGAGAAATATTACATTCACAATATATAAATTTTTTTATTAATGATTCACAATTTCGACATATTTATTTGTTTATATAAATTATTCTTGTAAAAAATATATATATTAATATAATTTGCACTTGTGGTACTATACACAACACACTCAGTTTTTATAATGATTCTCACTATATTAGATTCATAGAGTATACTTTTATGCACTTAGTTATTCTATGTGGATTTTTACAATAAATATACACATTTGCACATAAATATTTTAGTTATTATTAACACCAATAGTAGTAATTGCTCTTTCAATTTTATTATTTTTATTTTATTTTTTTCTCACTTATATAACATCCATAGTGATGAGATCTACTATTTTACATCACATATGGAGAGATATATATAATTTTTAGTGACATACATTTTTTGAATATTCTCACATAGTTATCTGCTCACATGATTTATTCATATATACAAATCATGAACCAATGGATACATTGTTAATATATTATCCATATAATTTATATATAGATTGTGGATATTGGTTGAATACTATATCTATTACTGAAATATATATATAAATATATCAATTTATTTATTTGTTCATTGTTTCATACTAATATACAAACGGATGTAATATTTCACATAATCAGCTCCTTTACTTAGTATATCCTTTATTAATGATATATATGTTAATATAATAATTCATGTGTACATATTTTTACTTGATATTTTTCTATTTTATATTGATAATATGAACGTACAAAACAAATCTTACATGTAAAGCACTTGTTTAGTTTATTTAATTTAAGGAAATCCACATATAATCTGAATTTAGATACATTGCTTTCTCTGTGCGGGGCGTATATATGGGATCGCAATGCTGTTGCTTCCACACAGTGATATACATTGACGCAATGGGGCTTCCCTGACAAGTGGAACGCAGCGTGCATCTCACATTCACTGTTAGGAAGCAATCTTTAGATACAGCCCCGTGACCCAGATCATGCACCGCAATACACAGATGCCGGCAATTCTGAATTATCTGACACTATATAAAGACCGCAACCCCTCACCTTAACACACGCCCCCCGAAGAAAAGGCGAAACATATGTTGGGGTGATGGGACGTGCAGTGAGTCTCTTGTAAGTATTGTGCAGTCTGCTTCTTATGCCTCCTATAACTATTTAATGAATACGGCTGAGGTCCCTTGCTTTAAACAGGGAGAAACCTGATCGGGCACATTGTGCAATACTAACAGACTTATGTTAATCAGTGATTAGAGCATCGCACTTAGCACTTCGTATTAGCACTTTAGGCTATAATACAGGGCTTCTTTTTCTGCTTCTTATGCTATTTAATGAATACGGCTGAGGTCCCTTAGGGCTGGTTCACACTAAGCGACAGCGACAACGAGGTCGCTGTTACGTCACCATTTTCTGTGACGTAACAGCGACCTTGTAAGACGCTGTTATGATCGCTGCTTAGCTTTCAAACACAGCAGCCGAAGCAGCGATAATAACCGCGAGAGCAGGGAGCCGCGCACACTGCTTAGCGCTGGCTCCTTGCTCTCCTAGCTACAGTACACATCGGGTTAATTAACCCGATGTGTACTGCAGCTGCATGTGCAGAGAGCAGGGAGCCGCGCACACTGCTTAGCGCTGGCTCCTTGCTCTCCTAGCTACAGTACACATCGGGTTAATTAACCCGATGTGTACTGCAGCTACATGTGCAGAGAGCCGGAGCCGGCAGCACAGGCAGCGTGAGAGCTGCGGAGGCTGGTAACTAAGGTAAATATCGGGTAACCACCTTGGTTACCCGATGTTTACCCTGGTTACAGCTTACCGCAGCTGCCAGATGCCGGCTCCTGCTCCCTGCTCGCTTCATTTCGTCGCTCCATCGCTGTCACACACAGCGATCTGTGTGTCACAGCGGGAGAGCGCCTTTGAAGAAAACGAACCAGGGCTGTGTGTAACGAGCAGCGATCTCGCAGCAGGGGCCAGATCGCTGCTCAGTGTCACACACAGCGAGATCGCTAATGAGGTCACTGTTGCGTCACCAAAACCGTGCCGTAGCAGCGATTTCGGTAGCGATCTCGCTATGTGTGAAGCACCCCTTACTTTGAACAGGGAGAAACCTGATCGGGCACATTGTGCAATACTAACAGGTTTATGTTAATCGGTGATTAGAGCATCTCACTTGGCACTTTGTATCAGCACTTCAGGCTATAATACAGGGCTTCTTTTTCATGGGTGTTAAATATTTACACATGTTTTAACCTGTTACTGACTGCATGGTTTAAATTTTGATATACTTGTTTTCTTAAAATATTGATATATAGTCAAGATAATGCAATTTGCAAATAAACTTTGATTCTTTTATATATAAATATATATTCTTACAATAATAATTATCCCATGCTATTTATATGAATTTTTGTCCCTGAGTATTTATGTGCATTAGTGCCAATATTTAATAATCACTGTTTTATATATAAAGGATATATTTTTCTATCTGCATATATTTATATTTTTACAAGAACATTTTTTTTATTGTGAAAATAATCCTTTATTTTGCTTATTGACTCACATTCATGTCTCTGTTGTATTTATGTGGAATTCTTATTGAACTTTTATATTTGTAACAATTTTAATGATAATTGAATAAAAATTAATATTTTATTACTTAGTTCTGAATATACCAATCAGACATTGTGTGTAGTGTCACGTATGTGCAGGCACAGACCCATTGACTTTAGCGGGTCCGTGTCTGCGTGAAGCTGGAGAAACGTGGACATGTCAGCCGTGTGAAAAAACGCACACACGTACAATCCACACGGACACACGATCCCTGTGGCTTTACTTGTGTGTGCCTGTTACCATAGGGTAATATTGGTGCATGTGTGCTCGTGCCACTGGTACGTGTAAAAACGTCCCAAACACTTACCGGCGGCACGGAAGTGTGTTGCAGGCCTTATGTCGAGTCTGCTAAACGTTTAGCTCCCAGACAGGCTAGGTGGTCACTTTTTTTTTCACGTTTCCATTTCTCCATCACTTTTTGACCCGTTTCCAAGAATGTTAAAGTCGATGCTTTATCTCATAGAATCCGATATCACCTCCTGAACCTCCTTCCTCCTTTCTTCCGCATGAGGTTGTTGTTGCTGGGTTATTCTCCGAATTAAAGACAGAAATTTGCAATGCCCAGTCACTTGCCCCTCCTTCGTTGCCTGATACCAAGCTCTTTGTTCCTGCTCAATTTAGGTTACAAGTTCTCTATGAATAAAATTCTCTATGACTCCACGCTTAGTGGTCATCCGGGTTTCTCGGCCACCCGAAGAGCTATTGCCAGGTTATTTTGGTGGACCTCCATGTCCTCTGATGTCGCCATGTTTGTGTCTGCTTGTGATACGTGTGCACTTGCTAAAGTCTCCCATACCCGGCCGGCCAGGGAATTGGTACCATTACCAATTCCAGATAAAATCTACGGACAAATGAGTCCAGGGTCTATCACCTATCTCCCTCTTTCCAATTCAAGACTGTTGTCTGGATAGTTGTGGACAGATTTAGCAAACAGACGCATTTTATCCCCTTAGAAGGATTACCTAATGTAGAAACACTGTCCAAATTGTTTATTGAGCATATTGTACTGCTGCAAGGCGTGCCTCTGAACATGGTGTCTGACACATGGGTGAAATTCGTCTAAATTTTGGAGGGCATTTTGCAAGAGATTAGGTATCGAATTGACCTCTTCTTCTTACCATCCCGAGACCAACAGGCAGACAGAGAGGACCAATCAGTCGCTGGAACAGATTTTACGGTGTCTGGCCACATCTCAGCAGGATGATTGGTGTTCCTCATTGCCTGTAGCTGAATTTGCATCAATCCACTGGCACCACTTCGTTTTTCTGTAATTACGGTTACCATCCCCATTTTGGTGAATTTTCCAGACTGGATTCAGGGTGCCCGGGGATGATTCAGCGGTCCAACGGTTGGGGGGGGGGGTTGGAGGGAGGTACAGAAGAACATTGGGGTGGCCCAAGGCAGACAGAAGTGCTTTGCTGATGAGCGTCGATCTGTAGGACCTACTTTTCTGGTGGGAGACAAAGTGTGGTTGTCTACAAAAAACATCTGTCTGAGACTTCCCTCTGCCAAGCTGGGTCCCAAGTTTATTGGTCCTTACGAGATCATTGAGGTTGTCAACCCAGTTGCTTTTCGTCTGCGCTTATCACAGTCATTTCGCATTCCCAATGTGTTTCACAAGTCCTTTCTCAAATTGTTTGTTCCCTCATCTGCTGAGTCTCCATCTCCTCCTCCTCCCATTTCTGTTGATGAACAGATGGAATATGAAGTTGAGCATATTATCGACTCCCAGATGGTCCACAGCTCGCTTCAGTACTTAATACACTGGAAGGGTTACGGACTGGAGGATCGGTCCTGGGTCCCAGCACGATCTGTCCATGCCAGTCGACTGGTTCGTGCCTTCCATAGATGGTTTTCTGGGAAACCTGGGGGTCCAGTGGTCCCCCATTTTATAGGGGGTACTGTCATGATCCAGGACCGGTATTCTCCGCTCTAGAGTTTCACAGATCCAGCCTGGTCACGTCAGATGTTAACTGCCATTAGCTCCCTGGTTTCAGGAGACACTATATATGGTCTCTGAACCTGCATTCCTGTGCTGAATATAGTTTTACTCTGCAGCCTGTGACTTCCTCGGATGAGATTTCCTGGTTTATCTAACTCCTTGTTGTCGTGCCCTGACTTGTACCCTCCCCCATTCATCCATCTGTCCCAGTCCCTGACTTCCGGCTCCTGTCTGTTGTTTGTGTTTTCCTCTGCATTCCTGATCTCCCGGCTTCTGACTCTGTTGTGTTTTCTGACTTGATTGTGATCCTCCCTTTGCAGTGACTTGACTTCCCGGCTAGACCCTGACTGTTTGACTACTCTATTGCCCCATGGTGGTTCGCCTGTTAGCTGCTTGCTGGAGTTACTCTGCTGTACTTCAGCTGGCTTTCTGTTAGGCCTCTGCCACACATCCGTGCCTCCGGCACGTGTTTGTCATTTTTTACACGTACCGGCGGCACGGAGACATGTTCAGCAATGCTACCCTATGGTAGCAGGCACACACACGTAAAACCACACGGAACGTGTGTCCGTGTGCGTTTGTACGTGTGTGCGATTTTGAAAGCGCTGACATGTCAGTGTTTTCTCCGGCAGCACGGGTGTTACACGGCCCGCACCCGCACCACACGGGTGTAGTGTGGATGCGGTCCCGTGTGACACGCGCCGGAGAAAACACACATGTCAGGGAAAAAAAAAAAAAAACATTAACTCACCTTCTCCAGCCCTCCTGTCTCTGCCGCTGCTGCCTCTTGCTGCCGACCGCCGCTCATTATTCTCATTGAATATTCACTTCACTGCCTGGCAGCAGCAGCGGGGAGACGGGAGGGCTGGAGACCGAGGATCAGCACCACGGACAGCAGCGCGGACATCAGGAAGGACCAGGTGAGTATAATAATTACTGATTCTACGTGTGCTATCGCGGATAGCACACGTAGAACACACGTGTCACGCACGTACCAGAGACACGTACTTACCTGCACGCAAAACGCAGGGAAAATACGTGTCTCTCGGCACGTGCGTGAAATTCACGTGAGTGTGGCAGAGGCCTTACAGTGTAACTTTGACTTTCCTTCACTACTCTGCTGCCACCTAGTGGGGAATACGCTGTACTACGTCTTACTAGCCCCTTTGTACAGCGTGACAATGACCTTGTTATTTTCAGTTTTTGCGTTTTTTTTATTTTCCATCAATACAGCTGTATGTTTGTTTATTGCGGGACAAGTTGTACTTTTGAATGAAACCATTTATTTTACCATATAGTGAACTGGAAAAACAAGGCAAAAAATTCACAAAGCGGTGAAATTGCAAATAAAAAAGAAGTGCGGGGGGTGTGGCTTGCTAATGGCCAGGTAAGAAGCTTGAGCCTGGAGCTCTCTGCAATCTCCCCTGATCCTGCCATCTAAACTTGAATCCTTGCTGCTCTGATCTTATGGGCAGACCTCAGAAGCCCTCCACAACCGGCCAGACCGAAAATAAAGCACCGGCACACATGGAGCGCTTCTTAAATCATGGATCCCCGCTCACCTCACAGAAGACTCCCAGGTCAGTGAAGACAAAGATGGCCCCGGCTTCCCATGCTGTGGAGAGTTCTCAGCGGGCACGGAGCAATCCAGGCAGTATAACTCCAGAAGAATCTCAAGAGGGGCTTATGGAGGGGGGAGAAGACATGGCCCAGTCAGAGATTAGCAAATATCTAAAAAATCACTCCCCACTAAGGAAGATCTAGAGGGCTGCATTGGCAGGCTAGAAGCTTTACACAGGAAGGAGCTGCAGTCTCTCGCTGCTGCATTTACTGTGAGAGTGGAGGAGGTGGAAAAGACACAGGATAAGGTGCTGAGTGAACTGCAGGCACACAGAGAAGCCATTCTCAGTAACTCCAACAAGCTGGAGGAGTTGGCAGGGGGCCTAGAGGATATTGAAAACCGCAATAGGCGGAATAACATCTGGATAAGAGGCATACCTGAAACAGTGAGTAATGGAGAACTGGACTGTGTTGCGCAGAATTTATTCAAACAGCTACTGGGAGAGAGAGGGCCTCATTCAGTGGAGCTGGACGGAATACTTCGAGCCCTTGGTCCTAGATCAGCTTCAGACTCCAGACCCCGCGACGTCATCTGTCGGGTTCATTTTTTCAAAATAAAAGAGTCTATCATGCTTGCTGCACGTGACAATAGTCCGATCACCTTTATGGACACTCAGATCTCCCTCTTCCCAGATTTGGCCAGGCGTACTCTATTACAGAGAAGAGCTTTAAGACTCCTCCTGCACCAGCTGAAGGAAAGAGACATTCCATATAGGTGGGGGTTTCCATTCAACCTGACAGCCAGCAAGGAGGGGAAGAAGGCTACTTTCCGTTCGCTGGGTGACCTCGCCAACTTCCTGGGAACCTTTGAAATTCCGATGGTGGATCTCCCAGAGTGGCCCTCGGCTCCCGGGCTTCCTGTCTCCCCTCCAAGATGGATCACGGTTCATCGGAACAAGAAAAATAAGACCCGGACCCAAGCCGAGGTGGCAAAAGACACCTGAGGTCTCCAGATCACGTGAGATGGGTGTTGCTTAATGAGCGTCTGAGTTTGAATGTTTGATGCTCACCACCTGGTTAATGATGGAGCCCGTCGGGGCTGTAATGTTTGTGAGTGGTTGGGATTCCGGAGAGATCTGCATTGGGACTCTAAAGTTAATGTTATCTATAACTGTTCAAGAAATGTGTTCCTGACTAGTTTCTCTGGTAGAATGAGACAGTAACTGTCCCTCCAGCGTTGTGCAGCTGGTCTAGTTCGAGTTTCTGAAATTGAGGTTGAACTGCTCTGTATATAGGTTCTTATTGTGTCAGCGATGATTCTTTCGTTAAACATAGCATAGTTTTAATACATAGGCGGCGGAGGAGGGGGGGTGTGAAGAGCTCCTAGACCCTTGGCTTCCACTTCCTCCTTCTTTGGTGCAACAAGTGGAGATACGCCGTCTAAATCTAGCACAAATGATTCACAGGGCTTGTCTAGTTTTTCTTTGCCCTCTCACAATCTTCTCTTTCTCTTGCTCTATCTTACTGTTTATCTTTGCTTTCTCTCCTTCATCCTTTCCCTGCGGGTGGCAGATAGCCCCTATTCTCCTAGGCTCAGTCCTGTTTCAGATAGACTATGGATAGGATTAAATTCTGTTCTTTCAATGTTAAAGGTCTGAATGTGCCCGAGAAGAGACGACAAATAGTTTTTTCATGCCACAAGCAAAAGGTAGCGGTCCTGCTGTTACAGGATACACATTTTTGGGGAGATTCGATCCCCAAATTAAGCACAAGGAATTATCCGACATAGTACAATAGTGCAAACCCAGAATCAAAATCCAGGGGTGTTTCAATAGCCTTCCACAGATCCTTTGTGCCAGAAGTAATAAAATCTCTTAGTGATCCCACAGGTAGGTACGTCTTTCTCCAGGTGTCCTGGAAGAATTCCAGATTTTTGATTGCTAATATAAACAGCCCGAACCAAAGACAGAAGCAATTCCATGTAAAATGTATGTACAAATTTATGATGACCTTTGACACATTCAGAGCAGGAATGAATGTTTCTCATGGATTCATGTCTTTTAACATCAATTAAGAGATGTGCTCCTCAGACCATCTGGGGGCATCACAGCCCTGGACCAGATCCTAATCAGAGGACAATAAAACTTTCACACTGAACTGCAGCAATATTTATGGCCACAACAGTTTGACCTCTTGCCATAGTGATAGTTCTGCTTGACATAACTTGTTTTATTTACTGCCCCATTCTATGTCCAGTTGTGTATAAATATGTGACTCTTCAGATTTTGTGTTATATTTTGCCTGAAGAAGAGACCTGAGTAGTCTCGAAAGCTTGCTATTATTACCATCTTTTCAGTTATCCATTAAAAGGTATCAACCACTGAGGACTTCAGTTCTTTTAAACAATTTTTTGCGTCTTCTCGAGGATTTTGCAGGCTCCTCTCCGGTAATTTTGGGAGGTGACTTTAATGTCCCTCTAAATCCAACTTATTAGATGTTTCCTCGGGCAGGTCCTCATATCCCCTCTCCATAAGTAGAGGTTTAAAAGCTTTGGCTCACAGCATAAGATTGGTTGAGGTGTGGAGGATACTCCACCCTGAGGATAAGGACTTAACTATCTTTTCTTTTCTTTTCCCAGGTACATCAGACCTACAGTAGAATAGATTATTTTTTTATTTCTCATTATCTGCTAGATTTCGAGGTTGAGGCGGAGATTGGATCTATCCTGTGGTATGACTACGCGCCAGTATACCTGAGCTTCAATTTTGGGTCCCAGGGTGGGCAGGGCCTCACCTGGCGTTTGAATGAAAACCTATTGCGAGACCCCTTGTGTCAGGCAGAGGTATCTCAAGCTATAGAAAATCTCATGCTGGACCATGGGGGAGACCCTTCTTCGCCATCAATAAAATGGGAGGCATTGAAATGTGTGGTGAGGGGAATCTTTATCTCTCATGGCTCACGACTCAAAAGGTAGAGAGCTGGAGAGATAAAGGACTTGTTGTTGTCCATAGCAAATTTAGAAAAAAAACACAAACAAGGTCTATCGCCCCTGATTTTCAGTCAGCACTCCACAGGACGTCAAAAACTGTTGAGCATTTTAGACCAGAAATCAAGAGCGTGGCGAGACAGAATGAGAAGTAGGTTTTACCACATGGGAGATAGAAGCGGCAAATTACTAGCAAGAGCCCTCCACCCAAAAACAGCGACCACCTACATCCCTTGCGCCAGCAGTGCGAGAGGTCCTAAGGTCCACAGTACAAAAGACATTGTATCTAGCTTTACTTCTTACTACGAAGCTTTGTACAATATAAAAGGACATTATGCTGATCTGCTGACAGACATGCTAAAAAGAAAATTGAGGACTACCTCTGACTACATAGACTTCCGTCACTGCCGGCAGAGGTATGGTCTGACTTGGAAAGGGAATTTACCTTGGAGGAGGTGGCGGCAGTTATAAAAGAAGCCAAAAAGGGAAAGAGTCCTGGCCCAGATGGTTTTACTGTGGGCTATTACAAGGAATTCTCGGAGCTGCTGAGCCCATTATTCCTTACTATGTGTAATTTTGTGTCCTCCGGGGGTAGGTTCCCACAACAGGCTCTCAGAGCTCATATTACTGTAATCCATAAACCTGGGAAAGACCCTCTTCTCTGCAGTAACTATCGGCCAATTTCCCTCATAAACACAGATATTAACTAACTAACTAACAGCTAATAGGTTGAAACCCATCTTTCCAGCACTGATCAACAACGACCAGGTGGGCTTCGTCTTGGGTAGAGAGGCGAGAGATAATATTATAAAGACAGTCTCTTTGATGGATTAGGCCCGGAGGAGGGGGATTCCTATGTGCGCCCTGTCGATAGACGCTGAAAAGGCCTTCGACAGGGTGCATTGGGAGTTTATGTCCCTGGCACTTAAAAGTATTGAACTAGGGGAGAACATGTTAAATAGAATCACAGCATTATATGCCACACCAACTGCGCAGGTTAAAATAAATGGTTCCTTGTTTCGGCCTTTTTGCATTAGTAATTCGACGAGGCAAGGTTGTCCACTCTTGCCACTGTTATATGTGTTGACCATGGAGTTCCTCGCTGAGGCGATCAGATCTAACCAGTCTATCAGAGGTCTGTCTGTTGGGGGTGTGGAGCATAAGTTGGCTCTTTTTGCTGATGACCTGCTCCTTTACATCACGTCCCAGGTCACCACCATACCAAACCTGATATCGGAGTTTTCTGGCTTTGATCACCTCAGCAATTTCAAGGTGAATTCACATAAATCTGAAATCCTTAATGTAACTATGCCGCCCCAATTGGTGTCACAACTCTGTAGCTCATTACCATACATATGGGCCTTGGAATCTCTTACCTATCTGGGTATTAAAATATCTAAGGACCTGGATAGTCTTCCACGTCTGAACTTCCACAAGGCGATCCATTCTATTGAACAGGATATATCAAAATGGAACAAGCCAAACCTCTCCTGGTTTGGTAGGATTAATGCGGTCAAGATGGACCTTTTGCCCCGTCTTTTATATTTTTTTCAGGCTCTTCCCATTTGCCTTCCGGCCTCCTTCTTTTCCAGACTTAAGACTCTGATAAATAAATTTGTCTGGGCAAACAAAAGATCCCGCACCTCCTATCAGATTTTGCATAGAACTAGACTAAATGGAGGGGCAGGTTTACCGGATTTCTGGCCCTACAGTTTTGCGGCCTTGGGAACCTGTATTTTGGATCTATTCCATAACAGAGGACATAAGTGTTGGGTGAATATCGAGTATGACAAGACAGACAATGGCCCATTGGCTGAGATTTGGTTGCCAGGAAGCATTCCTAATTCCATGCGAGAGACATTGTTTCTGGTACAGAATTGGTTAAGGTGGGTCAGGAGAAATTTGGAGGTGATTAAGCTAACCACTATCCCTGGTCTGCTCACTCTACTTTGCGGAAACCCGGGGTTTCCAGCAGGTGCGTCTGGCCAATCCATATTGCACAAGAAGAAACAAGATCATCCCATGGTCAAAGACTACATAGACTACTCAGAGGTTAGATCTCTATCATCTCTTTTCCCAGAAGCACTGGTTCCTCCGGGGGCTTGGTTTTTATACGAGCAGGTGAAAAGCTATATTAGGTCTTTAACCCAAGCGACAATATTTTTAGACCTCCTACTGCTTTTGAACAGCTTTGCTTGGATGGGTACCCTCCTGCCCATCCGGTCTCATTGCTGTACAACCTGTTTCTGGACACGGTGACTACTAGAGGTTCACAACTTCTTTGCTTCACCAAATGGGAGAAAGATTTGGGGAGACGCCTTTCTGAGGGTGACCGTGCTAAGATTCTATTGTTCACTAAGCACTCTTTTATGTGTGCTCTGACACAGGAGAGAAGCTACAAGATCATGATACGGTGGTATAGATGCCTGACGACAATTAAAGCTATGTTCCCTGGTTCATCGGACACCTGTTGGAGATGTCTTAGAGAAAGAGGCTCGTACATATCTGGCGCCCTGGACAAGCCAGGTCGTCACAGAACAACACCAACACACCCCACACTCCCGGTCAGGCACACCAGAGTCAGACAAAAACTCTTGTTGCCTTCCTCCAGGGGCTGATGTTCACACCAGGGGGGTGGGCCAGGTAGTTGGTCCCGCCCACCGAGGAGTTCACAGTCCTGGAGGCGGGAAAAGCAGGCAGATCAGTTTGGGATGTAAAAGTGGAAGGAAGGTCCTTCAGCACCCATCCAAGCTGGGGAGCGGGTTACCGGTGGGAACCCATTGGAACCATACACGTTACACAGGTGCAGGGAAAGGCAGTCACCATCAACCTGCCGGGAGGAGAAACACCGCAGCCGTCTGTAGGACCCGTCCATCCAGCCGTTTGTTTTACCGGAGACTCTGTGTACATCATTGGCTGAGTGAGTACCACCGTGCCGTGCGGCACAGCGCTGCCCCCGCGACCCTGCACCTCGCCAGGCCCCGTAAGCTGCCTGCCATCCATCCCTACCCCCATCACCGGGCCCCGGGACAACCAACCCCCTACCCACGGAGGGGAGAACTAACATCCAGGCTGCTCCCTGTCATCGCTCCCAGGATCCCCGTCCAGAGCAGCGGTGGTGTCACCAATCTCACCACAACCGTGGGTGGCGTCACGGACAATACCAAATCCCCACAATCAATCCCCACCCTTTTCACTCACGGGCTCAACGGCCCACCGCTCGAGCCACCACCGAGCAGCAGCCGGACCCGAGCAGTGGGAGAGCGCAGCGTCCCCTCCTCCGCCCGCGACAACTTGGCGTCACGAACAGGATCTTACCGCTCTGCCGTCTGGTAGAGGAAAAATTGGAGAAGCCGCCATCTTGGGCGCGAAAAATTCCCGCTCGAGCGTCTCCTCGAGCAGTAGAGGCGCGAAGGCCAAAACCCTGCCCCTGGAGAGGAGGAGCCGGAAAGAGACTAAGGGGGACTGATGGCGTCTGGCCGCATGTAGCCCGCGGCTATAAAAGTAGGGACACCAGGACCCTGCGGCCATCTTGTTGCTGGTTCCTGGAAGAGGCCGCCGGAGCCATGTACATGCCGTCCCGCAGCACCGTAGCCCCCGCACCTGGAACCGCGGCGTGGGTGGAGATCTGGACAGCTTAGCTCCAACAACGGCTGCAGGTCAAGATGCAACTCCTCTTGGAGGAGTGGGAGACCGACATGGCGGAGGTTATAGCAACTGTACGGAGACGCGAGGAAGAGGGAGCTTCGGAAGGGAGGGTAAGTGACCCGCGCCCCTGTACCCCTAGTGGGTCGGTCATCGCGGCCGCGGGACCCGGTCTAAACCCGCTCGCCCTGCTACCTCCCACGCTACCCGTATTGGCTGCCGCGACCCCGCCACTAGGCCCGCTACCACCGCTACCGGTAGTGATACCCCGCACGTCCGCCCAGGCGGATCGGCCAGCAGCCGGAGCCCGCGACCGATCGGAACTGCTTCCATGGAAGGTGCTGAAGCCTGAACCGGAGGCATCTGCGGAGACTTCCCCCGAGCCGGAGCCGACGAGCCGCTCCGTGCAGGAGGCCCGGCGGAAAAGGACCCCTGTACCCATCCCCCACACCTCGGCTGAGGTTGCGCCGGGTTGCCGCAGCAAGGCAGCACCCCAGGCCAAGTCACTGCGGGACCTTCCACCCAGATCGCCAGTGGTGGGCAATGTCCAGAAGGTCTTGCGGGGTCCAACCCGTGCGCCGGAGCTCGCAGCAGCCCCGTATTGGGACAGGGAGCTGACACCGCTGGGCCCGGAGATCGTGGAAAGGGAAAGGAAGAAGGCAGAGTTAGTGGCCCGCACGATCCAGAAAAAGAGAGCCTCCGCCAAGCGACCTTCCATGTCCGGGGCCCCCTGTATGAAGGGCAGGTGAGGCGGTTTGATGTCCGCCGGGGCTATGGCTTTATATATGAGCCGGGCCTGGAGGCTGAAGTCTTTATAGCCCGGCGGGATGTTAATGCCCACCTGCCGGAGGAGCACCCAGGCCGCAACCTGATGCCGGGAGACCTGGTGCAGTACACCCGGCACTGCGGGGAGAGGGGGTGGTTTGCGTTGGACGCAAAGCTGAGGGGCAGCCAAGAGGCCCGAGTGTTCACCGCGCCCCCTCCCCCGACCGACGCCGAAGAATCGGAGTGATGGCAGCGGAGTCCCGTTGCAATTGTCCCCCGTTGGGACCACCAGAGTGCTGTTTAAAGTATCTTCGAATGATAAGTAAATAACTGATGAGAAGTTCACCTGATTTTCAGCTTGATTTGAACCGGTCGTTGCCGGCAACTGGTCCCCGTTGGGACCCCTCACAAACAACTGCATAGGAACTACTACAGACAAGCCCGAGAACTGGCAGGGCAACCACGAGCTTGTGGTTTGTAAATAAAATGTGTTTTATGGCTTTACCGTAACCGCCTCTGGAGAGGCTGATTTGGAGGATGGGCCTGGAGGAAAGTGATGGCCCAGGCCCGCCACTACCGCAAACGGTGGCGATCCTCCGGGGTTTTCAGGGGCTCCCCATGGACGTGGGTCCCCTGAAAAGGACAGAACCCGCTCGGGTAACTTGTGCTGGACTGGGGTCAAGGGGTGCTGCCTGTTTGCTTAGGGGCAGCATCAGGGCCAGTTACTTGGATGGGAGAGAGCGGAAGCCGTTACCATTTAGCAACGTTTAAGTGAATATGCCTCCCGATGTGGGAAGATGTTATTATACTTGTAATGTGTTTACCGTTTATCTTTTTCAGTTTGTGAAAATAAAACCGGTGATGGACGGGCAGCCCGCGGACGGTCTGCATTTTACTAAGGGGGAATGTGGAGCCATGGACAAGCCAGGTCGTCACAGAACAACACCAACACACCCCACACTCCCGGTCAGGCACACCAGAGTCAGACAAAAACCCTTGTTGCCTTCCTCCAGGGGCTGATGTTCACACCAGGGGGGTGGGCCAGGCGGTTGGTCCCGCCCACCGAGGAGTTCACAGTCCTGGAGGCGGGAAAAGCAGGCAGATCAGTTTGGGAAGTAAAAGTGGAAGGAGGGAAGTGGCAGTGGAGAAGCCTGAAGTTGGTCCGGGTGTGTGGCCCGGACGGAACAGCAAGGTTGGCAGACGGTGGTGACCGTCTGCAGGAGTGGCCTATTGGAGCTAACCGTAAGGACCATGAACGGGCGGTGGCCCGTTGGTACCGGACCGGTACGCAAAGAGAAGCCAGCACCATCTGGCAGGGGCTTACGGACCCCGGCAAGGCTAGGAGTCGCCGTGAATTTGTCAAATCCGTTAGCGAAGGGAACCTCCTGGGTTTCCCAGCAGCCAAGTCCCGACAGAAGGCAACAGTCTAACCGAGAGAGGGAAACACAGTCACCGCCAAGGCTAAAGTTCCCAGGGCCAGAGCCTGCGGGCAAAAGGGGCTCCTTCAGCACCCATCCAAGCTGGGGAGCGGGTTACCGGTGGGAACCCATTGGAACCTTACACGTTACACAGGTGCAGGGAAAGGCAGTCAAAATCAAACTGCCGGGAGGAGAAACACCGCAGCCGTCTGTGGGACCCATCCATCCAGCCGTTTGTTTTACCGGAGACTCTGTGTACATCATTGGCTGAGTGAGTACCACCGTGCCGTGCGGCACAGCGCTGCCCCCGTGACCCTGCACCTCGCCAGGCCCCGTAACCCGCCTGCCATCCATCCCTACCGCCATCACCGGGCCCCGGGACAACCAACCCCCTACCCACGGAGGGGAGAACTAACATCCAGGCTGCTCCCTGTCATCGCTCCCGGGATCCCCGTCCAGAGCAGCGGTGGTGTCACCAATCTCACCACAACCGTGAGTGGCATCACGGACAATACCAAATCCCCACAATCAATCCCCACCCTTTTCACTCACGGGCGAGGAACGCCGCTTGAGTCCCCGGGATCCGGCCCACCGCTCGAGCCACCACCGAGCAGCAGCAGCAGCCGGACCCGAGCAGTGGGAGAGCGCAGCGTTCCCTCCTCCGCCCACGACACATACATATCTGGTGGCAATGCCCCTCTATTAGGGCATTCTGGAGAGACATATTTGTTCTATTTAACAAAGTTTCTGGAATGGGGATTCGGCCTACCCCTGAGCTTGCCCTTTTGTCTCTAAGTGAGTTCTCCATTGCTAAATACAAGAAGAGCATCCTTAGGCACTTTCTGGCAGCCGCCAGGAGGCTGATCCCCAGATGGTGGAAACAGGTAGTGACTAGTGATGAGCGAGTACTAAAAAGCTCGGGTGCTCGAAGCTCGGGCCGAGCCTCCCAAGATACTCGTGTACTCGGCCCGAGCAACAAGCCCAATGTTATCCTATGGGAGACCCGAGTATTTTTGTGAAATGACCCCCCGGCAGCATGGAGAAACCCTAAAAATGTCACAAAAGTCTCAGAAGAGTGCTCAAATGACATGGCAACAGCATGGGGAAGACCCCTTGAAGCATTTATCACTGAAAAGTCACAGCTGTGAACAATTTTGTCCGCGTTTTACGCCATTTTTACGGACTCACCAGAAAACCTTCCAAAATGACCCCAAAATGATTTTTCATGGCGGAAATGTTAAGGGCACATACCCAATAGTGAGATAGAGCTGGTGTATGTTACTTTTTGAGATTAATACATGAAAGATTTTACGTGAAAACATTGTGTGGCACTCCGATGTCCCTGAGAAGAGACGTACATAAAGGCCTCTGAGTCTAATGTGCCCATTTTGAGGAAGTGAGTCTTTGTAGTATTTTCCTTTGCCAGGGCAGTCCAAAATTGTGAGGTTCACCAATGCCCCTGCATACAGACGTGCATGAGGGCCTGTAAACCTGAAGTGCCCATTGTAAGGAAGTGGGTCTATTGTAGTATAGCCCTTAGGCAGGGCAGCCAAAAATTGGGAGGCTCCACATTGTCCCTGGATAGAGACGTGCATGATGGCCTGTAAACCTGAAGTGCCCATTGTAAGGAAGTGGGTCTATTGTAGTATAGCCCTTAGGCAGGGCAGCCAAAAATTGGGAGGCTCCACGTTGTCCCTGGATAGAGACGTGCATGAGGGCCTGTAAACCTGAAGTGCCCATTGGAAGGAAGTGGGTCTATTGTAGTATAGCCCTTAGGCAGGGCAGCCAAAAATTGGGAGGCTCCACGTTGTCCCTGGGTAGAGACGTGCATGAGGGCCTCAAAACATTAAGTGTCCATTGTCAGGAAGTGGGTGTATTATAGTATAGCCCTTAGGCAGGGCAGCCAAAAATTGGGAGGCTCCACGTTGTCCCTGGGTAGAGACGTGCATGAGGGCCTCAAAACATTGTTCCCATTGCAAAGGAGCGGGTCTCCTGTCGTTGTAATGTCCATTCTGCAAAGAATGGGCGAAAAAATTTACCACTGGGGGTATACCTGAAACAAAGGCCTAAGTATTGCAATTTGTAACGGTCATCATCATAGTGGCGCATGAGGAGAAGGAGGAGCAGTCCAGCGATTATCCAAAGTCCAGAAGTGTGTACCCATGGGTGAGTGGAGGTACATGGCAAACTTTAAATTCCGCTCTCATTTGCTGGTGTTGTGGTGAAGTCTGGCCCAATCCATCCCTTGTTCATCTTGATCAGAGTCAGCCTGTCAGCATTTTCAGTTGACAGGCGGGTGCGTTTATCTGTAATGATTCCACCTGCGGCACTAAAAACACGCTCTGACAAAACGCTAGCAGCAGGGCAGGCCAGGACTTCCAAGGCGTAGAGAGCCAATTCATGCCACGTGTCCAGCTTGGATACCCAATAATTGTAAGGCACAGAGGAATGTCGGAGTACAGTTGTTCGATCTGCAAGGTACTCCTTCAGCATCTGGGCAAACTTAGGATTTCTTGTGGCACTACCCCGCACCTCAGGGGCTGTGGTACGTGAGGGGCTGAGAAAACTGTCCCACATCTTAAAGACTGTTCCCCTACCTCTGGCGGATTGGACTTGTGCCTCTCTCGGCTGTACGCCTCGGTTGTCCACTGATTCATGACCTATGCCGCTAGCGTTTTGTGAGGGGAATGCTTTGCCTACTTCCGTGACTATGGCCTTCCGGAACTGCTGCATTTTGGTTGACCTCTCCTCCACGGGAATAAGAGACAAAAAGTTCTCCTTGTAGCGTGGGTCTAACAGTGTTACCAACCAGTAATGATTGTCGGCCAAGATGTTCTTAACGCGAGGGTCACGAGACAGGCAGCTTACCATAAAGTCAGCCATGTGCGCCAGACTCTTAACAGCCAGGACTTCAGTAGCCTGACCAACAAGATGACTGAACATGCTGTCCTCCTCCTCCTCCTCCTCATCTACCCTGTCCTCTGGCCAGCCACGCTGAACCGAGGATATGACTGGTGTGCATGTCATATCCTCAATTTGGCCGGAGAGTTGCTCCATGTCTTCATCCTCCTCCTCGTCATAGTCCTCCACTGCACGTTGTGATGAGACGAGGCTGGGCTGTGTGTTATCATCACCCACACCCACTACTGTTTCTTGCTGCAACTCATCGCGCTCCGCCTGCAATGCATCATGTTTGTTTTTCAGCAGAGACCGTTTTAGAAGGCAGAGTAGCGGTATGGTGACGCTAATAATGGCGTCATCACCACTCACCATCTTGGTGGAGTCCTCAAAGTTTTGGAGGATGGTACATAGGTCTGACATCCATCTCCACTCCTCAGGTGTTATGTGTGGAGTTTGACCCATTTCCCGACGGCTTAGGTGATGCAGGTACTCAACAACTGCCCTCTTCTGCTCACATATCCTGACCAACATGTGCAGAGTTGAATTCCAACGCGTGGGGACATCACACACCAGTCTGTGAGCCGGAAGATGCAAACTGCGCTGAAAGCCGGCAAGGCCGGCTGAAGCAGTAGGTGACTTTCGAAAATGTGCAGACAGGCGGCGAACTTTTACCAGCAGATCAGACAGCTCTGGGTATGACTTTAGAAACCGCTGAACCACGAGGTTGAGCACATGGGCCACGCATGGAACATGTGTCAGCTGGCCTCGCCTCAAAGCCGCCACCAGGTTCCGGCCATTGTCACACACGACCTTTCCTGGCTTTAGGTTCAGAGGTGTGAGCCAGTGATCTGCCTGCTGTTTCAGAGCTGTCCACAGCTCTTCTGCATTGTGGGGTTTGTCACCTATGCAGATTAGCTTCAGCACAGCCTGTTGCCGCTTCGCCGAGGCAGTGCTGCAGTGCTTCCAGCTTGTGACTGGTGTGGAGGGTACAGTGGATGAGGATGCGCAGGAGGAGGAGGAGGCTGAAGAGCATGACATTCCGGAGCTGTAGAGTGTGGGTGAAACACTGACTGAGGTAGGGCCTGCAAACCTTGGTGTGGGAAGGACGTGTTCCGTCCCTCGCTCAGACTGGGTCCCAGCTTCCACAATATTAACCCAGTGTGCCGTCAACGAGATGTAGCGGCCTTGCCCACAAGCACTTGTCCACGTGTCTGTGGTTAGGTGGACCTTGGGTGAAACAGCGTTGTTCAGGGCACGTGTGATGTTTTGTGACACGTGGTTATGCAACGCGGGGACGGCACACCGGGAGAAATAGTGGCGGCTGGGGACCGAGTAACGTGGGACAGCTGCCGCCATCAGGTCACGGAATGCTTCTGTCTCCACCAGCCTAAAAGGCAACATTTCCAGCGCAAGCAGTCGCGAAATGTTAGCATTTAGAACTGTGGCATGTGGGGTGTTGGCAGTGTATTTGCGCCTGCGTTCAAAGGTTTGCTGAATGGATAACTGAACGCTGCGCTGGGACAAGGACGTGCTTGATGATGGTGTTCTTTCTGCGTAGGCAACTGCAGGTGCAGGAGTGGAGGAGGCTTGTTCGCAGGCAGCATGGACAGGGGATTGGCTCGCATGCACAACCAGCGAAGACGTAGCAGTGACATCAGCAAGCACTGCTCCTCGACTCTGTTGTACTTCCCACAAAGTCGGGTGCTTGGCTGACATGTGCCTGATCATGCTGGTGGTGGTCAGGCTGCTAGTTTTGGTACCCCTGCTGATGCTGGCACGGCAGGTGTTGCAAATGGCCTTTTTTGAATCATCTGGATCCAACTTAAAAAACTGCCAGACTCGGGAAGACCTAACATTTGTACAGGCACCTTGTGTCGTCGTGTTGTTCCGGGGAACGGTTGCCTGACTTCTGCCTGGGGCCACCACCCTGCTTCTTACTGCCTGTTGTGATGCTACGCCTCCCTCCCCCTGTGCACTGCTGTCCTCGCTCTGCATATCCTCCTGCCAGGTTGGGTCAGTTACTGGATCATCCACCACGTCGTCTTCCTCTTCCGCACCCTGCTCCTCCTCCTGACTTCCTGACAATTGTGTCTCATCATCGTCCACCACTTGTTGAGACACGTTGCCAACTTCGTGAGAACGTGGCTGCTCAAATATTTGGCCATCTGTACAGACGATCTCCTCATGACCCACTTCAATATGAGCTGGCGAGAGGCCAGAATGTGTGAATGGAAACGTGAACAGCTCTTCCGAGTGTCCAAGTGTGGGATCATTAATGTCCGAGGAGGACGTGTACTCAGCCTGGTGGTAGGAAGGAGGATCAGGTTCAGAAATGTGCGGTGCAGTATCACGGCTACTGACACTTGACCGTGTGGAAGACAGAGTGTTTGTGGTGGTGCCAATCTGACTGGAAGCATTATCTGCTATCCAACTAACAACCTGTTGACACTGGTCTTGGTTCAAGAGCGGTGTACTGCTGCGGTCCCCAAGAATTTGGGACAGGACGTGCGAGCGACTAGATGTGGCCCTTTGTTGTGGCGAAATTAGAGCTTGCCCACGACCTCGGCCTCTGCCTGCACCACCATCACGTCCACTTCCTTGTTCCTTGCCAATGCCCTTGCGCATTTTGCAATGCTGTGCACTGCTGACGTGTATATTCACTACTTGTGCGTTATATCAAAGTTTGTGGAAATTGCACACAAGTGCACCTGTACGCTGCCACCAACAGGCACACACGTGCGGTTTTAAAAACCAAGCACGGACACAATAAGAACCTAACAGGTTTTTTTGGGGAGCGACAATTACAGACAAGTCAGACATTATCTGGACTGTTTTACACTGTGTACACCAGCCCCAGATATGATGAAGGCTGGTATACGGTCACCACTACCCTGCCTGCCTGCCTGCCTGTATACTGGTACAATAGTCCTGACAAGGACTCTTCTGGTCACTAGCCTGTATTCAGACCTGGCTATACCCTGCCTGTATATAGCAACAATAGTCCTGAGAAGGACTCTGCTACTGTACTCCGACCTGGCTATACCCTGCCTGCCTGTATACAACTAGAATAGTCCTGAGAAGGACTTTTGGTCACACTGTTTGCAGCCCTGCAACTGAAAAAGCTATAAAGGGCCGCAAAGCTTTCCCTGAATCAGCGACACTCTCCCTGCACTGACTGTCTGGATAGCTGTGAGCAGAGCACAGCGCGCCGGCCGGTATAAAGGCTCGGTCACGCTGTGCAGGCCGGCCAATCACTGCAATTCCACAACTAACAGGGCTGTGGCATTGCAGTGGTCTGCCAGCCAATCCCTGCATGAGGGCTGGCTCTCAAAAGAGCGCCAACATGCAGAAATGAAGACCACGAGTACAGCACGAGTATCGCGAGATTACTCGGTCCCCGCCGAGCAGCCCGAGTACAGCGATACTCGTGCGAGTACCGAGTAGTTACAAGCATGCTCGCTCATCACTAGTAATGACACCTTCTAAATCTGATCTGGTTTCAGAACTTAATGAGATTTTTAGGATGGAGGGACTTATAGGACAGGCAACAGACACTTCAAAAAGGGTGCTGAAGGTGTGGACCCCCTGGATTATGTACAGAGAATCTGTGAAATTTGGACTGTGGATTGCAAGGTAGTGAACCATGTCTAGTATGGGGTGACAGAGAGAAGTGAGGCTTAAACCTCTAATGCAGGGCTCTGTTTTCTTTTTCCCGGTTTCACTTTTTCCTCTTACTTAAAGTTTCTGTTCTATTCTATTCTTTTTCTCCTTTTCACTATTCCTACTAGCTCTTCGATAATGCTTTAATTTGAAAATAGATCAATATCACCGTTTTTACTCATATATTGAGATCCATGTATGGTTTTACCTACTAGATATGTCATTCTCGGTTTCCTTATTCTTGGATCTTTTTAATATGTAATCACTTAAAAAAATGTCTTTGAATGTTTTGTATTGACTACATTTTCTTCAATAAATCTTGATTTGAACAAAAAAAAAGGCATTTCCACAATTTTTTTTTTATTTAACATGTTTACTATATGATAAAACTGAACTTGCAGTACGATTCTCCAGGTGAGTACGAGCACGGAGATACCAAACATATTTTCTTCTCATTTAAAATGGTGGAAAAAAAATTCAGATGTTTGTAAAAAAAAATAAAATAAAATAAGAAAATATTTTGCTTTTGGTTCCATTTTCTGAGAATCATAACATTTTTATTTTATCAAGACCGGGAGCTAAGAAGTAATGGCTTATTTTTTGCTCCCTAAGCTGATGCTTTTACAGATACCATTTTTGGGTAGATGCGATTTTTTTATTGCCTATTATTGTATATTATTGCAATGTTGCGGCCCCCAAGAAAATGTAATTCTGGCCTTTTGACTTTTTTTTTGTTATGTAGTTTACCGATCAGATTAAAGGGACTGTATCGCGTTTTTTTATTTTTTTATTAAAATAAGTGATTCTGAAATGAAGTATTTGTAATTCAAAATGAAATTCGTAGCTTATTTAGTTTTTATGTAATTCTAATTTTACTGTATGCACTGGGGGCCATGTTGGATTTGCTGTGTGTGTAACGACAGTTCCACACTCCTTTATGGCAGCCCCTGTGCATAGAGAATAGTGGTCGCTATCTGACCCTATGTTTAACGTTACAGTAGGTGTGTGCTGTGATATGGACGCGCCCCCTGGGCTGTCCAGATCACAGCAATGGGAATATTTCAGCACCATTTTTGTGGAGATTCAATCCATGCTCTTTGCGCCACTTTACACCTGTCAACCGCCGGGATGTAAGTCTGGGACGCCTCCCCTCCCCCCGTTACTGATCACACAACCCTCCCTCCCTCCCTCTGTTCTCACCAGCCCCCGCCCGTTACCGTCTGTTATTAAATCACGTCCCTCCGCTGTCCCCAGCCCCGTTCTGGCGGCCTCCGGTGTGTGTGTGTGTGTGTCCTCCCTCTGCTCTCATCAGCCCCCTGCCGTTACCGTCTGGTCCCTCCGCTGTCCCCAGCCCCGTTTTGGCGGCCTCCGGTGTGTGTGTCCTCCCTGTGCTCTCATCAGACCCCTGCCGTTTCCGTCTATAATGAAATCCCCTCCCTCCCCCAGCTGTCAACAGCCCCATCCACGTGTGTGTGTTTGTGTGTGTCATCCCTTCCGCTTGCTACCCTGTGTGATACTGTCTGCATGGTTGTTTATCTAATCCTCCCCTGTGTGATACTGTCTGCATGGTTGTTTATCTAATCCTCCCCTGTGTGATACTGTCTGCATGGTTGTTTATCTAATCCTCCCCTGTGTGATACTGTGTGCTGAGCTGTGTATCTAATCCTCTCCTGTGTGATACTGTGTGCTGAGCTGTGTATCTAATCCTCCCCTGTGTGATACTGTGTGCTGAGCCGTGTATCTAATCCTCCCCTGTGTGATACTGTGTGCTGAGCTGTGTATCTAATCCTCCCCTGTGTGATACTGTCTGCATTGTTGTTTATCTAATCCTCCCCTGTGTGATACTGTCTGCTGAGCTGTGTATCTAATCCTCCCCTGTGTGATACTGTGTGCTGAGCTGTGTATCTAATCCTCTCCTGTGTGATACTGTGTGCTAGCTGTGTATCTAATCCTCCCCTGTGTGATACTGTGTGCTGAGCCGTGTATCTAATCCTCCCCTGTGTGATACTGTGTGCTGAGCCGTGTATCTAATACTCCCCTGTGTGATACTGTGTGCTGAGCCGTGTATCTAATCCTCCCCTGTGTGATACTGTGTGCTGAGCCGTGTATCTAATCCTCCCCTGTGTGATACTGTGTGCTCAGCTGTGTATCTAATCCTCCCCTGTGTGATACTGTCTGCTGAGCCGTGTATCTAATCCTCCCCTGTGTGATACTGTCTGCTGAGCCGTGTATCTAATCCTCCCCTGTGTGATACTGTGTGCTGAGCCGTGTATCTAATCCTCCCCTGTGTGATACTGTCTGCTGAGCCATGTATCTAATCCTCCCCTGTGTGATACTGTCTGCTGAGCTGTGTATCTAATCCTCCCCTGTGTGATACTGTGTGCTGAGCCGTGTATCTAATCCTCCCCTGTGTGATACTGTGTGCTGAGCCGTGTATCTAATCCTCCCCTGTGTGATACTGTGTGCTGAGCCGTGTATCTAATCCTCCCCTGTGTGATACTGTGTGCTGAGCTGTGTATCTAATCCTCCCCTGTGTGATACTGTGTGCTGAGCCGTGTATCTAATCCTCCCCTGTGTGATACTGTGTGCTGAGCTGTGTATCTAATCCTCCCCTGTGTGATACTGTGTGCTGAGCTGTGTATCTAATCCTCCCCTGTGTGATACTGTGTGCTGAGCCGTGTATCTAATCCTCCCCTGTGTGATACTGTCTGCTGAGCCGTGTATCTAATCCTCCCCTGTGTGATACTGTGTGCTGAGCTGTGTATCTAATCCTCCCCTGTGTGATACTGTGTGCTGAGCTGTGTATCTAATCCTCCCCTGTGTGATACTGTGTGCTGAGCTGTGTATCTAATCCTCTCCTGTGTGATACTGTCTGCTGAGCTGTGTATCTAATCCTCTCCTGTGTGATACTGTCTGCTGAGCTGTGTATCTAATCCTCTCCTGTGATAGTCTGCTGAGCCGTTTTTCTAATCATCTGCGTGATACTGTGTGCTGAGCCGTGTATCTAATCCTCTCTTGTGTGATACTGTCTGCTGAGCTGTATCTAATCCTCATGTGTGATACTGTGTGCTGAGTTGTGTATTTCTCTCCTGTGTGATACTGTCTGCACAGCTGTGTATCTAATCCTACCCTTATCCATCATATAGTGCCAACTACTGAGCCACCATACAGTGCCAACTACTGAGCCACCATACAGTGCCAAATACTGAGCCACCGTACAGTGCCAACTACTGAGCCAACGTACAGTACTAACTACAGAGCCAACGTAGTGCCAACTACTGAGCCACCATACAGTGCCAACTACAGAGCCACCGTACAGTGCCAACTACTGAGCCACCGTACAATGCCAACTACTGAGACAACGTACAGTGCCAACTACTGAGACAACGTACAGTGCCAACTACTGAGCCACCGTACAGTGCTAACTACAGAGTCAACGTACAGTGCCAACTACTGAGCCACCGTGCAGTGCTAACTACTGAGCCACCATACAGTGCCAACTATTGAGCCACCGTACAGTGCTAACTACTGAGCCACCGTACAGTGCTAACTACTGAGCCACCATACAGTGCCAACTACTGAGCCACCGTACAGTGCTAACTACTGAGCCACCGTACAGTGCCAACTACTGAGCCAACGTACAGTGCCAACTACTGAGCCACCGTACAGTGCTAATTACTGAGCCACCGTACAGTGCTAACTACTGAGCCACCATACAGTGCCAAATACTGAGCCACCGTACAGTGCCAACTACTGAGCCAACGTACAGTGCTAACTACTGAGCCACCATACAGTGCCAACTACTGAGGCACCGTACTGTGCAAACTACTGAGCCACCGTACTATGCAAACTACTCAGCCACAGTACTATGCAAACTACTCAGCCACCATACAGTGCCAGTGCCAACTACAGAGACAACGTACAGTGCCATCTACTGAGCCACCGTACAGTGCTAACTACTGAGCCACCATACAGTGATAACTACTGAGCCACCGTACAGTGCTAACTACTGAGCCACCATACAGTGCCAACTACTGAGCCACCGTACAGTGCTAACTACTGAGCCACCATACAGTGCCAACTACTGAGCCACCGTACAGTGCCAACTACTGAGCCAACGTACAGTGCCAACTACAGAGCCACCGTAAAGTGCCAACTACTGAGCCACCGTACAGTGCTAACTACTGAGCCACCATACAGTGCCAAATACTGAGCCACCGTACAGTGCCAACTACTGAGCAAACGTACAGTGCTAACTACAGAGCCAACTACTGAGCCACCGTACAGTGCTAACTACTGAGCCACCGTACAGTGCTAACTACTGAGCCACCATACAGTGCCAAATACTGAGCCACCGTACAGTGCCAACTACTGAGCCAACGTACAGTGCTAACTACAGAGCCAACGTACAGTGCCAATTACTGAGCCACCGTACAGTGCTAACTACTGAGCCACCGTACAGAGCTAACTACTGAGCCACCGTACAGTGCTAACTACTGAACCAACATACAGTGCCAACTACTGAGCCACCGTAAAGTGCCAACTACTGAGCCACCGTACTGTGCAAACTACTGAGCCACCGTACTATGCAAACTACTCAGCCACCATACAGTGCCAGTGCCAACTACAGAGCCAACATACAGTGCCATCTACTGAGCCACCGTACAGTGCTAACTACTGAGCCAACGTACAGTGGTAACTACTGAGCCAACGTACAGTGGTAACTACTGAGCCACCGTACAGTGCCAACTACTGAGCCCCTGTACAGTGCCAACAACTGAGCCACCATACAGTGCCAACTACTGAGCCACCATTGATTTTTTTTTAGCAAAACAAAACACCTGTTGACATAAATCGCGGCAACAATGCATGATGTTTTAACACGTTTTTTTTCTCACTGGTTTTTTATGCAGTTTTATCATTGAACAATGTCATTGAAGATGGTTTAAAAAATTAAAAAAAGAAAAAAGGTCTGATGTCATTTCCTTCTTCAATATTCTTCATTCTCCACTAGTGTATGCAGGAGAGCAGACAGCTGCAGAACTACAAGGCTCAGCATGCTCCATCCAGGACTGTATGCTGGAGGGAGAGGCAGGGGGAGCACAACTACAAGGCTCCGCATATTACATCTAATAGTGTATGCAGGAGAGCAGACAGCAGCTGCAGAACAACAAAGCTCAGCATCCTACATCCAATAATGTATGCAGGACAGCAGACAGCAGCTGCAGAATTACAAGGCTCAGCATGATCCATCCAGGACTGTATACAGGATTTTTTATCCACCCAAAAAAATGACGTGGGCTGCGCCATATTTTTGTATGCTAGCCAGGTACAGCAGGCAGGTACGGGCTGCCCCCAACTCCCAGCTGCCTATTTGTACCCGGTTGTGAGCCAAAAATATAGCGAAGCCCTTTTTTTAAAATTATTTCATGACTTTCATGAAATAATTAAAATAAAAAAAAAGACGTGGGCTTCGCCCAATTTTTGAGTCCAGCCAGGTACAACTAGGCAGCTGTGGATTGGAATCCGCAGTGCAGGGTGCCCATGCTTTCTGGGCACCCCCACTGCGAATTGCAGTCCGCAGCCACCCCAGAAAATGGCGCTTTCATAGAAGAGCCATCTTCTGGCGCTGTATCCAACTCTTCCAGCTGCCCTGGTGACAGTTGGCTAGCTGGGTAATAATGGGGTTAGGGCTAGCTTTATATTATCAGCTCGCCCTAAGCCCGAAATTCATGGTGTGACGCCTATATTAGACATGGCCACCATGAATTTCTAGTAAACAGAAAAAAAAAAAAAACAACAACACAGAAAAATTGTTTTATTAGAAATAAAACACAACACAATTAGTGACTCCATCTTTAATGAAATAAAGAAAAACCCCCCTCCGCAGTAATCCTGGGTCAAGGGTCCCACGCCGTCCAATCCGGATCCAATATCATCTGATCGGTTTGCTGGAAGGCAAAGCGATCAGATGATGTGTCAGGATCAAGTGCCTGAATCACATCACACATCAGCTGATTGTATAAAAGCCGATTATACAATCAGCTGATGAATCTGTGAAGAAAAAAAAAAACCCTACACACGTCCCTGCTGACTCCTGTCGACCGCTGCAGGAGCTGCCGGTGATCAGGTGAAGAAGTCTCCGGACGCATCAGCTGATAGCCGGGCGGCAAAAAGACTTGCGATCAGCTGATGGGTCAGGTGACCACATCAGGTGATCCACCGCCAGGTCCTACCGCCATCATACGTGCCTGAGAGGACACAGCCGGTGCAGCGTTACCGGATGAGGAGCTGGGAGCGGGCATGGCACCGGGAGTCTGCAGACACGTGAGTATGTTTTTTTTCATTCTATTGTTTACTTTCGTTTTCACTGCTACTTCCATCTCACGCACGGGAGCGGGCCTGCCGCCGCACGGGAGATTGAAGGAGCAGCGGCGGTTTCGGGATAGGAGCGGGCATGGCACCGGGAGTCTGCAGACATGTGAGTATTTGTTTTTTTTCTTTCTATTGTTTACTTTCGTTTTCACTGCTACTTCCATCTCACGCGCGGGAGCGGGCATTCCGCCGCACGGGAGACTGAACGAGCAGTGGCGGTACCGGAAAGATTCAATTACCGCAGTGTGTATAATATATATATATATATAATAAACAGTCAGTGTGTATATATATATGTGTGTGTGTGTGTATGTATATGTGTGTGTGTGTGGGGGCTGAGAAGAGTCAGTGGATGTGGATATATATGTGTGGGCTCAGAACAGTCAGTGGATATAGCGTATGTGTAACAGTCAGTGTCTGTATGTGTAACAGTCAGTGTATATATGTGGAATAGTACGTGTGTGTGTGTATATACTTACTAATGGTTGAGTCATCTCCACGTTCCTGTGAACGCTGATCTTCAGGGACCTGCTGCAGTAAGGCTGTTCCTTCTCCAGTGCACCGTACGATGCTGCTGCTCCTGTATGACTAAAATGTGTTTCCACTTTACTTCCGGGTGGAGCTGTACAATTCATATACAGTCACCCAGAAAATGGCGACACATTACTATGAAATACACCTCCTCCCCTTTTGGGTGCAGTGTAACACCCAAAAGGGGAGGAGAATAGGCATGTCATCTATTGACTGCCCAAATTTGCAGCTATCGTAATTCTACTAAGGATTACTATAGCTTTTGGATGTATACACAGGAAGATGCTCCCCCTACTGGCAATTATAAGTATTTTTAATAAAAAAAATTTTTTTTACATATTTAAAAGTTGAATTACATTAAGAAAATAGTTGTTACACAATTCTAATAATATTGTTTGCAGATTTGGCCTACAAAAAAAAAAAAATTAGACGATACAGTCCCTTTAACTTATTTTATATTTTGATAGACCTGACATTTCTGAACACAACGATACCAAATATATTTTTTATTTATTTTATGTTCAATGGGGCAAAAGGGAGGTGCTTAGTGCTTATATTTTTTGTTGGTTTTGTTCATATTTTTACAAACTTCTTTTTCACTTTTTATTGTATTTACTTGTTCCGTTAGGGAACTTGAAGCTGTAAACATCGCTTGTTCTATACAGAGAGAAACCAAGGAAAAAATTGTGAAAACATACCCTGCTGTAACTAAATAAAAGCATAGTGCATATAAACATAGGGTACTTAGTAAACACTGTTTTTGATCAAAAAAAGCATAAAGCTATTCCACCAAACGTCAAGGTGTACCCAGTTGGGATGGTACCTACACTCTCTAATATTAAAACCTTACCATGGGTCTAAAATAGGCCTCAATGTGGCTAAGGGCTGAGGGCTGAGAGCGACCGGATCCCAACAGGACACACACAGTCAGGGGGATTCACAGAATGAAATGTCCAGCTCACTGAGAAGGGGGCCACTCCCTGTTTGTACTGAATACAAAAAAACTACATAAAAATATTATATATATATATATATATATATATATATATATATATATCACACTCCGGCTCACCTTTTTGTTTTTTTGTTCTATACAGAGCAGTGCAGCAGCACAAATCAGAAACTCACCACTCCTCTTTCCCATGCTGCTCCAGTCTCTGACGTGTTGTTTTTTTTGCTGCTCTGCACATCTTGACACAGTGGAGTTCAGTAGTGACATCATCTCACCCGCTGTGCTCAGACATCCCAGCACAAACACAGTGGCGCGCGTCCATGGTCACCATAGTGGTGCCTTCATTTGTTGTCACCCACTACATAATTAAAAGGGGTTATCTGAGACTTTGTATAAAAGAAAAATGTGCCTAAGCACTAACAGGCAGTTACTACCTGGAGATTGTACTTGGTGCTGTTCTTTGCTGACACAAAATGGTCACAGTCCCCTAGTGCTGGTGATTTAGCTGCTTCTGCTGAAGTCAAGTCAACAGAGCGGCTACTTCTTTTCTGCTCCAAAGATTGACAGCAGCGGGGAGCAGGCTGTCAATCAGCATGAAGTCAGCAGTCCCACCCCGTCAACAGAACATAGTGGAAAAGACGCCGCAGGTCTGATGAATCGCCGGCAGGAGTGGTCTGTGACCACTCTGTGTCGGCGAAAAAAAACATTTGGTACAACAGACAGATAGTTGGCATCTAACTACCTGCTCGTTCATAGGAACTTTTTTTTTTTTAAAAGTCCTGGATATGTCTTTTAAACGCACTTGCTTTCCATGGCAACTAAATGGGACATTCCAACCACTGGAAGTAGTGCACTGACTGAAAAAGATGCTAAACATGTAATGTAAGTTAATTTGCTCACTTGTTACAATGGCTCTTATTACATAGGCGTTATATACTGTGTTCCAAGTCATATTGGTGGATGCCGATGGAGGAGAATGGTCATGAATGGCCATAAACACAGCAGTTTCATATACTTGATACCTAATAGAAGAAACTCGCTGGGACGCACACAAGGAGAGCATCAGGTCTCCTAATTATTAGGGTTAGCTGTGGACTCGCTTTTAAAGGTGGGAGCAAATAGAAATTGTATGATTAAACAGCCTTAGAATTTATAGGGCTATACTTCCTTTCAGGATTTGGAATAGCAATATTTACCCGAGTATCCAATTACCCTGATTCAGCAAACAATGGGTGAGACCATTCCTCCTCTTATACATGTAGTGTGTTATCTATACATTTATGGTTTGGGGGAAATTCAGTGAATAGAGCTAATAGATCACTGTCAATATTGCCTGGTCCTTCTCATTTCATATAATAATGTAATGTGTTTTTGATATTTTGAGCCTGTTGATTTGGAATTAATTGACCACTGTCAATATCAACTGGTCTATTGATCAGATATACTAGTTTTTCCATACACTGTATTTGTTCAGATAGCCCTAATAGATTTTTTTGGTTTATATTTAGGGTCGTCTTACTAAGTTGATTATTTGTGTATCACTACTGGTTTATAAGGATTCAGATATACTTACTCTGGCTACCCTCAAAACATCTACACAGAATCGGATACATACACCAATGTATCATATATTGTTTTGTCACGTCATTATGATGACATTATTATGTCGTCACATTAATTGTGGTGTGTGGTTTATCAGGAGCTTATCATGATACATAGAATAAAAAACCCTCTGTTACCGCCAAATAAACTAGCGATAACTGAGTCTCACAAACTGATCACAATTTGAGCTCTATTGTATGCTTTTTAATGGATATTTTGTCTTTAACGGACCTAATAGTAACTTACCTTGATCCTGGTAAACGTTGCAAATTTGTATCAGACACCTCAACTCTCAGAGGAAGCAGAGGTACCCAGAGAGAAAGCGTAATAGAGGAACGTAGGCGTTCCAGCCAAAACTCCACTTTTACACCAACAGCTCCTTGAGTCTCCTTTCCACCAACAAACAAGAAATCACAGGCATCGGACACCTGCCGGGGTGAATGATGAAAAATAATTAGTTTTACAAAAATGAGAATATTTGTATTACGCTGTAAAAATTAACGTACTAAGGAACAGAATACATATACCTGTATAATCTGTGCATTTGGGGTCTCACATCCGGCCTCTTTGGTAACATCCATAACAAATCCACCAGCCTCCAAGGCAAACACACGCACTGGAATCTTCTGAGAAATGCCAGTCAGCGGAGCTGTATTCAGTATCTCATGAGACTGCAATAGAGAATAATAAAAGAGTATGTAAAGTCTTGAAAACCCTGTCTACCTCTAAAATTTAGAGTGATATATTACGTGTCATTCCAGTTTTATTAATAGAGTTTCATGGTTTTAGTTTATACTCATTCTTTGAATAGAGAAAAATGTTCACATTTTCCAATATGGTCGGTTTTATGATTTTGCCTTTGATTGTAACCTTTAGGGTATGTTCATACCATGTGTTGGCTTTGCATTATTTGCTGTAATTTTCCAAATCATTCTAAAATCTCCTCATTTCTACCACAGTTTCAGAAAATCATGGCAAAACAACTTGAGTGAATATAGTATTATGGTTTACTTCCAGAAGGTAAAAACATGTCCTGGTCATGTGGTGGGTACACAGGTGCTTGGTGTTGAATTGAGTTGACCACCTGTATGTCTACCTGTAGCAGAAATATTCTATTTTTTTTAAAGTGGGAAAAGGACTTGGTTGTACTTTGACATTCTGCACTGTCTAAGGGTACATGCATACTACGTTTTTTTAACATGCGTCCTGAACGTTTTTTTACGCAAAAACGGATGCAGTACAAATGCGTTTTCATTTCAATGCATTTACAATGGACTCGCGTCAACATGCGTTCACATGCGGTTGCGTGCAGTACAGTCAGGATCCAGTGACTTGCAGTATTTTAACTTTTTTCAAAAACGCTATTTGTAGCGTTTTTAACCTGCGTCCAAATACTGCATGTCACCGAATCCTGACTGTACTGCACGCAACCACATGTGAACAGTGGTATGCTGATAGAAAGGATCCTGTTTGCTCTACTGAGCATGCCCAGAAATCAGCCTTCTCTCTCTCTCTCTCTCTCTCTCTCTCTCTCTCATCCAGTTTCACTGGCTCCCGACCACATGACTCCAATGCCCGCCCATACACTGCAAGTGAAATAACACTTGCATCTGCATGCGTTCAACAGGATCCAGTCATATGCGATTTGCGTTTCTTTGATGTCCGTCAAAAGCATGTTAAAAATACGTAGTGTGAAAGTACCCTTATGATCACTTGCTTTTTTTCCAAAATAATGTAATCTACATTGATCAACATTTGAAGGTTTTTCGTAAGGGGTACACCATACCAATAGAACACAGCTTTACAAAAGATCCAAAGTATATCATCATAAAACTTTTATTTTGCCCAAAATGTGATGATCATAATTAGAGAACAGCAATGACTGTAGCACAGAGAAAGATTATAAGTACATTTTCTGAAAGTAACAACAGTCACCAATCAGTAGGAAGTGTACAGGCCTTTGCTTTCAATGACTTAAGCAAATCTACGGCCAAAGGACATCACTAGTCTCTCATACTGCTCTGGTGTGATTTTAGTCCACTCTTCTTCCAGTCTCTTCCACAGTTCTTTGACTGTTGTGGATTTCTTGGCAATAACTTTGTCAGATAGGATTTTCCAGAGTTTTTCTATTGGGTTTAGATCAGGACTCTGGGATGGCCATTTCATTGTTTCAATGTTTTCTGTTTCAAAGAACTGCTTTACCCATTTTGCTGTGTGACAGGGGGCATTGTCCTGCATAAAAATTGCTGGCTGATTGAGTGATGAATACAAGAGAGCACCATGCGTTGTTGAAGAAGGTTCTGATAGACACTCTGCCATGTAGCTGTATGAGAGGTCCAACTCCTGCTGCAGAAAACATTCCCCAAGCCATGACACTTCCTTCACCACCTTTCACTGACTTGATAACACACTCTGGGTTCAGTCTTTCCCCAGTTTGTTGACAAAGATAATGTTTCCCATCAGACCCAAATAAATTAAACTTGCTTTCATCACTAAAATGAACGGTGAACCATGTCTCCTCTGTCCACACAACATGCTCCTCACCAAAGGTGAGTCTAGCCTTTTGATTCTTTCTGCTAATGTGAGGTTTGGTCACCGCAGAGTGGGCTTTCAGTCCAAAAGCTCTAAAATGTCGTGACACTGTATGACGAGACAGATCCTAAGGCTACATGCACATGCTTGCCTTTTTTGCTGCATTTTTGTTGCATTTTTTTTGGTGCAGTTTTGTTGTCAGTAAGTTCTGACTTTTGACTTCCCAGCAAAGTCTATGAGAATTCAAATTTGCTGTATGCACATTTCAGTTTTTTTGTCAAAACCTTGTGACAATAAAAAACCAAAACAGCATGTTCATTCTTCTTGCGTTTTTGTCACCATTCAAATTAATGAGGGGATCAAAAAAACGCATGGAAAAAACGCATGGTACCAAATTGCTGCTTTTTGCAAGCGTTGTACTTGCATTTTTGTCATAAAATACGCAGATTACCCACATTGTTCCAGGATAAATAAATACTGTTCTGGAGAGTGAGTCTCCCTCTCTCACTCTCTCCCGGTCTGACATAATCCACATGAGGTCCCACAACGCTTCCAACACTGTTACATCTGACAATCACGGCGGAGCGACATAGAACATGACTGCCCGCTGTGGGGTTCGATCAGCGGTGACGTCACTCAGGTGAGTCATCCACCTGTGGCTTACTTCAGTCAAGGCTTAATATGCGGTCACAGGTGGAGGACTCCAGCTGTGATCAGAAATCACCCAAGTGATGTCACCGCTGATTGTGTGGCTCACTTCAGTCACACAGGTGATTTGCTGTCACAGGTTGAGGACTCCAGCTGTGGCCACTGGTAACCTGAATGACGTCACCACTGACCGCGCAGCTCGGCTCACTTCAGTTGCTGCATGGAGCTCACAGCGGGCAGTCAGGTTCTATGCCGCTCGCTGTGAGCATTAGATTTAGCAGTGCTGGAAGCATTGTGGGACCTCGTGTAGCTTACATCAGACCTGGAGGGGTGTTTTTAGGGTTAAAGTGGTAAAGCAGGTGCTTTTTTGTTTTCATTTCAAATAAAGGATTTTTGTTGTGTGTGTTTATTTACTTTCACTTAATGTTAATGATGGGGGGGATGTCTCAGACGCTTGCCATCACTAATCTAGGGCTTAGTAGCAGCTGTGGGCTGTTAACTCCTTATTTCCTCAATTGCCACTACACCAGGGCAACGGGAAGAGTCGGGTCCAGTGCCAGAATTGGATCTTATGGATGCACCACTTCTGGGGCGGCTATGGGCTGCTATTGTTAGACTGAAAAGAGCCAAATAACCATGGCCCTTCCCACCCTAATAATATAAGCCCCCTGTTGTCTGCTGTACCTCGGCTGGTTTTAGAAAAATTTGGGGACCCTACATAATTAAAAAAAAAAAAAGAAAGCGAAAGAAGCGTGGAATCCCCACTATGTCTCATAACCAGCCAGGGTACAGCAGACAGCTGAGGGTTGCAGCCTGCAGATGTTCTTGTGCTGGATATGAAAAATGGGGGGGACCCCCCGTCATTTTTTTTACCAATAAAAACAACTGGCCAACCTAGCTATGCCTCTATTGAGCTATTTTGTTATTTCTTTCTATCTATTGTGTTCTTTCTTATTATCTATTCTATATATTATTTCTTTCTATCTATTCTTTCTATTTTTTCTATCTATTCTAGCTATCAATTATCCTATTCTATTTTGCTTCTCCTTAAAAAAAAAACGAATTAATAAAAACGTGGCAAAAATTCACCATCATTACAAGCTTTTTTTTTTTACATTTTCAAGCTTCCTGTGACAAGCTGCAGTTTTGGTTGCAGTTTGGGTGCAGTTAAAACTGCAGCATGCACATATAGCCTTACCCTGTTTGGTGCTGAACTGGCAAGCAATGCCAGCTGCAGTGTTGAAATGATTACCCATGGAGATTCTTCGCATTATCCTATCCTCTCTTACATTTGTCTTTCGTGGGCGAGAAGCCTTCTTGGGGGACTTGAAAGAGTTTATGATGTTGTAAAGATGCAATATTCTCAAAACCACAGACTTGGAACAACCAATTTCTCTTGCTATGGCTGATAGGATCCTGCCTTTGGTCTTCATCTGGACAACCTGCTGCTGGAGGGTTTCAGTCACTTTGGAACAGCACACCATTTTTGCAAAGTCAATACAAACTAGAAAGTTAGGCTGCCAGTTACATAGGGTTTGTCAGGTAATTAAGGAAATTAGCACCAGGTGCCAGATTAACATCAATAACTTGAAGGCATCTTTAAAGCCCGCTTTACACACTAAAATATATCTTACGATGTGTCGGCGGGGTCACGTCGTAAGTGACGCACATCCGGCATCGTAAGGTACATTGTAGTGTATAACAGCTGCATGCGATTACGAATGAACGGTAAAACGTTCATTGCATGCACGTTGTTCATTCCTCATGAATTGAACGGCAGGTTGTTCATCATACCCGGGGTAGCACACATCGCAGTGTGTGACACCCCAGGAACGATGAACAGATCTTATCCGCGTCCTGCGGCTCCCGGCCAGCAATGCGGAAGGAAGGGGTTGGGCGGGATGTTTACGTCCCACTCATATCCGCCCCTCCGTTTCTATTGGCCGGCTGCCGCGTGACGTCCATTTGACGCCGAACGTCCCTCCCACTCCAGGAAGTGGACGTTCGCCGCCCACATTGAGGTCGTATGGACGGGTAAGTACGTGTGACTGAGGTTAATCATTTGTGCGGCACATTCAACAAAATTTAACGTGCCGAACATACGATGGGGGCGGTTACGATCGCATACGATTTCGTATGCAGAATCGTAACATGTAAAGCAGGCTTAAGTCTGTTATCTTGATCCATGTTCATTTTCATTTATCTCACTTAAATTTTTATTATGTGCTTTAGAATAAATTCATTTTATGAAATAAGCTTAAAATACTGCGCGTTTACTCATGTTCAGATATAATCATATAGGACTACACAATGACCTTAACATGTAGGAAATTGTGTGTTGTTCTCTTATTTTGATCTCTAGTGTAAATACATGGAATGAAGCTGAAAAGCACAACTCAATTCAATGTGTAGCAGTTGTTGCTAGGCACTGAAAAACAACAACTGTTCTTTTAAATAGTGTGTGTAAGGGGTGCTTCACACATAGTGAGATCGCTACCGAAATCGCTGCTACGTCACGGTTTTGGTGACGCAACAGTGACCTCATTAGCGATCTCGCTGTGTGTGACACTGAGCAGCGATCTGGCCCCTGCTGTGAGATCGCTGCTCGTTACACACAGCCCTGGTTCGTTTTCTTCAAAGGCGCTCTCCCGCTGTGACGCACACATCGCTGTGTGTGACAGCGAGAGAGCGATGAAATGAAGCGAGCAGAGAGCAGGAGCCGGCATCTGGCAGCTGCGGTAAGCTGTAACCAAGATAAACATCGGGTAACCAAGGGAAGCCCTTTCCCTGGTTACCCGATATTTACCTTCGTTACCAGCCTCCGCCGCTCTCACTGCCAGTGCTGGCTCCTGCTCTCTGCAAATGTAGCTGCAGTACACATCGGGTTAATTAACCCGATGTGTACTGTAGCTAGGAGAGCAAGGAGCCAGCGCTAAGCAGTGTGCGCGGCTCCCTGCTCTCTGCACATGTAGCTGCAGTACACATCGGGTTAATTAACCCGATGTGTACTGTAGCTAGGAGACCAAGGAGCCAGTGCTAAGCAGTGTGCGCGGCTCCCTGCTCTCTGCACATGTAGCGACGTTATGATTGCTGCTGCGTCGCTGTGTTTGACAGCTAAGCAGCGATCATAACAGCGACTTACAAAGTCGCTGTTACATCACAGAAAAATGGTGACGTAACAGCGATGTCGTTGTCGCTGTCGCTATGTGTGAACCCAGCCTAACTGTTAGCGCTGACCCATCAGATTTGAATACTATGATTGTACTTTTTTTTGTTATTAATCACCTTTTTAGCAACACGTGTAAGGCTATGTGCGCACGTTGCGTAAATACATGCAGTTACGCTGCGCTTTGTAGCGCAGCGTAACTACATGCGTCCTGCGTCCCCTGCACCGTCTATGGAAATTGTGCAGGGGCCGTGCACACGTGGCGTCTTAGAGCGCAGCGTTTCGGCTGCTGCCCGAAGCGCTGCGTTCAAGAAGTGACATGTCACTTCTTCCGTGCGCTTTGCCGGCAGCTTCTGCTCTGTCTATGGGAGGAGCTGCAGGCAGAGCGCACGGAATCGGCTTTTTTTTTTTTCTACGGACATTTTCTGCAGCAATTTGAAGCGCACGTGTGCTCTTCAGATCGCTACAGAAATTTCTGCAGGGCTAGTACGCAACGTGCGCACATAGCCTAAGACACATACAATAGCTAGATGCCTCTATGTTTCATGCTAGGTACACCAACAGCTCATGCTTATGAAAGAGGAAAGGTCTTGCTGCTTCTACAGAGAAAGAGAGGAGTAGTCCAAACTCTGCCCCCTTCTCCTGCTCCTGAGCGTCTCCAGTCCTTGGATGGCAGTCACAATATGAAAGGGGAGTCAGCAGTGTGAACGGCCCACAGCAGGAATTGGCCCATCTGGCAAATGCCAACTGGTTAGTCTGGCTCTGTATATGAGGGATTTTTTTTTGTGGCATGAGTTATTTATATACAAACATAGGGACTTTTTGATCACTTCTTATTCCAATTTTGAAAAGTCAGATGAGCTAGATAAAGCATGGTTTTTTTTTTCAGGCACCGTTTTCTATTATTTACAGGGTTTACAGCACAATAAAAATTATATGCCAGTTTTATGCTGTAGGTTGAAGCATTTCTGATGAAATGTTTATAGTTCTTTTTGTGTTTTACCACTTCTGCACAATAAATCAGCTTTATTAATAAAAACTATTTTTTATGTTGCCATATTCTAAGAACTGTAATTTTATTTTTACTTCAGAAGCAAAGTGAGGGCTTTTTTTTGCAAGATGGGCTGTAGTTTTAGTGGCTCAATTTTAAAATATGTTGGTGTTTTTGATTGCTTTCTGTTCCCATTTACAGAAGGGAGTGACCAAAACCAATTATCTAGTGCATTTTTTTCTCTTTTTGTTTTACGAGGTTCATTATGTGGGATCTATAAAGCAGAAATATCCAAATCTAATATATAAAGCTGAGTGTATGTACCGTATGTATGTATGTATGTGTGTATCTCCGCTAAAGGAATCCGTACCGTCGCATATAGAATCACAAAATTTTGCACAGACACTTCATGTGACCCAGGGAACGTCGTAGACTTTTGTTTTGACAGGAAAATTTAACCCCACGCTTTACAGTTACTCTCCAAAAAACATGACTCCATTAAAGTTAATGGAGCCTGGAACTACTGGTTTTAATAGCAGCTGTGATAGGTTGCTATAGAAACAAAAGACATTGTTAGTATAAGAAGCTTATGTGTGAGGTAATATGATGTCGGTGAGGAGACAGAGAGAGACAGAAAGAGACAGACAGACATAGACAGAGTAAGAGGCAGACAAGGAAAGAAACAGAGAGATAGAGACAGACAGATGGTGACAGAGACAGACTGGGAAAGAGATAGACCTGGAACGAGACAGACCTGGAAAAAGAGAGACCTGGAAAGAGACAAACCTGGAAAGAGACAAACCTGGAAAGAGACAGACAGACAGGCAGACAGGGACAGAGACAGGCAGACAGGGAAAGAGGAGACAGACAAAGATAGATGGGGAAAGAGACAGACAGAGACATGCAGACAGGGAAAGAGACAGACTGGATAAGACACAGACAAAGAGATGGACAAAGACAGACAGTGAAAGAGACAGGAAAAGAGACGGGGAAAGAGACAGACAGGGAAAGAGACAGACAGGGAAAGAGACAGATCTGAAAAGAAACAGACCTGGAAAGAGACAGACAGAGAGACAGACAAAAACAGACAAGGAAAGAGACAAACCTTGAAAGAGACAAACCTTGAAAGAGACAGACCTGGAAAGAGGCAGACGGGAAAAGAGACAGACAGGGAAAGAGATAGACGGGGAAAGAGACAAACCTGGAAAGAGACAGACAGACAGGCAGACAGGGACAGAGACAGGCAGACAGGGAAAGAGGAGACAGACAAAGATAGATGGGGAAAGAGACAGACAGAGACATGCAGACAGGGAAAGAGACAGACTGGATAAGACACAGACAAAGAGATGGACAAAGACAGACAGTGAAAGAGACAGGAAAAGAGACGGGGAAAGAGACAGACAGGGAAAGAGACAGACAGGGAAAGAGACAGATCTGAAAAGAAACAGACCTGGAAAGAGACAGACAGAGAGACAGACAAAAACAGACAAGGAAAGAGACAAATGGGGAAAGAGACAGACCTTGAAAGAGACAAACCTTGAAAGAGACAGACCTGGAAAGAGGCAGACGGGAAAAGAGACAGACAGGGAAAGAGATAGACGGGGAAAGAGACAGACCTAGAAAGAGACAGACCTGAAAAGGGATAGACCTGGAAATGGAGAGACCTGGAAAAAGACGGAAGAGGAAAGAGACAGACAGGGAAAGAGACAGACAGGGAAAGAGACAGACCTGGAAAGAGACAGACGGGGAAAAAGACAGACAGGGAAAGAGACAGACCTGGAAATAGACAAACAGGGCAAGACAGAGACAGACAGAAACAGACATAGAGACAGAAAAAAGTAAGGACAGCTCCTCCAGTATGATAAGCAAAATTCTTTTCCTTTATTCCATTTGCAACGTTTCAACCTTCCGGTCTTTTTCAAGTATACAAAATAGCAATACAGGCTCCATATAAATAGGCAGATGGTCAAAGCTGTTACCAATCACAATAAAGACCCCCACAAGAGACAGCCTTCAAATGCAAACAGTGGTATACTGACACTCATAGAAAAAATCTAGTGTCTGGATGTAAGATAAAAAAAACATAAAAAACATCATAAAAAGGTTACAGCCCTAATGAAATACAGATATAAACCTATAATCACATATACATTATTTATATATAGCTTTTAGATCTTTCCATCAATTTGATCTATCACATCTCCGTTACCGCCGATTTAGCCCACCAATGTGCATGTGCGTCAGTGTCTTAATTTGATCGGTGAAAATCTTGCAGATCCTCACATTACGTGTTTATCCTCCATAGGTCCTATAGGATAGGAACGTGCCTTCCAAGTAATGGCCTGTCCCGGCTCCTCTTGACTGCGCAGCTGCCGCAAATCCAGCAGCGATATAAACAAAACAGTTCACTGACTGGAAAAAACTGCGGTGGCGTCGTTACTATAACATAGCTATAAAAGGCTGAATGTATAACCCACGGACCCGATCCACCTTCAGTAAGAGAAACGGATGTGCCGCCATAATAGGCGAAGTCCGTATAATGAGGATATACATACACGCAGAGGAACATAATATCAGGATATCACCACTTATTAATAGGACATATAAATGTAATGAAGCCACTAAACATACATAAACAACTCAGGGGCTGTAACCTATAGCAACCACATAAACACATGCATGTTCAGATGTAATGAAGGGAATAGAAGGCAACACCAGTAATAACCAGTCTTGTCCTGACCCCATGGTGATAATAAGTCTCTGTAGGAAAGTTCAAGGGATAATAAATCACACATCCCCATATTTAAATGCAAGTCCGTATTGAATGTCCACAGATGCACGTGAGTATGAATCCATAGTCTATTGTAACAAAGGTTACTCACAGCACCTATAAGTTGTGGATATGTTGCTAATAACAGGAGGTGCACGTCCGGTCCAAGGGATCCACTTGGAACTTGCAGCAACAACAGAAAAAAGAAAGGACAGCTCCTCCAGTATGATAAGCAAAATTCTTTTCCTTTATTCCATTTGCAACGTTTCAACCTTCCGGTCTTTTTCAAGCATACAAAATAGCAATACAGGCTCCATATAAATAGGCAGATGGTCAAAGCTGTTACCAATCACAATAAAGACCCCCACAAGAGACAGCCTTCAAATGCAAACAGTGGTATACTGACACTCATAGAAAAAACCTAGTGTCTGGATGTAAGATAAAAAAAAACATAAAAAACATCATAAAAAGGTTACAGCCCTAATGAAATACAGATATAAACCTATAATCACATATACATTATTTATATGTAGCTTTTAGATCTTTCCATCAATTTGATCTATCACATGTCTGTTACCGCCGATTTAGCGCACCAATGTGCATGTGCGTCAGTGTCTTAATTTGATCGGTGAAAATCTTGCAGATCCTCACATTACGTGTTTATCCTCCATAGACACAGACATAGAGACAGACACAGAGATAGAGAGACAGACAGACACAGAGAAATAGACAGACTGATACAAAGACAGACAGATAAAAATAGACAGACAGAGACATGGACACAGGCAGACAAGAAAAGAGACATACAGACAGCAACACACAGACAGAGACTGGGATAGAGACAGAGAGGCAGTTACTATCCCGGGCAACGCCCGGGTACTACAGTTAATAAATAATATAGTTAATAATAAACATTGTCATTATACAGTGCCTTGTGAAAACATTCGTCCCCCTTGAATTTGTCAGCCTTTACCCACATTTCAAACATAAATTTAAAAAATGTTAAATTAATGGTGAAGAATCAACAACAAGTGGGACACAATTGTGAAGTTGAACAAAATTTTTTTTGTTTTAAACCTTTTTTAAAAATAAAAAACTGAAAAGTGGGGCATGCAATATTATTCGTCCCCTTTAAGTTAATACTTTTTGCGCCACGTTTTGCTGCGATTACAGCTGCAAGTCGCTTTGGTATGTCTCTATCAGTTTTGCACATCAAGAGACTGAAATTATTGCCCATTCTTCCTTCGAAAACAGCTCAAGCTGAGTGAGGTTGAATGGAGAGCGTTTGTGAACAGCAGTTTTCAGCTCTTTCCACAGATTCTCGATTGGATTCAGGTCTGGACTTTGATTGGCCATTCTAACACCTGGATATGTTTATTTTTTAATTATTCCATTGTAGATTTTGCTTTATGTTTGGGATGATTGTCTTCTTGGAAGATAAATCTCCGTCCCAGTCTCAGGTCTTTTGCAGACTCCAACAGGTTTTCTTCAAGAATGGTCCTGTATTTGGCTCCATCCATCTTCCCATCAATTTTAACCATCTTCCCTGTCCTTGCTGCAGAAAAACAGGCCCAAACCATGATGCTGCCACCACCATGTTTGACAGAGGGGATGGTGTGTTCAAGGTGATGAGCTGTGTTGCTTTTACGCCAAACATATCATTTGGCATTGTTCCCAAAAAGTTCTATTTTGGTTTCATCTGACCAGAGCACCTTCTTCCAGATGTTTGGTGTGGCTCCCAGGTGGCTTATGGCAAACTGTAAATGACACTCTTTATGGATATGGTTGAAAAATGGCTTTCTTCTTGCCACTCTTCCATAAAGGCCAGATTTGTACAGTGTACAACTGATTGTTGTCCTACGGACAGACTCTCCCACCTCAGCTGTACATCTCTGCAGTTCATCCAGAGTGATCATGCGCCTCTTGGCTGCATCTCTCATCAGCCTTCTCCTTGTTTGAGATAAAAGTTTGGATGGATGGCCGGGTCTAGTAGATTTGCAGTGATATGATACTCCTTCCATTTCAATATGATCGCTTGCACAGTGCTCCTTGGAATGTTTAAAGTTTTTGAAATCTTTTTGTAACCAAATCCGGTTTTAAACTTCTCCACAACAGTATCACGGACTTGCCTGTTGTGTTACTTGGTCTTCATGATGCTATCTGCACTTTAAGGCCTAAGCCACATGGCATGAAAATCGGAGCAAGTGGAATGCGATGTTTTATCGCATTCCACTCGGATCAATATTAGCCTATGTCCCAGCACCCATGAGTGATTATTTCTCAGCCCTAATCGGACCGAGAAAATTTAAAAAATTTTTATCTTTATGTTTGAAGCCTGAAATGTGGGTAAAGGCTGACAAATTCAAGGAATACTTTCGCAAGGCACTGTACTTACAGGTCCCACTACGCATCCTGCAGACTCTGTCTGCCGCCGCTTCTGCATCCAATCATCACTGTGCCCTCCCAGTAACCATTGCTGACGATAAGACCTTCCGTGACGTCATAGACATGTGACCAGTCACATGTGAATGTTGTATTACCTTGTTGGACACAGACCGGTCACATGGCTATGACATCATGCAAGGTCCTGTACTGTCAGTGCATCTCGCCAGTACAAGGTGCTCGTCTGAGCATTACAGTACTCGGTATACTCATCGAGCACCATGTACCGGCAAGATGCTCGGGCACATGCTTGGCTCCCCCTCCCTGCATGTTGGAGCTCTTTACAGAGTCAGCCCACAGGCAGGGATTAGCTGCCACACACTGTAATGCCACAGCCGGTGATGAATAGCGGCGCTGGGAATCATGTGATCGGAGATCACCGTTGCTATAGTAACCCGCTCGTTAGGTTACTATGGCAACGTTGGCAGCAGTTACGTGACTGCTTACCAACCCACAGCCTCTGCTCATTTACACAGCGCAGGGAGCAGCAGCATTCTTTCTCCCCCCGTGCTGTCTGATGTAGCAGAGCCAGATCGGTGAGAGACCAGGATCGTGGAGAAGTGACAGGGAGTAATAAAGATGGTGTCCCTCTGTCTGTGTATTTATTTTTAATAAAGTGTCTGTGCATTTATTTCGAATAAAGTATTTTTTCTCTGTGTGGTGTCTTTTTTTTAACCCTTTATTGGAGATTCTTAATGGCCAAGTCAAACTTGGCCTGACATTAAGAATCTCGGGCTCAATACCAGCGTGCCACCCGGCACCAGGGCCGCTAGAAGAGTTGGAACAGCACCAGAAGATGGTGCTTCTATGAAAGCGCCATTTTCTGGGGCAGTTGTGGACTGCAATTCGCAGCGGGGGGCCCAGAAAGCTTGGGTCACCATGCGCTGTGGATTCCAATCCCAAGCTGCCTAGTTGTACTTGGCTGGACACAAAAATTGGGCGAAGCCCTTTTTTTTATTATTTCGCAAAATAATTAAAAAAAGGGCATCCCTATATTTTTGGTTCACAGCTGAGTACAAATAGGCAGCTGGGGGTTGGGGGCATCCCGTACTTGCCTGCTGTACCTGGCTAGCATACAAGAATATGGCGAAGCCCACATTATTTTTTTTTTGTTTTTTGGCAATAAACAAAAAAAAAAAAAAGGGCTTTCCTGGATTTTCCATTGCCAGTGAAGCTAACACCAAGCAATGGGGGTTAGTAGCCAGTAGCTCCTTGGATTACCCTTAACTAGCAAAAAAAAATGTAGCGGGAGCCCACACATTTTTTTTTTAATTATTTTATTTAAATAACTAGAAGAAAAAAAAAAGGCTTCCCTGTATTTTGATTGCCAGTCAGGTAAAGCCAGGGAGCTGGGGGCTGTGATTTTCGGCAGCCCAGAGCCACCTCTGGAAATGGCGCACTGTTTCTTAGCACCATTTCCAGGTGCTTTACCCGGCTCGTCCAGCGGCCCTGATGGCAGTGGCACGCTGAGTAATGAAGGGGTTAATACCAGCTTTGTATTCTCAGATGATACTAAGCCTGAAATTCATTGTGTCACGCCAAATTAGACATGGCCACCATGAATTTCTACTAAACAGAAAAAAAAACACAGGAAATTTTTTTTATTAGTAATTAAGAAAAAAACATTTAGAGATGCCATCTTTATTATAAAAAAGATCCTTAGTCCGACGTAATCCACAGGGACAGCAAAGTCAACTCTGCTTCATCACTGTGTACAGACACAGTGTCTATACAGAGTAAGAAGCAAAGAAACCCATGTCAGCTCTGCTACATCACTCCGCACAGGGCGATAAAGCAGGCTGACAGTGAGGGGATGATCGCACTTACGTCTCGCATTGCATCACCCCACTCTCAGGACAGGAGCGACTCAGCTGCATGGAAATAAATGCAGCTGACCTGTTGCTGTCAGGAGATTGTGCACTGTGATGTGATGCAACATTCGCATCACGGCGCACCAGGACCTTTGATGACATCATACTCACATAACCAGTCTGTAGCCAATGAGGTAATACAACATTTACACGTGACTGGTCCCATGGGTTTGACATCACGGAAAGTCCTTTTAGCCCTCTGCTTACCGGGTGGCACAGCAATGATCGGACGGAAGGAAGCAGAAGCGCTGGGAGGCAGACTCTGCAGGACGCGTCGCGGGACCTGTAAGTATGATTATAATGTTTTTTAATAACATGCTTTTTTTTTTTACAGCCCCTGGACCTGAACTGGACCCGAACTATAACACAAGCTTCCCAGGAAAGCTAGTGTTCGGGGTCGTGTGCACGACTACCGTGTGTTCGGTATGGACCCCTAACTTTACAGTTCGGGTTGGCCCATCCCTATTCTTTGCACATTCTATGTAAAGATCAAGCAAGCAGAGACCAGCACCGCTCTAGCAAGTGGTATCAGAAAGAATAAAACTGGTTTCAGTGGTAATAGGCTGTTTTTGTGATTGGCTAAAAGTATTTTTACATTGAACCGCTCTGAACTAGCAACGTTTTGAGGAAGTCATATCTAGTGACAAAATGGACAAAATGCATATGTGCTTGTGTCTTCATCAAGTTACAGCTGTTTCTGGAGCCCCAAAAATCTGTTGCCCACACATAGACACAATTATTTCCTTTTCAGAGACGAAAGGATGAGGCAGGAAAAATCCTTTAACGGGAATTTGTCACCAGGATTTTGCAATGTAAGCTGAGGCAGGGCAGCCATCAGGCATTACAACCATGACTGGTGTATCAGGCCCAGTGAAGAGGGGGGCCTGGACGGGCCTGGGGTAATTACTTAGCTTTATTAGGCCACGGGCCCTCCCTCTTCACCGTGCCCCAGTCAGAGCCGCAGCAGAGGGGCCCAGCAGTGTCACAGCCAGTAATACATGGCTAATTTGCATGTGAAGGGGTGGAGCATACAAATTAGCCATGTGCTGAACTGGAGACCGGGTCCGTGGTGCAGAGCGGGTTTGAGGGGCCTGACAACCAAAGTTCCTGCCTTTCTTCAGCTGGATGTGCGTTGGAGGGCACACCCGTAAGCAGAAGCAAATGGGGGACCCAGACATGCTGGCAGCCCAGGCCTCTCCTGTTTCATTTTTCTAGTCAGAAGCGGCAGGCGGCTGCAGCTGACAGGGGGGCGCCTGATGTATTCGTCTGCGGTGACTCCCCAGCGGCTGACTGGGAGTGGGATGTTGTCCGAGCCGCTGTCAAGCTGACCGCAGCTCAAAGAATCTGCAGCGCCGGCTCCCAGGGATCAGCAGTACTAGTGTCTGTTAGACAACAATACAAGCCCTGACCCGGCAATGTCAGCAGTGTGATCAGGTCAGCTGATCATGCTGCTGACATCACTCCAAAGGCAAAGGTGCACACAGAGCTGGTAGAAGTGCTCCAATGGAGCTAAAGGACACTGAAAATTGATTATAATTAAAGGGACGGGGAAGGGGGTGTGTATGTGGAACCCAGAATAGGGAGCAAGGGGGTGATAAGTGCACACACAGTATGGGGACCAAATGAAGGGGTAGTATGGGTTAATATTAAAGACTCAGTATGGATAGCATGATGAATGAGGATACAGTATGAAAAGTGAAGGGGGATGGGTGCAGACAAAGTATGAAAAGTGAGGGGGGATTGATGCGGACACAGTATAAGAAGTGAGGAGAGGATGCGTTTGTGTTGTGAGGGTGGATGGGTGCAGACAGCATAAGGGGGATGTGTTGTGAATACATTTTCCAGTTTGGGGCTCCCTTTTGTGGTCAGTGCTGGCAGTGCAGTTGATGTGTGGAATGAACGCCACACACATGTGGAGGACTGGCAATCAGGGTCAGATTGGACTATTTAACTGAGTAGTTTTCTCTTGTTACTTTCCGGTGCTCAATGGTCTCCTGTATGTTAAGGACATTCTGTAACCAGCTCTGCTCACTACCAGAACTCCTCTCAGATAAGTGGTCTTTGTACCTCTGCTGTTTGTTTTCCACTTTATTGTTGTTTTTTCTTCTTTGATACTAATGCTTGATTCTTATTTTGTCTGTGTGGAGTTCTTGGTGGAATGGGATCATTCCCTGCTGGGAGTGTCTGTATATTTAGCTCCATGATTCTGCAAGGTATTGTTTGTCATGCTTGGTATTAATTCAGTCCCTCATCTGTATTAGTGTTTTTGGATCCCAGTAACATCAGAGTGCTGATACAGTGGGGGAGAGGTTGTGTGACCTCAGGCTTTTTCCATATCAGAAGTGCTGGTATATATTAGAGTTTTTTAACGGCTGCAGACAGTTGCTCCTTCCTATCCTTTCTTTCCTATCCTTTGTTTTTCTATATCACCGAAGCCTTTACATGTGGGGGGCTATCTATCTTTGGGGACTGCGCCGAGGCAGATTAGCTTTCTTATATCTCTATCTGTGAGAATATTTAGTACTCTGGCTGTGTTGAGACGACTAGGTTATCGTAAGCTCGTCCCACGGCTACTTCTAGTTGTGTGTCTGGATTAGGTCTGCAATCCGTTAAGGTTCCAGCCACTCTGTTACCATTTGGGATTCCGCATTTTTTATCCTCCTCGGTCCCTGAATCATAACAGGGATGGGTTCACACAGTATGAGGAGTGAGGGGGGAAAGGGTGCAGACACAGTATGAGGAGAGATGGGTGCAGACAAAGCATTGGGAGACAGGAGTGATGGTGTAGACAAAGTATGCAGAGAGGGAGGATGGGTGCAGACATAGTATGCAACATGAGGGGGGATGGGTGCAGACACACTGAGGAGTGAGAGGGAATGGGTGCGGATACACTGAGGAGTGAGGGTGGATAGGTGAGGAGGTATGGGTGCAAACACACTGAGGAATGAGGGGGGATGGGTGCGGACAAAGTATGAGGGGAAAGCGAGGGATGGATGGATGCAGACAAACTGACGAGTGAGGAGGAATGGGTGCGGACACAGTATGAAGAGGGGGATGGGTTCGGAAATAGTATGAGAGGGGGATGGGTTTGGATGCAGTATGAAGAGTGAGGGGGATGAATGCGGACACAGCATAATGGGTGTGGGGTCAATGGGCAGTGGTCGATGGGTGCGGACACAGAATGAGGAGAATGGATGCGTACACAGTATGAGGATGGGTGTGGACATAGTATGGGAAGCAAGAATGTGATGACTACGGAGGTCATTATGAGACAGTATGGGATGAGAAAAATGGCACATAATAAAGACAGGGTAGGGTGGGGGCAGTTTGTAGAAAGTACTTCATTAGGGGATAGTGTGAGGCCACAGCAAGGAGGGGACAGTATAGCAAGAAGGGGGGAGTGTGATAAGAGGGAACAGTATAGAGACTGTTCAGTATAGGAGGACACAGTGTAGAGGAGTGTAAAGAGAGGGCTCAGTATGGAAACGAGTGGGCAGTGTGGAGGGCACGTACCATAAGAAGAACTGTGTGCGCGTCATATTTTGTGCAGGTAATACAGTGAACGGCAATTATTTATTCAGGAGTGCAGTGCAGGGCAGATTTTTATTCAGGGACATTATAATGACATTTTTCAGGCATTTTGTTGGGATGTGCTGCAGAAAAGCAGAGAAGAAGGAAGTCTGCAGAGACGAGCTATGGCCATGAAAAGTCATCATGGCATCTGGACAAGATAGCAAGATAAAAAAAAGAAAAAGAACAACTCTTCAGAGACATCACCTATAAAAGGTACCTGGATGTAAATGTTTATTTGTGATACTGACTAATTCTCACCAGCATTGTGGTTCCTGTATGTTCTGATGACTAATAACTACAACTCCCAGTATCTTCTTACCATGGTTAGGGAATGTTCACACAGGGCTTTTTTGGTAAGTTTTTGCTGCATTTTTTAGCTGCAGATTTTCCTTGGTTTTATGCAAATCTATACTAATAAAAAGCTGTTTTTTACAGTATCAGAAAAGTCTATGAGATTTCAAAAATCTCATGCACACACACACAAACACCTGCAGATTTTTTCCTGTTTTGTCAAATACCTGCATTTTTGCTGCAGATTTCAAAGAATGTCAATTCTTTGCAGCATTTTTGCAACATTTTTTCATTGATACAACCCATTTTGTAGAAAAAATGCATAAAAAATGCCACTAAAAATGCACCAAATACAGATGATTCAAAGGAGATTTCCTGCCACAAGATCAGGTTTTGGTCAGGAAAAAAACTTACCAAAAAACCCGTGTGAACATAGCCTTAAGGACATACTGAAAGTTCTAGGTTCATGCAATAAATAGATATACAGGGCTGATCTGACATTAGAATCATAGAATGGTAGAGTTGGAATGGACCTCCTGGGTCATCTAGTCCAACCCCCTGCTCAAAGCAAGATTCACTAAATCATCCCAGACAGATGTCCGTCCAACCTCTTTTTAAAGACTTCCATTGAAGGAGAACTCACCACCTCTTGTGGCAGCCTGTTTCACTCGTTGATCACAATCACTGTCAAAAAGTTTTTTCTAATATCTAATCTGTGTCTCCTCCCCATCAGTTTTATCCCATTGCTTCTAGTCTTTCCTTGTGAAAATGAAAATAAAACTGATCCCTCTACAGTGTGACAGCCTTTAAGATATTTGTAGACAGCTATTAAGTCTCCTCTCTTTTTTTTTGCAACCTAAACAATTCTAAAACCTGGAACCGTTCCTCATAGGACATGGTTTGCAGACCAGTCACCATTCTGGTCACTCTTCTCTGAACTTGCTCCAGTTTGTTGATGTCTTTTTTAAAATGTGGTGCTCAGAACTGGACACAATATTCCAGATGAGGTCTGACCAAAGAGGAGTAAAGGGGGATAGTCTAGAATGTATGCATCTGTTCAGGGGCTAGCTGGCAAATTTTGGCCTTGGGGGCAAGCACACAAGCAGTTGCCCATGATCAGCGGTCCATCTTTATTATGTTTCAGTATGAAATTCATCATTGAGGTGGGCTCAATATATCAGACTCTATACAGAAACATCCTCACCAAAGATCTGATACTTATTACACAGAAATAATACTACAACTACATAGGCCATGTGCACACGCTGAGTATTGGTGCTTTTTACCTCAGTATATTTAAGTCAAAATCAAACGTGGAACATTCTGAGGAAAAGTATAATAAAAACATGTCACCACTGCTGCATTTATCACCCACTCCTGGTTTTGGCTACAAAAACTGAGGTAAAAACTCACCAAATACTCAACATGTGCATGTGAGAATCTGATCAAAGTAGCCTTTAAAGAACTAAAGCTGGTGTCACACTAAACGACAGCGACAACGACGTCGCTGTTACGTCACCATTTTCGGTGACGTAACAGCGACCTTGTAAGTCGCTGTTATGATCGCTGCTTAGCTGTCAAACACAGCAGAAGCAGCGATCATAACGTCGCTGTGCTACATGTGCAGAGAGCAGGGAGCCGCGCTTAGCGCTGGCTCCTTGCTCTCCTGCAGCACACATCGGGTTAATTAACCCAATGTGTGCTGCAGCTACATGTCAGTGCAGAGAGCAGGGAGCCGCGCGCACTGCTTAGCGCTGGCTCCTTGCTCTCCTTGCTACAGTATGCATCGGGTTAATTACCCGATGCGTACTGCAGCCACATGTCACAGTGCAGGAGCCAGCACTGGCAGCAAGGGCGGAGGCTGGTAACCAGCGTAAACATCGGGTAACCAGGGAAAGGTCTTCCCTTGGTTACCCGATGTTTACGCTGGTTACAGCTTACCGCAGCTGCCAGTGCCGGCTCCTGCTCGCTTCATTTCGTCGCTCTCTCGCTGTCACACACAGCGATGTGTGTGTCACAGCGGGAGAGTGACGACCAAAAAATGAAGCTGGACATTCAGCAACGACCGGCGACCTCACAGCAGGGGCCAGGTCGTTGCTGGATGTCACACACAGCGACAGCGACGGGACGTCGCTGCAACGTCACAGAAAATGGTGACGTAGCAGCGACGTCGTTGTCGTCGTCGTTATGTGTGACACCAGATTAAGTCTACTACTACTACTACTACTACACAGATATGGCACCAAAACCAAGCTTAGACTATATTCACATGCAGTGTTTTTGCTGTGTTTTTTTTCTCAGCAGTCAAAATCTACTTTCTTGGCAGTAAAAATGCCCATTTTTCAGTATTTTCATGTCATTTTTGGCGTGTGGATTACATGTGCGCTTTGTCCACAGTATATGTTTAATAACATTAGTTTTATTCACCAGAAGGCTTTAAAAACGCTGTGGAAAAATCTATTGCATATTTTAACTTTCTCGTATCCAGCGTAGTTTTTCTCCTCTTCTCAGTGACATCACCGCTCTGCAGACTCTCCGGGTCACACTGCACTGTGCTCCTCTTCTCAGTGACATCATCGCTCTGCAGACTCTCCTGGTCACATTGCGCTCTGCTCCTCTTCTCAGTGACATCACCGCTCTGCAGACTCTCCTGGTCACACTGCGCTCTGCTCCTCTTCTCAGTGACATCACCGCTCTGCAGACTCTCCTGGTCACACTGCGCTCTGCTCCTCTTCTCAGTGACATCACTACTCTGCAGACTCTCCTGGTCACACTGCGCTCTGCTCCTCTTCTCAGTGACATCACCGCTCTGCAGACTCTCCTGGTCACATTGCACTCTGCTCCTCTTCTAGGTGACATCACCGCTCTGCAGACTCTCCGGGTCACACTGTGCACTGCGTCACCTGGAAGTAACTTTTACAATGTAAGTCTATGGTTGGTCAGCAAAGGCTCAGAACGAGGCCCCACAGACTTACATTGTAAAGGTTATTTCCGATCAGACGTAAAGTTATCCGGAGAGTCTGAATCGCTGCCACGTGACTCACAAGAGGCACAGAACGACGCTGGATACTGGAAAAGACAGAGGAAAGGGAATATAGTAACACACTGACACTACACTGCATACACACATAGGTTTGTGAGGGGGTAGTGTAGTTCTTTAAGCGTATATAATTTCTTTGTAGTGGACCCAGGGGCGTAACTACCGCGGTCACAGCGGTCGCCATTGTGACAGGGCCCGGGAGGTTAGGGGCCCGCGGCCGCCCTGCAGATCAGCAGCCAGCTCCTTTCTGTGAGAGAGGAGCTGCGCTGTTCTGCCGCAGACCACGCAGCGCGGTGGCCGCTATATGATCCGGTTGCCGCCGCTGACACCGGGCCCCCCTGTCTGGTGTCAGCGGTGGCGCTACTGCGCTCCAGTCACCGCACACTGCTTTGATATTGCATAGAGCGGCTGGCGCCGCTCTATGCATCATCAGTCTTCCTCCGTGCCTGCGCGGTGACGTCACTCCTGTGCGACTGCTGTGTGTGGTGAGAGCACAGAGCGCAGGAGGACGTCAACTGTAGCCATGGGAAAACGAGAACAGAAGTGAGGACGAGCAGCGATGAAACAAATAGAGGTGAGGACAAAGCTGCGGTGGAAGGAGAAGAGGTGAATACTTGTTTTTTTATTTTTTTTTATAAATCAGTGACTACACGGGGAGGCTGGCTGCAGGACACATTGAGTCCTTGGGGGGGGACTGGCTGCAGGACATCAGGGGATGATGATGGGGCGGTAGTGTTGGGGTGTGTGCGGTGATGATGATGGGGGCGGTAGTACCGGTGTGTGCAGTGATGATGGTCTCTCTCTCTCGGCATGAAAATGGAAAAAAAAAAAAACAAAAAAAAAACAAAAAACGGATCAGTTTTTTTTCTGGATCCGTCGCATCCGTTTTTACACAATCTGTGCCGGATCCGTTGCATCAGGCACACACCGGATTGTGCCTGATGCCAAAAAACTGATGTGTGAACATAGCCTTAGAATGATGTAGCAGCTCTGCCTAGCAGGAGATCATGTGGTCGGTAAGCTGAATGAAGCATTGGCAATGCTTCTATCTTTGCATATTACCGGCCAGTGCTGTGCACCTGCAGGAGAGGAAACAAGTGGTGAGTACACTGTGTCCTCTCCCCAATGTGTCCTGATCTACCGTGGTGTGTGCCTGCAACATTGAGAAGCAAACACACGGGAGTCAGAGAAACAGCTAGAAGAGCACAGGCTCCGGTGCTGGGGGGAGGGGGAGATTCATTACCTTAGCAGCAGCACAGACAGAGACTGGTTTCGGGTAGCGCGCTCTGCTTTGTAATGCTCACATCACGTGTTAGTATGGTAGGAGGGAAAAGCAGCGAGGCGGGGAAAGAGTGGGTGGGCGGAGCCACGGGATACATAGCTCCCGTGCGGGGCAAAGGGACAAACCCTGAAAATTGTGATAGTCCCGCTGTATCCGGGCCGGTTGGGAGGTATGTGTATATAACAATGTGTACACTGGATGTGTTATACTGGGCACAGATATACAATAATTTGTGCACTGACTGATCTGATACCTGCACCAGGACCTCACATGCTGTAGTATCTGGGGCTATATACTTTATATTATATGATGTCCTAGAGCCAGGATGAGGATCAGACAGTGCAGGATGCTGTGCTCTCCTGCCTGCAGTCTCTATACCCTCACTGTGAGTTATTGCTGTAGCCATCTTAAACATAGATCTTGTGAGGCAGGAGCCGATGACTCCCACTGACAGACGACCAGATCTGTGTCAAAGTTCACCTGTTAGAATACATCAGAGTGTGCTTCAGAGCGACTGCAGACAGCTGCTGTGAACATACCAGGAGCAGAAACTGAGCCGAGTCCTGTCACCTCTTCACTGGGGGAACATCAGAGACCTCCTGCCTGCCGGCCCTGTGCTGACCTCCTCCTGTCTGCTCCCAGATTCCTCTCCTGCCGCAGGCACGCTGGCTGAGGTGAGAACAGCAGACGCTGCCCACCATGTGCAGTGTGGGCGTGTCTGCTGTCCTGGGATGCGGCCGGCACTTTTGCAAGTTTACAGTGCGCAGTCAAAATCAAAAGACTGTTGGGCGTCCCGAAACAGCTCATGAGGCACTAGCCCGGAGGGCATTTGCCCCCCCCCCGCCCCCCTGGCCAGCCCGCCCGCCCCTGCATCTGTTAATACATCCTAGAATGGTGTTTGTCTTTTTTGCTGCTGCATCACACGGTTGACTCATGTTCAGTCTGTGATCTATTAGTATACCTGTCTTCTTCACATATGCGGTTGGATAGCTCTATTCCTCCCATGCTATATATGCACTTTTCATTATTCTTGCCAAGATCTATGACTTTGCATTTCTCCCTGTTAAAAACCATTCTATTAGTTGCTGCCCATTATTCCAGCTTGTTTAGATCTTGTTGAATCCCCTCTCTCTCTACTCTAGTATTAGGTCTTACTCCTAGCTGTGTGTCATCAGCAAATTTAATCAGTCTACCCTTAATTCCTTCATCTATATCATTGATAAAGATGTTGAACAACACGGGGCCCAGGACAGAGCCCTGTGGTACCCCACTTGAGACAGTCATCCAACTGGATGTGCAGCCATTTATGACCACTCTTTGACTTCGATCACTAAGTCAGTTACAAATCCATCTAATAGTTGTCTTTTCCATTCCACACTTGGTCATTTTTTCAATAAGGATTGTACGAGATACTTTGTCAAATGCTTTGCTGAAGTCAAGATATACTATATCTATTGCATTTCCCTGATCCACTCAGTCACTAATTCTGTCATAGAAGTGTCAAGTTCCCCCCGGAGTCCGACTTTGCGACTTCTGCTCCAATCACCAGGCGACGCTGTGTTCCCACTGTGGATGGTGATAAGAGAGGAGTCGGTGCCAGTGGCTCTGCTGGGTGCAGGCTCTGCTCATCCACTAGGCTGGGTTTCCCTGGGGCCTGCAGTACCACTGGCTGACTGTAGGTGGCATGTGTCTTCCAGCTGACGTTTACCATCATTCAGCTGCAGCCAATGCGAAGACACCACACCCTTCTTATTCCCCCTCCTGTCATCTGACCACTGCCAGAGATAGTTCTGTACTGCTGGTTCCTGTGCTGTTTGTATTTTGATTCCTGTGCGCTGACCTTTGCTTGTTTTTTGACCACCCTCCTGCCTGTTGTTTTTGTACCTTGCTGCCACTTTCGGATTTGATGAGCAATCGCACCCGCCCCCGTAGTTTGTGCGTCACGGGCAATTTGTTGCCCGTGGCGCACAAAGTTGTTTACCCCCGTCACACGTAGTTACCTCCTGAACGACCTCGCTGTGGGCGGCGAACATCCTCTTCCTGAAGGGGAGAGACGTTCGGCATCACAGCAACGTCACACAGCGACCGCCCAATAGAAGCGGAGGGGCGGAGATGAGCGGGAAGTAACATCCCGCCCACCTCCTTCCTTTCGCATTGCCGGCGGGACGCAGGTAAGGTGTGTTCGTCGTTCCTGAAGGTGTCACACGGTGCGATGTGTGCTGCCACGGGAACGATGAACAACCGGCGCGCTGAAGAAGGAACGACATTTTGAAAATGAGCGACGCGTCAACGAGCAACGATAAGGTGAGTATTTTTGCTCGTTAACAGTCGCTCGTAGCTGTCACACGCTACGATATCTCTAGCGATGCCGGATGTGCGTCACAGAATCCGTGACCCCGACGACATATCGCCCGATATATCGTAGCGTGTGACGCCGCCCTTACTATTTAGCATTTCCTGTTTTTTGACCCTGCCTGGCTACCACGGACTACAGCCTACCACAGGTGGTAATCTATGGGGCTCTGTTTAATTCCAAATCCCTGTATAGGGGTTGAAGGGTTGCAGAGCTCTCGGGGTCCTGCCTTGTGAGCGACTTTTCTCTAGCCTCCCTTTACAGCCAGTCTGTGTCTGTGGCTCCAAGCAGGCATTACAAAAAGGAAATTAAGTTAGTCTGACATGACTTATTAGTTGCAAACCCATGCTGGCTCTGGTTAATCACTTCATTCTCATCCAGGTACTTGCATAAATGTTGTTTAATAATTTGTTTAAAGATCTTTCCTGGTATGGAAGTCAGGCTCATAGGCCTGTAGTTCCCTGGGTCCACCTTCTTCCCCTTTTTGAAGATAGGGACAACATTTTCTCTTCTACAGTTTTCTAGAACTTTTCCTGTTCTCCAAGAATTTTCAAAAATTATTAAGAGTGGTTGTAATATTTCCTCTGCTATCTCCTTCAGTACTTTGGGGTGTAATTCATCTGGACCTGGGGACTTGAATTCATTTACGTTATCTAAGTATTCCCTCCTGATCTCTTTGTTTATAGATGGCCTGGATTCTTCTAATCCTTCAATAGAACCGTGAAGATCAGTTGATTTTACATTTACTTTTTCAGAGAATACAGATGCAAAATAGGAATTTAAAAGTTCGGCCATCTCAACATCATTTTTTATAACTTCACCATTTTCATCCTGTAAAATTCCTATAACATCATTGACTTTTATTTTTGACATAACTCCAAAATCCTTTTTTATTGCTTTTGACATCTCTTGCAAGCCTTATTTCATTATCAGCTTTGGCTAATCTGATACGTGCCCTACAGGTTTTGCAGACTGTGTTATATTCTTCTTTAGATATGCCTCCCTCCTTTCATTTGATAAACATTTATTTCTTCCTTTTTAGCATGTGTTTAAGTTCTGTGTTCATTCATCCTGATTTCCTTAAATGTTTCTTATTCTTCCCTCTTTTAGGGATTGTTAATGATTGTGCTTTGAGAATCTCATTTTTCAAGATGTCCCATCCTTCCTGGACATTTCTGTCCTGAAGGACATACGAACATTGAATCCCTGCTATCCTCTTTCTGAGTCCCTCCTTTCTGTACCCCTCACTCTGCCCAAAACCACTTCCAAGAAGTTTATTAACCCTTTAGGAGCTTCACAGCAACCAAAGCAATGTAGAAGGAAAAAATTAAAATTTTACTTTTTTACAGAAAAATGTTATTTTAGCCATAAAATTTAGCATTTTCACAATGGTATCAGGAAAAAATGCACCATAAAATTAATTGTGAAATTTCTCCTGAGTACACGGATATCTCATATGTGGTGGAAATCAATGGTTTGGGCGCACGGCAGGGCTCGGAAGGGAAGGAGAATCATTTGATTTTTTTTAAAGCAAAATTGTCTGGAATCATTAGCGGATGCGATGTTGCGTTTGGAGACCCCCTGAGGTGCCTAAACAATGGAGCTCCCCACAAGTGACCCCATTTTGGAAACTAGACCCCTCATGGAATTTATCTAGATGTTTAGTGAGCACTTTGAACTCCTGGAGGCTTCACAAAAGTTTATAATGTTCAGCCGTGAAAATATTTTTTTTTTACCACAAAATTGTTATTTCAACCAGGTAGCTTTTTTTCACAAGGGTATCAGGAAAAAAATACACCATAAAACGTATTGTGCAATTTCTGCTGAGTACACAGATACCTCATATGTGGTGGAAAATAATTGTTTGGGCGCACGGCGAGGCTCAGAAGAGAAGGAGCGCCATTTCACAGCAAAATTGGTTAGAGTTATTAGCACATGCCATGTTGCGTTTGAAGTCCCCCTGAGGTGCCAAAACAATGGAGCTCCCCCACATGTGACCCCATTTTGGAAACTAGATCCTACCCATACAAAAAAATCTTAGTTTGGCGAAATAAAAAATACGGACGTCAGTAAAAAAAAAAAAATAATAAATAAATAATATGAGCACCTGCAACTGACACTAAGGCAAGTGCCACATGTGAGAGCGATGCACGAATCTTGCATCGCATCACCCGGCACAGCCGCACACTCCTGTCTGGAACAGAGTGACTGTGCCGGAGTATAATTTTACTGGCCATAAACTAAGTTTATTTGTATTTCTTTCTTAGTTTACAGAAAAAAAATCATGACGCATGCACGGATGTGCTGCCAAAAGGGGGGGACTAGGTGGGATGGAAAAACAGATGGATGGAGGATGGGAGAGTGCGCGGTGGATGGAGGAGCGGCGGAGGATGAGAGAGTGCGAGGCGGAGGATGGGAGAGTGCACGGCAGAGGATGGGAGAAGGTACGGCGGAGGATGGGAGAGGCACAGCAGAGGATGGGAGAGGGCGTGGCGTAGGATGAGAGAGGGCAGGCAGCAGATCAGGGTGAGAGGTGGTGGAGGGGGCAGCAGATCGGGGAGGGTGACAGGGGGCAGCAGATGAAGAGCATGGGAGAGAGCAGGGAGGGTGAGAGGTGGGATAGGGGGCAGCAGATCAGTGAGGGGGGAAGCGGCTGATGGGGAAGAGCGGGCAGCAGATCGGGGAGGGTGAGAGATGAGAGAGAGCGGGCAGCAGATCGGGGAGGGTGAGAGGTGGAGGGGGCAGCAGATGAAGAGGATGGGAGACAGCGGGCAGCAAATCGGGGAGGGTGAGAGATGGGAGAGAGCAGGCAGCAGATTGGGGAGGGTGAGAGATAGTGGAGGGGGCAGCAGGTGAAGAGGATGGGAGAGAGCAGGCAGCAGATCAAGGAAGGTGAGAGATGGGAGAGAGCGGGCAGCAGATCAGGGAGGGTGAGAGATGGGAGAGAGCGGGCAGCAGATCGGGGAGGGTGAGAGATGGGAGAGTGAGCAGCAGATCAGGGAGGGTGAGAGGGGGCAGCAGATCGGGAAGGGTGAGATGACAGAGAGCAGGCAGCAGATCAGGAAGGGTGAGAGGTGTGAGAGGGTGCAGCATATCAGGGAGGGGGGCAGCGGCTGATGGGGGAGAGCGGGCAGCAGATCGGGGAGGGTGAGAGATGGGAGAGAGCGGGCAGCAGATTGGGGAGGGTGAGAGATAGTGGAGGGGGCAGCAGGTGAAGAGGATGGGAGAGAGCAGGCAGCAGATCAAGTAAGGTGGCAGCGGCTGATGTGGGAGAGTGGTGGCAGATGGAGGGGGGCGGCAGATAGAGTAGGGCAGCGGCAGATTGTTGGTGGATCGGGGGTTCAGGGGCAGGGGCCTACCAGGCCACGCACAGGGATCGCTCTCCTCAGGTTCCATGGACAGAGTGAAGCTAAGGGGGCAGTCACCTACAGTTCACCAGCCCCAGATCCACAGTGACTGGAGAGACCGGCCTTGTGACCGATCTCTCCAATCAGAGCTGGGGGCGAGTGAAGCAGCGATCACTGATCATGGCTGGATTTCAATGTTTCAGCCATTTTCAATGGCTAAAATATTACAGTGGTTGTGATTGGCTGAGCGGCGTTCGTCAGCCAATCACAGCCTCCGTAGGTCCGGGGAGGAGGCACCACCCCTCCTGAGGTCAGGCAGAGGTCCCCTCCTCCCTGAATCTAAGGTTTGTGTGAACCGATCGCACTCACCGGTGCTCCGGGCCGCAATTTCGCCATGACGTACTGGGTACGTCATAGGTCGTTAAGTACCATGTCACCATGATGTACCCAGTACGTCATAGGTCATTAAGGGGTTAAAATCTGCCTTTCTGAAATCCAGCCTTGAAGTCTGAGTTTTAACAGGTCTTCCTCCTCTAGTTATCCAAAACTCTATGATAGTATGGTCACTGCTTCCCAGGGTCCCAGCCACCCTTACCTCCTCAACTATTTCCTCCCTGTTTGTAAGGATTAGTTCCAAGGTAGCAGATCCCCTTGTTTTCTCCTCTACCTTTTGGAAGATAAAGTTGTCAGCAACAGAGGATAAGAATTTGTTGGAACTGTTACTTTTGCCTGAGAGATTCACAACAAATGTCTGAATAGTTGAAATCTCCCATGATCACTACATCATTTTTTTTTAGTTGGTCATCTGATTTATAAAAGGTTTATCCATATCCTCTGCTTGTTGAGGCGGCCTGTAGTACACGCCTACAATGGTGTTCTTTCCCTTGCTTACTCTTTGTATTCTTACCCAAACAACTTTCACAGAACTTCCAGTCTCTGAAGCTTCAATTTCTGTGGAGATATATGATTTTCTAACATACAATGCGACACCTCCTCCTCGTTTATTATGTCTGTTTCTTGCAAATACACAGTGTGCAGAATTATTAGGCAAGTTCTATTTTAGAGAATTTTTTTTATTATTGATCAACAACTATGTTCCCAATCAACCTAAAAGACTCAAAAAAAATATCAAAGATTAATATTTTTGGAAGTTGCAGTGTTTTTTTTATAGATTTGGCTATCTTAGGAGGATATCTGTTTGTGCAGGTAACTATTACTGTGCATAATTATTAGGCAACTTAATAAAAACCAAATATATTTCCATTTCACTTGTTTATTTTCACCAGGTAAACCAATATAACTGCACAAAATTTTGAAATAAACATTTCTGACATGCAAAAACAAAACCCCAAAAAATTAGTGACCAATATAGCCACTTTAATTTATGATGACACTTAGTAGCCTACCATGCATAATTTCTTTCAGTTGCTTCATCTGTTTACGATCAATATTGCATGCAGCAGCCACCACAGCTTCCCAGACACTTTTACGAGAGGTGTACTGTTTTCATAGTTACTTACTTAGGTTGAAAAAAGACCTAGGTCCATCTAGTTCAACCTTCCTCCACCAGTTCTACATTTCGTCACTAAGTCATTTATAACCAACAATGTTTTGTGTACTGAGGAAATCATCCAGCCCTTTTTTAAAAGCTGTTATAGTATCTGCCATTACTACCTCTTGTGGTAGTGTATTCCACAGTCTGACCGCTCTAACTGTAAAGAACCCTTTCCTATTTAGGTGTCGGAATCGCTTTTCTTCCACTCGCAGTGAGTCCTGGTCCTTAGTACTGTCTTTGGAAGAAATAAGTCATGTGCCAGTGTTTTATATTAACCACACATGTATTTATACATATAAATGAGATCTCCTCTGAGACGTCTTTTTTCTAAGCTAAACATATCTAACTTTTTCAACTTGTCATCATATGGGAGGCCTTCCATTCCTTGTAATAGTCTAGTTGCCCGCCTTTGAACTGACTCTAACTTCTGAATGTCCTTTTTAAAATGTGGAGCCCAAAACTGGATCCCGTATTCCAGATGTGGCCTTACAAGTGATTTATAGAGGGGTAACAATACGTTGGGATCACGGGATCTAATCTCTCTTTTTATACACCCTAAAATCTTGTTTGCTTTAGCAACTGCTGCTTGACATTGAGTGCTGCTGCTCAGCTTATTTGTAATGAGAATACCCAAGTCCTTCTCCTGTTCTGTAGTCCCGAGTTTACTTCCATTTAATGTATACGCAGCTATAGGATTACTCCGTCCTAGGTGCATTACTTTACATTTATCAACATTAAATCTCATTTGCCAAGTATCTGCCCATTCTGACATCTTATCCAAATCTTTTTGTAATATTGTACTATCCAGGTCAGTTTTTAATATCCTACATAGTTTGGTGTCATCGGCAAAGACTGACACTTTACTATCAATCCCATCCACAAGGTCATTAATAAAGAGAGTAAAAAGAATCGGTCCAAGCACAGATCCCTGCGGCACCCCACTGCTGACTATACCCCATTTAGAGAATGTACCATTTATGACTACTCTTTGTTTCCTATCTTTTAGCCAATTCCTTACCCAGTTGCATATTGTGTCCCCTAGTCCTTGCTTCTGGAGCTTTAGTATAAGGCTATTATGTGGTACAGTATCAAATGCCTTTGCAAAGTCCAAATAAATCACATCAGCTGCATTACCAATATCCAGGTTTGAACTTACCCCCTCATAGAACCCCAACAGGTTGGTTAGACACAACTTATCTTTCATGAATCCATGCTGTTTGTCAGTTATCATATTATTTTCTGCAATATATTTTTGCATGTCATCCCTTAAAATGCCCTCAAAAACTTTGCATACTACTGATGTCAGGCTTACTGGACGGTAGTTGCCTGGATCTACCCTCTTACCTTTCTTAAATATCGGTACCACATCAGCAATCCTCCAATCCTGAGGCACCAAAACTGTTACAAGTGAGTCTAAAAAGATGAGATACAGCGGTCTGTCAATTACGGAGCTAAATTCCCTCAATATTCGTGGATGAATGCCATCTGGCCCTGGGGATTTGTCAATGTTTAATTTACTCAGACGTAGGCGTACTTCATCTTGTGTTAAATTAATTATATCGGGTGGTGGACTTTGATTTTTCACTTGTTGAATGATCCCTGGTACAGTCAGTTCCTTGGTGAATACAGATGAGAAATGCCTATTTAATATCTCAGTCTTTTGTTTGTCCTCTATAACTAACTTGTTATTATATTTTAAGGGGCCGATACTATCCTTTGTTTTCCTTTTGGCATTAATGTATTTATAAAAGATTTTGGGATTTATTTTAATGTCATTGGCGATTTTTGTTTCAGTAGCTAATTTTGCTTGTTTGATTTCTTTTTTACATTAACTATTGATATCTTTATACTCCTGCAATGCTATTTCTGTATTTTCAGCCTTTAAGATTTTAAATGCCCTTTGTTTTTGTTTTATTATACTTTGTACAGTCTTATTTATCCATAGTGGTTTCTTTTTATTCCTGGACATTTTATTACCAGAGGGTATACGTTTTTTACAGGACTCTTGTAGTATATCCTTAAACTTACCCCATTTATGTTCGGTATCCCCAGTTACCATAACTTTGTCCCAATCTACACATTTAAGCTCTTCCCTTAATTTGTTGAAATCAGCTTTCCTAAAATTCCATGTTTTAGCATTCCCCCTTTGAAATGTTCTATTGAATATTATGTTGAAGCTTACCATATTATGATCGCTGGTGCCCAAGTGCTCCCGGACCTGTAGATCTGAAATTGTATCCGGTCTATTTGACAGGACCAGATCTAGCAAATTATCTCCCCTGGTCGGTTCACCTACCATCTGAGAGAGGAAATGGTCTTGAATGGTAGATAAGAACTTACAGCTTTTAGCAGAACCAGAAGATTCTATGTCCCACTGAATGTCTGGATAGTTGAAATCCCCCATAATAAGAACCCGATTATTATTATTAGCTGCCTTTTCAATTTGTTCCAGCATTTCACCCTCTATTTGTTCAGGTATGTTAGGAGGCTTATAGCAAACTCCAATTAGCATTTTTCCATTATTCCCCTCCCCATGTACATTTACCCATATTGACTCTACATTGTTGCTGTTCCCCTCAATGTCATCATACAACACAGGTTTTAGGTTAGATTTAATAAATATACACACCCCACCACCTTTTTGGCCTTTCCTGTCCTTCCTAAATGTACTATAACCCTGTATGTTTGTCACCCAGTCATGGCTTTCATCCAGCCAGGTTTCCGTAATGCCCACCACATCATAATCCATGGTTGACATTGGGGGTGCTTCACACACAGCGAGCTCGCTGCCGAGATCGCTGCTGAGTCACGCTTTTTGTGACGCAGCAGTGACCTCATTAGCGATCTCGCTGTGTGTGACACTGAGCAGCGATCTGGCCCCTGCTGCGAGATCGCTGCTCGTTACACACAGCCCTGGTTCGTTTTCTTCAAAGCCGCTCTCCCGCTGTGACACACAGATCGCTGTGTGTGACAGCGAGAGAGCGACAAATGAAGCGAGCAGGGAGCAGGAGCCGGCATCTGGCAGCTGGGGTAAGCTGTATCCAAGATAAACATCGGGTAACCAAGGTGGTTACCCGATATTTACCTTAGTTACCAGCCTCCGCAGCTCTCACGCTGCCTGTGCTGCCGGCTCCAGCTCTCTGCACATGTAGCTGCTGTACACATCGGGTTAATTAACCCGATGTGTACAGCAGCTAGGAGAGCAAGGAGCCAGCGCTAAGCAGTGTGCGCGGCTCCCTGCTCTCTGCACATGTAGCTGCATTACACATCGGGTTAATTAACCCGATGTGTACAGCAGCTAGGAGAGCAAGGAGCCGGCGCTCAGTGTGCGCGGCTCCCTGCTCTCTGCACACAGCGCTGGTAACTAATGTAAACATCGGGTAACCATACCCGATGTTTACCTTAGTTACCAGTCTCCGCAGCTTCCAGTCGGCGGCTCCGTGCAAGCGCAGCGTCGCTTGCACGTCGCTGCTGGCTGGGGGCTGTTCAGTGGTCGCTGGTGAGATCTGCCTGTTTGACAGCTCACCAGCGACCATGTAGCGATGCAGCAGCGATCCTGACCAGGTCAGATCGCTGGTCGGATCGCTGCTGCATCGCTAAGTGTGAAGGTACCCTAAGAGTCTCCAATTCATTCATTTTGTTTGCAAGACTTCTTGCATTTGCCAGTAGACATTTAATCCTATTAACACCTTTATTACTCCTAGCCTCCCTACGTTCCTTGTATGTCCCATCCCCCCCTAATCCTTCATTGACCCCTACCGTCTCCCTGTCTCTATCTGCTCTATCTATCCCCTTATTTGCTCCACTACCCTCCCTCCCCCCCGATCCTAGTTTAAAAGCTCCTCCATCCGTCTGACCATTTTCTCCCCCAGCACAGCTGCACCTTCCCCATTGAGGTGCAGCCCGTCCCTACCGTAGAGCCTGTAGCCGACTGAGAAGTCGGCCCAGTTCTCCATGAACCCGAACCCTTCCTTCCTGCACCAATTTCTAAGCCACATATTTATCTCCCTAAGCTCCCGCTGTCTTTCTAGTGACGCTAGTGGCACCGGTAGTATTTCTGAAAACACCACCTTGGAGGTCCTGGACTTCAGCTTCTCTCCTAGTTCCCTGTAATCATTTTTAAGGACCTTCCACCTGCCTCTAACTTTGTCATTAGTACCAATGTGCACCATGACCGCTGGGTTTTCTCCAGCCCCACCCAGCAATCTGTCTATCCGATCCACAATATGCCGAACCCGAGCACCCGGCAGACAACACACTGTTCGGCATTCACGGTCTTGGCGACAGATGACCCTGTCTGTCCACCTAATTATAGAGTCCCCTACCACCAACATCTGTCTGGGCTTTGCTGCACTCCTATTTCCCTCCTTCCTACAGCAGTTGTTTTCCTGGTTGCTAGGAGCAACATCCTGCTGTAGTGACCCTAGTTCAGGCCCTTCATTCCTAATATCAGCCAAACAGGCATATTTACTAGGTTGTGCCAGGTCAGGACTAGGCTCCCTGACACTTTTCCCCCTACCTCTTCTTCTAACTGTTACCCAGATACCTACCTCTGGGTCCTGATCTTCCCCACTTCCACCCTCCTCCATATCAGTGGCCCCAGCCAGAGAAAGCTCAGTGATCTCTAAACTCCTCTCCAGGTTTGCAATGCCCCTTAGTGTTGCAAGCTGCTTATTTAGATCAGTTACCTTGGCTTCCAAATACGCAACATGCTTGCATCGAGTGCAGATATAGTCACCCTCGAACGGCTGCTCAAGGCATGCATACATCTGTCAAGATACACACCTGGTAGCATTGTCCATGGAGCACCTATCAAATGGGGATAACCAGTAAAGTAGAAAAACAAAGAGAAAAAAACGAAAAAAACCCAATGGGAAACGTATAAGGATAAATTCAAACTATGTTCTTGTGTCAAACTATGTAATTGTGTTGAAACTATGCACTTATCTTAAATTCAGCACTTTACTTCAGTTCAGCACCTCGCTCGCTCAGCACCTCGCTTGTGCTGGGTGGTTTATATAGATGTACAATGACTATCAGAAGCTGCTAGAAGCTTCTAGAAACAGGTGTGACTAATCCTACTAATTAAATCACAAGACTAACTTTTTTTTTTTTTCCCTTTTCACAGAATCACAAACAGACACACAATTCCCTAATGAAATTCAACAATTACAGTTATCACCACTATGTAATTGTGTTGAAACTATGCACTTATCTTAAATTCAGCACTTTACTTCAGTTCAGCACCTCGCTTTCCCTCCCTGTAGATCTCACATTTTATGAGGGACCATAGGTTCTCTATGGGATTCAGATCAGGTGAACAAGGGGGCCAATTCCATTATTTTTTCATCTTTTAGACCTTTACTGCCCAGCCACGCTGTGGAGTTGTTGGATGCATGTGATGGAGCAGCGTGCTGCATGAAAATCATGTTTTTCTTGAAAGATACCGACTTCTTCCTGTACCACTGCTTAAAGAAGTTGTCTTCCAGAAACTGGCAGTAGGTCTGGGAGTTGAGCTTCACTCCATCCTCAACCCAAAAAGGTCTCACAACTTCATCTTTGATGATACCTGCCCATAACAGTACCCCACCTCCACCTTGCTGGCATCTGAGTTGGAGTGAAGCTCTCTGCCCTTTACTGATCCAGCCTCTGGCCCATCAAGAGTCACTCTCATTTCATCAGTCCATAAAACCTTTGGAAAATCAGTCTTAAGATATTTCTTGGCCCAGTCTTGACGTTTTATCTTATGTTTCTTGTTCAAAGGTGGTCGTTTTTCAGCCTTCCTTACCTTGGCCATGTCCCTGAGTATGGCACACCTTGTGCTTTTTGATTCTCCAGTAACGTTGTAGCTCTGAAATATGGCCAAACTGGTGGCAAATGGCATCTTGGCAGCTTCACGCTTGATTTTCCTCAAGTTATTTGTGCCTTTTTTCCCTCAAGTTATTTGGCAGTTATTTTGTGCCTTTTTTGCCCAACATGCTTCTTGCGACCCTGTTGGCTATTTGCCATGAAACGCTTAATTGTTCGGTGTCCACGCTTCAAAAGTTTGGCAATTTCAAGACTGCTGCATCCCTCTGCAAGACATCTCACAATTTTGGACTTTTCAGAGCTCGTCAAATCTCTCTTCTGACCCATTTTGCCAAAGAAAAGGAAGTTGCCTAATAATTAAGCACACCTTATATAGGGTGTTGATGTCATTACACCACACCCCTCCTCATTACAGAGATGCACATCACCTGATATACTTAATTGGTAGTTGGCTCTCAATCCTTTACAGCTTGGAGTAGGACAACATGTATAAAAAGTTTCAATGTGATCAAAATACTCATTTGCCTAATAATTCTGCACACAGTGTAAGTTGTAACCTTCTAGCCTTGTATTCTAGTCATGTGTATCATTCCACCAAGTACTAGTGATGCCACTGACATCATATTTCTTTTCCTGAGTTAGTAACTTCAATTCTTGTTTGTTGCCCATGCTCTGTGCATTTGTATAAAAACATTTTAGTTTGTTTGATTCTTTCCCCCATATTTTCATTATTCTGATTTTTTTTGTCTTAGTTCTTCCTTTCCATTTCTAACAGCAGAGTTTTCAATAGTATTTGTCACCTGTATGGCTTTCCCTGGCCTTTTTCTTCCCTTCCCAAGCTGCTCTACTTTAAAGCTCTCTTGATAAGTTTAGCAAAAAGATTTCCAAATATGTGTTTTCCAGTCTTGGTAAGGTGCAGACCATCTTTAAAAAATAGTCCATCATAAAGGTAATTCACTCCGTGATCCTTAAATCCGAATCCTTGTTGATGGCACCATCGACGTAGCCAGTTGTTCAGGTGTAGAATCTTGTTCCACCTCCTTGTTCCATGACCATCTACTGGGAGAATGGATGAAAAGACCCAGTTCTTTCACTTTCTTGCCTAAAGGGGGCTTTACACGCTACGACATCGCTAATGCGAACTCGTTGGGGTCACGGAATTGGTGACGCACATAGGGCCGCATTAGCGATGCCGTTGCGTGTGACACCGATGAGCGATTTTGCATCGTTGCAAAAACGTGCAAAATCGCTCATCGGTGACATGGGGGTCCATTCTTAAATATCGTTACTGCAGCAGTAACGACGTTTTTCCTCGTTCCTGCGGCAGCACACATTGCTCCGTGTGACACCGCAGGAACGAGGAAGCTCTCCTTACCTGCCTCCCGGCCACAATGCGGAAGGAAGGAGGTGGGCGGCATGTTACATCCCGCTCATCTCCGCCTCTCCGCTTCTATTGGGCGGCCGCTCAGTGACGTCGCTGTGACGCCGCACGGACCGCCCCCTTAGAAAGGAGGCGGTTCGCCGGTCACAGCGACGTCGCCGGGCAGGTATGTGTGATGGGTCTGGGGGCGTTGTTGTGCGGCACGGGCAGCGATTTGCCCGTGTCGCGCAACAGATGGGGGCGGGTACCCACACTAGCGATATCGGGACCGATATCGCAGTGTGTAAAGCCCGCTTTAGTCTTCAAAATCATGGTTTCCAACTCCTTTCTTGAAGTGTCGTTTGTCACCACATGTATTAGCAGGAATGGGTAGTAATCTGTTGGTCTAAAGAGTCCTGATATCCTGTCAGACACATGTGTTCACAATTGATGAACCGTGTACCAAGTCTTGTGATGTATTCCTGTATTGATTAGAGTTTTGATGCTGTTTCTGTATTGATAGGGGTTATATGGATCTATTTCTGTACCTATGGTGGTTCTGATGATTAATTTCTGTACTGATGAGCATTTTGATGCTTTTTTTCTGTACCTATAGTGGTTCTGATGATGTATTTCTGTACCTATGGTGGTTCTGGTGATGTATCTCTGTACTGATGAGAGTTTTAATGCTTTGTTTCTGTACCTATGTTGGTTCTGCTGATGTATTTCTGTACTGATGAGGGTTTTGTTGCTTTGTTTCTGTACCTATGGTGGTTCTGGTAATGTATTTCTTGTCTGATGGGCATTTTGATGCTTTGTTTTTGTACCTATGGTGTTCTGGTGATGTACTTCTTTACTAATGAGGGTTTTAATGAATTGGTTTTGGACCTTTAAACACAATTTCATAATTTGACACAAGAACATAGTTTTGAATTTATCCTTATACGTTTCCCACCGTTTTTTTTTTCTTTCTTTGATTTTCTACTTTACTGTTTATCCCCATTTAATAGGTACTCCATAAACCATGCTACCAGGTGTGTATCTGTCAGATGTATGCATGCCTTGAGCAGCTGTTCGAGGGTGAATATGTCTGCATTTGATGCAAGCATGTTGCGTATTTGGAAGCCAAGGTAACTGATCTAAATAAGCAGCTTGCAACACTGAGGGGCATTGCAAACCTGGAGAGGAGTTTAGAGCTCACTGAGCTTTCTCTGGCTGGGGCCAGTGATATGGAGGAGGGGGTGAGGTGGGGAAGATCAGGACCCAGAGGTAGGTAGCTGGGTAACAGTTAGAAGAAGAGGTAGGGGGAAAAGTGTCAGGGAGCCTAGTCCTGACCTGGCACAACCTAGTAAATATGCCTGTTTGGCTGATATTAGGAATGCAGGGCCAGGATTAGGGTCACTACAGCAGGATGTTGCTCCTAGCAACCAGGAAAACGACTGCTGTAGGAAGGAGAGAAATAGGAGTGCAGCAAAGCTCAGACAGATGTTGGTGGTAGGGGACTCTATAATTAGGCAGACAGACAGGGTCATCTGTTGCCGAGACCATGAATGCCGAACAGTGTGTTGTCTGCCGGGTGCTCGGGTTCGGCATATTGCAGATCGGATAGACAGATTGCTGGGTGAGGCTGGGGAAAACCCAGCGGTCATGGTGCACATTGGTACTAATGACAAAGTTAGAGGCAGGTGGAAGGTCCTTAAAAATTATTACAGGGAACTAGGAGAGAAGCTGAAGTCCAGGACCTCCAAGGTGGTGTTTTCAGAAATACTACTGGTGCCACGAGCATCATGAATAAGATAGCGGGAGCTTAGGGAGATAAATACGTGGCTTAGAAATTGGTGCAGGAAGGAAGGGTTCGGGTTCATGGAGAACTGGGCCGACTTCTCAGTTGGCTACAAGCTCTACGGTAGAGACGGCTGCACCTCAATGGGGAGGGTGCAGCTGTGCTGGGGGAGAAAATGGTCAGACGGATGGAGGAGCTTTTAAACTAGCATCTGGGGGGAGGGAGGGTAGTGGAGCAAAAAAGGGGATAGATAGAGCAGATAGAGACAGTGAGACGGTAGGGGTCAATGAAGAATTAGGGGGGGTTGGGACATGCAAGGAACGTAGGGAGGCTAGGAGTAATAAAGGTGTTAATAGTATTAAATGTATATTGGCAAATGCAAGACATCTTGCAAACAAAATGAATGAATTGGAGACTCTTATGTCAACCATGGATTATGATGTGGTGGGCATTACGGAAACCTGGCCTGATGAAAGCCATGACTGGGTGACAAACATACAGGGTTATAGTACATTTAGGAAGGACAGGAAAGATAAAAAAAGGTGGTGGGGTGTGTATATTTATCAAATCTAACCTAAAACCTGTGTTGAATTATGACATTGAGGGGAACTGCAACAATGTAGAGTCAGTATAGGTAAATGTACATGGGGAGGGGAATAATGGAAAAATGCTAATTGGAGTTTGCTATAAGCCTCCTAACATACCTGAACAAATAGATGGTGAAATGCTGGAACAAATTGAAAAGGCAGCTAATAATAATAATCGGGTTCTTATTATGGGGGATTTCAACTATCCAGACATACAGTTGGACATAGAATCTTCTGGTTGTGCTAAAATCTGTAAATTCGTATCTACTATTCAAGACAATTTCCTCTCAGATGGTAGATGAACCGACGAGGGGAGATAATTTGCTAGATCTGATCCTGTCAAATAGACCGGATACAATTTTCAGATCTACAGGTCCGCGAGCACTTGGGCACCAGCGATCATAATATGGTAAGCTTCAAAGTAATATTCAATAGAACATTTCAAAGGGGAAATGCTAAAACCTGGAATTTTAGGAAAGCTGATTTTAACAAATTAAGGGAAGAGCTTAAATGTGTAGATTAGGACAAAGTCATGGTAACTGGGGATACTGAACATAAGTGGGGAAAATTTAAGGATATACTGCTAGAGTCCTGTAAAAAACTTATACCCTCTGGTAATAAAATGTCCTGGAATAAAAAGAAACCACTATGGATAAATAAGACTGTACAAAGTATAATAAAACAAAAAAAAGGGCATTTAAAATCTTACAGGCTGAAAATACAGAAATAGCATTTCAGAAGTATAAAGATATCAATAGGAAATGCAACAAAAAGAAATCAAACAAGCAAAACTAGCTACTGAAACAAAAATCGCCAATGACATTAAAAAAAATCCCAAAATCTTTTATAAATACATTAATGCCAAAAGGAAAACAAAGGATAGTATTGGCCCCTTAAAATATAATAACAAGTTAGTTATAGAGGACAAACAAAAGACTGAGATATTAAATAGGCATTTCTCATCACCAGGAACTGACTGTACCAGGGATCATTCAACAAGTGAAAAGTTCACCACCCGATATAATTAATTTAACACAAGAAGAAGTATGCCTACGTCTGAGTACATTAAACATTGACAAATCCCCAGGGCCAGATGGCATTCATCCACGAATATTGAGGGAATTGAGCTCCGTAATCGACAAACCGCTTATCTCATATTTTTAGACTCGCTTGTAACAGGGTTGGTGCCTCAGGATTTGAGGATTTTTGATGTGGTACCGATATTTAAGAAAGGTAAGAGGGTAGATCCAGGAAACAACCGTCCAGTAAGCCTGACATCAGTAGTATGCAAAGTTTTTGAGGGCATTTTAAGGGATGACATGCAAAACTATATTGCAGAAAATAATATAATAACTGACAGACAGCATGGATTCATGAAAGATAAGGCATGTCTAACCAACCTGTTGGGGTTCTATGAGGGGGTAACTGCAAACCTGGATATTGATAATGCAGCTGATGTGATTTATTTGGATTTTGCAAAGGCATTTGATACTGTACCACATAATAGCCTTATACTAAAGCTCCAGAAGCAAGGACTAGGGGAAACTATATGCAACTGGGTAAGGAATTGGCTAAAGCTGGGTTCACACATAGCGACAACGACGTCGCTGTTACGTCACCATTTTCTGTGACGCAACAGTGACCTTGTAAGTCGCTGTTATGATCGCTGCTTAGCTGTCAAACACAGCAGACGCAGCAACGATCATAACGACACGCGTCGCTGTGCTACATGTGCAGAGAGCAGGGAGCCGCGCACACTGCTTAGCGCTGGCTCCCTGCACTCCTAGGTACAGTACACATCGGGTTATTTACCCGATGTGTACTGCAGCTACATGTGCAGAGAGCAGGGAGCCGGCACTGGCAGCGAGAGCGGCGGACGCTGGTAACGAAGGTAAATATCGGGTAAGCAGGGAAAGGTCTTCCCTTGGTTACCCAATTTTTACCCTGCTTACAGCTTACTGCAGCTGCCACATGCCGGCTCCTGCTCCCTGCTCGCTTCATTTCGTCGCTCTCTCACTGTCACACACAGCGATGTGTGCGTCACAGCGGGAGAGTGACGACCAAAAAATGAAGCTGGACATTCAGCAACGACCGGCGACCTCACAGCAGGGGCCAGGTCGTTGCTGGATGTCACAAACAGCGACAGCGACGGGACGTCACTGCAACGTCACAGAAAATGAAGACGTAGCAGCGACGTCGTTGTCGTCGTCGCTGTGTGTGACACCACCCTTAAAGATAGGAAACAAAGAGTAGTCATAAATGGTTCATTCTCTAAATGGGTTATAGTCAGCAGTGGGGTGCCGCAGGAATCTGTACTAGGACCGATCCTTTTTAATCTCTTTTTTAATGACCTTGTGGATGGGAATGATAATAAAGTGTCAGTCTTTGCTGATGACACCAAACTATGTAGGATATTAAAAACTGACCTTGATAGTACAATATTACAAAAAGATCTGGATAAGATGTCAGAATGGGCAGATACTTGGCAAATGAGATTTAATGTTGATAAATGTAAAGTAATGCACCTAGGACGGAGTAATCCTATAACTGTGTATACATTAAATGGAAGTAAACTCGGGACTACAGAACAGGAGAAGGACTTGGGTATTCTCATTACAAATAAGCTGAGCAGCAGCACTCAATGTCAAGCAGCAGCTGCTAAAGCAAACAAAATTTTATGGTGTATAAAAAGAGAGATTAGATCCCGTGATCCCAACGTATTGTTACCCCTCTATAAATCATTTGTAAGGCCACATCTGGAATATGGGATCCAGTTTTGGGCTCACCATTTTAAAAAGGACATGCAGAAGTTAGAGTCAGTTCAAAGGTGGGCAACTAGACTACTACATGGAATAGAAGGCCTCCTATATGATGACAGGTTGAAAAAGTTAGATATGTTTAGCTTAGAAAAAAGACGTCTCAGAGGAGATCTCATTTATATGTATAAATACATGTGTGGACAATATAAAGGACTGGGATATGACTTATTTCTTCCAAAGACAATACTAAGGACCAGGGGGCACTCACTGCGAGTGGAAGAAAAGTGATTCCGACAGCTAAATAGGAAAGGGTTCTTTACAGTTAGAGCAGTCAGACTGTGGAATGCCCTACCACAAGAGGTAGTAATGGCAGATACTATAACAGCTTTTAAAAAAGAGCTGGATGATTTCCTCAGTACGCAAAACATTGTTGGTTATAAATGACTTAGTGACCAAATGTAGAACTGGTGGAGGAAGGTTGAACTAGATGGACCTAGGTCTTTTTTCAACCTAAGTAACTATGTAACTATGTACCTATGGTGGTTCTGGTGAGGTATTTCTGTACTGATGAGGGTTTTATTGCTTTGTTTCTGTACCTATGGTGCTTTTGGTAATGTATTTCTTGTCTGATGGGCATTTTGATCCTTTGTTATTGTACCTATGGTGTTCTTGTGATGTACTTCTTTACTGATAAGGGTTTTAATGCTTTGTTTCTGTACCTATGGTGGTTCTGGTGATGTGTTTCGTTAGTGATGAGGGTTTTGATACTGTGTTTCTGTACTGATGGGGATTCTAGTGATGTATTTCTGTACGTCTGCTGGCTCTCAGTTGATGTATTCCTGTGCGGTTATAAGTCCTGATCCCGTACAAATGTACCAGTTCAGAATTTGCAAGATTACATTATACAGGGCTATGTTAATAAAGTTTTGTGCCATCTGCTAATTTAAGGGTTAGTATGTTTTTGTTTTTTTTTTAAGTTAGGAGCATTAAAGGTGCTTTCCCAAGTTTGTGATGAGTCTGCAGTCACTCTATGTGACTGCAGACTGCTGAGTTCACATGGTGCGCACACTGCACACTGTCAGGACTCTCTGGTGCAGGCGGTGAGAGTGGGAGGTATAAAAACCATAAGTATGCTATTTACATACATGTAGTCACGTGCCGACTAGACATGCATGGCTTTGATCAATCAAAATGAATTGGCCAGATATGTATAGTCAGAATGTGGCCAGAAGTATACAAATCGCATACTTGTGTTCATATTACCATCCAATCTCACCACTGGCACTAGAGATTCCTAAAAGTGTGCCATGCAACACTGTGAGAATTCAGAAGCCTGCAGTCATCTAAAGTGACTGCAGACATCTCAAACCTGGACAAGCCCTTTAATTAGAAAATGAAGCAGTGTAGCATGCCCAATCCGAACAGGGTGTAATATACTCACTGTCAGGATTTGGCTATGCTTGCTGGCTCCATCAGTAATCACATGATCACTCCACTCATATGTGACTTTCATACTTATGGTCATCTGACAATTAGTTTTTCTTCTTGCTTCTATCTTTTTCACTGAACATTGAGAGAATTAGGAATAGCAGCTCTTCATCACATGACTAAGTATAAAACTCGCATATGAAAGTGTGGCGCCCCTGAGGCTTCCATCGCCACATAGACATTGCACCCCAGCCAGAGGTGTGATGTCCCATCCTGGGTAAGAACACAACACATGGGAAAGAGTGGGCACAACTACAACAAACGTACTGGAAAATCCAGAATAATGGAATGAAGCAAGAGGAGTCCCTTGTTGCATGCAAAAAGTGTGAAAAAGTTTATTAATAAACACAGAGAAATATTATTAAGAACACTTAAAACTGGGAAAGATCAAAGGGGTGATCCACCCATGAACAGATTAGCACATCCCCACTAAAACCTCATGAAATAATGCAGATGGAGCAAATCACATAGGCTCAAAAATAACAGTACCAGAGAACAGTATACAGCAATACATAGTCACCAAATGTAGGACTAACATAAATATGGTACAGATTAAAGAGAGCCAATACAATACCAGATGAGTAAATAATGAGGGAGGAAGTGTGGGTGCGCCTGCCCCACGCGTTACGCCACCATGTGTGGCTTCATCAGGGGTAAATGAAGAAATGACCAGAGCATAGATATATATATATACAGAAGGACCATAGATAATTACTGACCGGTGTGTTGAATATACCGCTCTCCAAGCAAACAAGGAGGGCGGAATCCTCTGTAACCTCCATGTAAGCTGGAACCAGGCTGTGGGCGTGCATTCAGCAGTGTAATGCAGCACCATGTGGTCCGGTCATGTGACCGGAGTGACGTCAAGCCCCGCCCCGCAGCTCCTGTGGAGTGCGGAAGCATTTCTCAGCCTCATTCAGAGTCTGGTATCACTAAGGATACCACAGATAAGACCCTGAATAGCAGATGTGCACATCTATTGGTTCCATAGTAATGTAATCCTTTAGTGCAAAACAGGAAACTGGTCACCACAGTATATAATAAAACAATGGGAAGACTTGATATGTTCTCTGCAATACACATTTAAATACAATGTAATGCACAGATGCAAAACAACAAGGGTAAACAAATAAACAGGTATGCAAATAGAACAAAGAGTGAGTTCATTACAGACACAGTAAAACATCTTTAAGAGATTTTATATAGAATTCTCATGTGTATAGGGAACCAAAGAGGAAAGAGGGAAGGGAAGCCCACTCAAATTGCAGGACAAAAATATCTATTTTTTATAGTAGCCAGTAAATAGAAGATTCTCGTTTATGCCATTGGGCATAACTGTATCTAGCTGAAAGATCCACCAAGATTCAGTTCTCAGGAGTGCCGGAGTAGGATTACCACCTCGTATATTGCTCAAAACTCTATCCAAGCCAACCACGGTTGTGTTTCCAATTCTGCTACCATGGTGCCTGAGATAGTGTTGTGCCACTGTAGAGATCGTTCGTCCCTGTTTTAGATGTTTAGATGCCAACGCTATGTCCGAGAAATGCTTCTGAATGTGATGGCGCAGCTCCTGCGAGGTCTGTCCAACGTAAATGAGTCGGCAAGGGCAGGTAAGAGCGTATACTACATTTTGGGACCTACAGTTCACATAATGCCGTAATATATACGATTTCTGGTCACGATGGTTCAGAAAATTGGATACAGGAGGCATAAATTGGCAAATGGCGCACTGTCCACATGGAAAAGATCCCTTCAAAATGGTTCCTCTACCAACACGGGTAGTTGGTCGTACAAAATGGCTCCTATAAAGTTGGTCCCTCAAGTTTGCTGATCTCCTTGCTGTTAAGAGTGGTCTGGAAGAGATAAGTTTTTTTAAATTGGAATCAGACAACAAGATGTTCCAATTTCTATTCAAGGTCCGATATATATCTGACCACTAACAATTAAAAGTGGTTACCAACCGTGGAGAGTTGTTTTTAGGCTTATGATCCTTAGGTTTCAGCAAAGTATGGCCATCCGTGTTGATGGCTTTCTGATATGCTCGATGAATGATCTTCCGCGGATACCCTCTCGTTCTGAATCGTTCAGACAGATCCTGTGCCTGAAAATCAGACTGTGCACTACAATTTCTTCTTAAACGAAAAAATTGGCCCACCGGTATACCATCTTTAAGATGTTTAGGATGTGAGCTCTTATAATGCAGAAGACTATTGGTAGATGTGTACTTGCGGTAGAGATTGGTTTCAATCTTTTTTCCTTTTATTGCCAACTTCAAGTCCAAAAAATCCATGTTATCCAATGTGATTTTCGAAGTGAGCTTGATATTCAGATGATTACTGTTCAAATCCGAGATGAATTCCAGGCAAAGGTCTCTAGGTCCTGTCCACAAGAACAAAATGTCATCGATATATCAGAACCACCCACAGACATAGTCATGACATCAAGACGAGGGATACACGCACACCTCCTCCCACCAACCCAAAAACAAGTTAGCGAAAGAAGGCGCACAGCGCGCCCCCATCGCGGTCCCAGACGTCTGCCTGTAGGTGGTCCGATCGAAAACAAAGTAATTGTGTCGGAGGATGAAGGCCAGTAAATCCAAAACAAACATACCATGGGCTGAGATATTATCCTGGTCATTCTTGAGAAAGGTGGAAACAGCATGTAGTCCTTCTTCATGTCCTATACTCGTGTAGAGAGCCTCGACATCTAGGGAAACAAGTAGGGTCTGTGGAGGTAACTCAAGACTTTCCAAGATTTCCAGCAAGTGCATGGTGTCCCGTACATGGGACTTTAAATTGGTCACAAAAGGTTTCGGACACCGAATGTATACATGCAGACTCGATACAAGAACAAGAATCGGAAATAGTTGGTGAGAATACACTTCAAATAATCAACCTGTCTGATCATGTCTTATCCCCTGCAGAGGAGACTGTCCTGAAACGTGGTTTGTCTTTTTCACCAGTACAGAAATTAGATAAATTCACCTTGATTAAGGATACTTATCTTTTCTGTAGAAGTCTCATGTTCAAATACTACCACCTCCACCCTTCGTCCTTACAATCCTTACCTGAACTGAAACAAAGAGCTTTTGAGGACTTGATTGATCTGTTACAGGACATTGAGGATCCCTCAGGTAGGAAGCCCTTTACCATATACAGACCATCTCAAAAAACACCTGCTTTTGGTACTTGCCCCACTATTAACGTCTTTTTTAACACCATGGTACAGGAGATACTTACACTTAAGATCAGGGGTGCCGCCCATGATAACCTTACGCAGCACAAGAGAGATGCTATTGTCACCCTTAAGAACAACACAGCTTTTGTCATCAAAGAAGCTGACAAAGGCGGAAATATAGTCCTTTGGCCTACGGATCTTTATGTGGAGGAAGCCAAAAGACAGCTTCTTAATACATCTCTTTATATGGTATTACCTTCCGATCCCACCTCTGTGTTCCAGAAGAAGTTGGATGCCTTGCTTGCTGATGCACTGTTGCGGAATGTTATAGGTAAGAGGGAGCGAGACTTCATATATAATACCCATCCTGTAACTCCGACATTTTATTTACTTCCGAAGGTGCACAAATGTATCCAAAATCCACCTGGGAGACCAATTGTGGCAGGGATCAGTGGTCTAAGTGAACATGCCTGTGTCTACATAGACTTTTACTTACAACCTTTTGTGACCAATTTAAAGTCCCAGGTACGGGACACCATGCACTTGCTGGAAATTTTGGAAAGTCTTGAGTTATCTCCACAGACCCTACTTGTTTCCCTAGATGTCGAGGCTCTCTACACGAGTATAAGACATGAAGAAGGACTACATGCTGTTTCCACCTTTCTCAAGAATGACCAGGATAATATCTCAGCCCATGGTATGTTTGTTTTGGATTTACTGGCCTTCATCCTCCGACACAATTATTTTGTTTTCGATCGGACCACCTACAGGCAGATGTCTGGCACCGCGATGGGGGCGCGCTGTGCGCCTTCTTTCGCTAACCTGTTTTTGGGTTGGTGGGAGGAGGCGTGCGTGTATCCCTCGTTGTGGTGTCGTGACTATGTCTGTGGGTGGTTCCGATATATCGATGACATTTTGTTCTTGTGGACAGGACCTAGAGACCTTTGCCTGGAATTCATCTCGGATTTGATCAGTAATCATCTGAATATCAAGCTCACTTCGAAAATCACATCGGATAACATGGATTTTTTGGACTTGAAATTGGCAATAAAAGGAAAAAAGATTGAAACCAATCTCTACCGTAAGTGCACATCTACCAGTAGTCTTCTGCATTATAAGAGCTCACATCCTAAACATCTTAAAGATGGTATACCGGTGGGCCAATTATTTCGTTTAAGAAGAAATTGTAGTGCACAGTCTGATTTTCTTGTCCAGGCACAGGATCTGTCCGAACGATTCAGAACGAGAGGGTATCCGCGGAAGATCATTCATCGAGCATATCAGAAAGCCATCAACACGGATCGCCATACTTTGCTGAAACTTAAGGATCATAAGCCTAAAAACGACTCTCCACGGTTGGTAACCACTTTTAATTGTCAGTGGTCGTATATATATCGGACCTTGAATAGAAATTGGAACATCTTGTTGTCTGATTCCAATTTAAAAAAACTTATCTCTTCCAGACCACTCTTAACAGCAAGGAGATCAGCAAACTTGAGGGACCAACTTAATAGGAGCCATTTTGTACGACCAACTACCCGTGTTGGTAGAGGAACCATTTTGAAGGGATCTTTTCCATGTGGACAGTGCTCCATTTGCCAATTTATGCCTCCTGTATCCAATTTTCTGAACCATCGTGACCAGAAATCGTATATATTACGGCATTATGTGAACTGTAGGTCCCAAAATGTAGTATACGCTCTTACCTGCCCTTGCCGACTCATTTACGTTGGACAGACCTCGCAGGAGCTGCGCCATCGCATTCAGAAGCATTTCTCGGACATAGCGTTGGCATCTAAACATCTAAAACAGGGACGAACGATCTCTACAGTGGCACAACACTATCTCAGGCACCATGGTAGCAGAATTGGAAACACAACCGTGGTTGGCTTGGATAGAGTTTTGAGCAATATACGAGGTGGTAATCCTACTCTGGCACTCCTGAGAACTGAATCTTGGTGGATCTTTCAGCTAGATACAGTTATGCCCAATGGCATCAACGAGAATCTTCTATTTACTGGCTACTATAAAAAATAGATATTTTTGTCCTGCAATTTGAGTGGGCTTCCCTTCCCTCTTTCCTCTTTGGTTCACTATACACATGAGAATTCTATATAAAATCTCTTCAAGATATTTTACTGTGTCTGTAATGAACTCACTCTTTGTTCTATTTGCATACCAGTTTATTTGTTTACCCTTGTTGTTTTGCATCTGTGCATTACATTGTATTTAAATGTGTATTGCAGAGAATATATCAAGTCTTCCCATTGTTTTATTATATACTGTGGTGACCAGTTTCCTGTTTTGCACTAAAGGATTACATTACTATGGAACCAATAGATGTGCACATCTGCTATTCAGGGTCTTATCTGTGGTATCCTTAGTGATACCAGACTCTGAATGAGGCTGAGAACTGCTTCCTCACTCCACAGGAGCTGCGGGGCGGGGCTTGACGTCACTCCGGTCACATGACCGGACCACATGGTGCTGCATTACACTGCTGAATGCACGCCCACAGCCTGGTTCCAGCTTACATGGAGGTTACAGAGGATTCCGCCCTCCTTGTTTGTTTGGAGAGCGGAATATTCAACACACCGGTCAGTAATTATCTATGGTCCTTCTGTATATACAGTTAGGTCCAGAAATATTTGGACAGTGACACAATTTTTGCGAGTTGGGCTCTGCATGCCACCACATTGGATTTGAAATGAAACCTCTACAACAGAATTCAAGTGCAGATTGTAACGTTTAATTTGAAGGTTTGAACAAAAATATCTGATAGAAATTGTAGGAATTGTACACATTTCTTTACAAACACTCCACATTTTAGGAGGTCAAAAGTAATTGGACAAATAAACCAAACCCAAACAAAATATTTTTATTTTCAATATTTTGTTGCGAATCCTTTGGAGGCAATCACTGCCTTAAGTCTGGAACCCATGAACATCACCAAACGCTGGGTTTCCTCCTTCTTAATGCTTTGCCAGGCCTTTACAGCCGCAGCCTTCAGGTCTTGCTTGTTTGTGGGTCTTTCTGTCTTAAGTCTGGATTTGAGCAAGTGAAATGCATGCTCAATTGGGTTAAGATCTGGTGATTGACTTGGCCATTGCAGAATGTTCCACTTTTTTGCACTCATGAACTCCTGGGTAGCTTTGGCTGTATGCTTGGGGTCATTGTCCATCTGTACTATGAAGCGCCGTCCGATCAACTTTGCGGCATTTGGCTGAATCTGGGCTGAAAGTATATCCCGGTACACTTCAGAATTCATCCGGCTACTCTTGTCTGCTGTTATGTCATCAATAAACACAAGTGACCCAGTGCCATTGAAAGCCATGCATGCCCATGCCATCACGTTGCCTCCACCATATTTTACAGAGGATGTGGTGTGCCTTGGATCATGTGCCGTTCCCTTTCTTCTCCAAACTTTTTTCTTCCCATCATTCTGGTACAGGTTGATCTTTGTCTCATCTGTCCATAGAATACTTTTCCAGAACTGAGCTGGCTTCATGAGGTGTTTTACAGCAAATTTAACTCTGGCCTGTCTATTTTTGGAATTGATGAATGGTTTACATCTAGATGTGAACCCTTTGTATTTACTTTCATGGAATCTTCTCTTTACTGTTGACTTAGAGACAGATACACCTACTTCACTGAGAGTGTTCTGGACTTCAGTTGATGTTGTGAACGGGTTCTTCTTCACCAAAGAAAGTATGCGGCGATCATCCACCACTGTTGTCATCCGTGGACGCCCAGGCCTTTTTGAGTTCCCAAGCTCACCAGTCAATTCCTTTTTTCTCAGAATGTACCCGACTGTTGATTTTGCTACTCCAAGCATGTCTGCTATCTCTCTGATGGATTTTTTCTTTTTTTTCAGCCTCAGGATGTTCTGCTTCACCTCAATTGAGAGTTCCTTAGACCGCATGTTGTCTGGTCACAGCAACAGCTTCCAAATGCAAAACCACACACCTGTAATCAACCCCAGACCTTTTAACTACTTCATTGATTACAGGTTAACGAGGGAGACGCCTTCAGAGTTAATTGCGGCCCTTAGAGTCCCTTGTCCAATTACTTTTGGTCCCTTTAAAAAGAGGAGGCTTTAAAAATACTCATCTGGTATTGTATTGGCTCTCTTTGATCTGTACCATATTTATGTTAGTCCTACATTTGGTGACTATGTATTGCTGTATACTGTTCTCTGGTACTGTTATTTTTCAGCCTATGTGATTTGCTCCATCTGCATTATTTCATGAGGTTTTAGTGGTGATGTGCTAATCTGTTCATGGGTGGATCACCCCTTTGATCTTTCCCAGTTTTAAGTGTTCTTAATAATATTTCTCTGTGTTTATTAATAAACTTTTTCACACTTTTTGCATGCAACAAGGGACTCCTCTTGCTTCATTCCATTATTCTGGATTTTCCAGTACATGTTTGGTGTAGTTGTGCCCACTTTTTCCCATGTGTTGTGTTCTAAGTTCTATTTATGGGTTGGAGCACACTTCTGATATAGAAGGGTTAATAGTTTCTCTATTTCTTCATTAAAGATATTTTATTGTTATTAGTAAGTATATCTGATAGTAGTTCATAGTCATGGAGCCTACGGAATAAGAGACAGGCTCAAGGATTATTATTGTCTCTAAATGTTCTTCTTATCTTCTTCTTATCTGATATGCATGACTCTACATTTTTGTTTTGCTAAAACTTAAAAGGTCATATGAGCAACTTGTGAAGTCCAGCTAGAAGCTTTTTTTTGCAATATCACATTGATCTGTAAATGGTATAAATAAACTGTACTTTGGTTAAATAAACAGAAAAATTGATCATGCCCACATGGATGCAGGTCTTTTTCTCCGAGCGCTCGATCTTGATTAGGTCTGAAGAGGCCTAATTCAGAGGACCTCACTGGTGATCCCATGAGCTGACTTGTGACAAAACAGAACAGCTACAAACGTTTTTGGTGCCCAACGTGGAGCCGTGGCCAACCAGCCTATTCGGAAGAAGTTTTGGGGACTCTGGAGACAGTGAAATTTCAGCTGCAGCAAGGTGAGAAGCTTTATTCTTACACTTTATTTCACTCTCTCTGATTTCCCGAATATTCTGGGTAAGGCTGTACACACGGTTCAAGAACTCTGGCATCACCAGTGAGTATTGTTTTTTCATGCATGTCTGAATGAGAGTTGAAATATAGAGTAATAAGATAATCTGTTGTCCGTCCATTAACTGATTGCATAGATTGCATAGCACGGAATTTGGGACAGTCTCTGTATAATTGCATTTGCTGTGTTGCTGTATTTTGTGTTTTACTTTGGCCATCTTTGCATCTTTGATGGGCAATACACTGGTCTAGGTATTTGTGTTCATAAGTGGTTTCATATTAATGCCTAGATAAAGTAGGCAGGCAATAGGTTGTTGTATATTGATGAGAAGCCTCTGAATAGCAAAGTGATGAGAAATTGAGATAAGAGACTTGGTGAAATAATATGTATGTATAAGTTTAATGGTTATAGGTCATACTGTGGACTGTGAAAAGATGTTCCGGTTGTGAAATGTCACAGGGCATAGCCATATAGAGTATTTGAGTGGATACCTGACATATGTATTTTTTTTCCCATCAGTGTCAAGAGCGGTTTAGATAATTTTATTTACATGTGAGGTTAACTGATCCTTGGAAGGTGTATTGTTACATATGTTTCTAGAATCAAGTGCTGTGAAGGTATATAAGTAGTCTCAATTTTCTGCTGGGATTGTGTATTATACCAGTGGGTATTAGGGATGTTGTGGAAAAGCTGAATCTGGACGAAGAATTCTTTTGAGATAACACTCTTGCTAAACAAACTGTGCGCTGCTGCCATTCTGTTGGGCGGGGTCAAGTGAACAGCTGTGCGATTTTCTGCCCTCTGTGAGAAGTCAGCTCTGAGGATTGTTTTGGTTTAACTCTAGTTTACGTTCGTTGCCGGAATACTTTGTAAAGGACCAGCATGGAATACCCAACTGCACATCAGGTTTGAAGTGGGTTAGAGAGCATTGTGGCCTTCCCACTTACATGGAGGTGGTCTAGCAGGTGAGAGGACTATCACACCTGGTCCTTCCTGCTTTAGTCATCTGGTCTATTGGGTGAGAGAGGTGTTTTTTAACCCTTCCCAATACGCCCTACAAGTGTAGCAGGTGAGAGTGAATGCTGATTTAGCCTTCCAGCTACCACTTGAGAGCCCATTCTGACTTGCCAGGAGACGTGTGGCCTGTTGACAAAGTCCAGGGACACTGAGAGGGCATTTGCAGAAAGGTGGGCTGTGTGGGAATAAGTTGAAGCCATGGGCAACTTGTTCAGTGTGCAGCGTGGGGCTCCAGCAGGATCCAAAACAGAAAAACAGATAGTGCAAGAAAGAGAAGGCAAAGAAGCAGTGAAAAATGTCAGACCGATACTCAAAAAGGCAGACATGCCAGAGTACGGATGTTTGGATGTTGAGAAATGGCACAGATTCAGGGAAGAAAAGAGAGGTTGGATAAAAGACAAGAGGGTAGAGCAACAAGTAAATAAATGGTGTCGTGTGGCTGAAGAGTTGCAGCATTGTGGATATAAAGAGACCACAGCGGGAGATAAGGTTTATTATGAATGTTTTAATGCACCAAAAGCAGGAATTGTGACTGCTACCGCCCCCCCTTCACATAAGCAGAAACCCAGACCAGATGAATGGACTTGTAAACATTGTAGTCAGAAAAACCCAGACTGGAGAGGTACTTGTGCTACGTGTAATGTTACTCGCCCTAAGCAGATTGCACTAAATCCTGTTCGAACCAGATCACATGTGATGACAGAGGACGCTGACTCTGAGACAGAGGTAGTGAAGGAATTGAGTTTTGGGGAGGAAGCTGACGGTGAGGAAAGGAAAGAACGCCCTGGGACCAGTACAAAAAAATCAGATACATCCCGACCGAGGAAGGTCACAAGAATCAGACAGACACAGGAATATCATCCCTGGAGCCCCTCTGACCAGCTAGCTATGTTGAAACAGTTACCTGACCCTGAAAACCAATCTTTCCCATTTTACAGGCAAATACAGACAATACAGGTGACTTATAAATGCACTTGGGCAGACCTCGAGAGTTTGGTGACTGCAAAGGCAGGTGACGTGCTGGGACACATAATTAAATCACATACTGATATGATAAAGGAGCAATCATGGGTCATGGATGTTCAGTCTGAGAGGTCTGGAATGACATACTGTGAGGCATTGAAAGGATGGGCTACAAAGAAACAAACAGAGCAGTCTGTACTGATGACTGATGTGACATAGCAAAAAGGGGAGAGTATAGAGACGTACTTTGGGAGGTTACAGCTGAAGTGGACAGACATGGGGTACAGTGCAAGAAACGACCTTGATATCAAAATATTGGTGAATGCATTCATTGACGGTATGAATAAGTTTTTACGAGAAGCAGTACAGACGTCCAGACCTGAGTGGAGAAACATGGACCCAACAGACCTTCTGAAGTAGCTAAGGGGGTTGAACTGACAAAATGCAAGCGACCAGTTATGTATGCTAGAGCACAAGGAAGACAGTGGAAGCAGAGAGGGGGGGCACCAGGTGACCGAGCGACCGTACAGTGCTGGAATTGTGGACAGAATGGACATTATGCCAGACAGTGCAAAAACTCCAAAAAGGAGAGTGAGCAAACTGATTTCCCTCCTCCCTTGCCTCTGACCTAGGAAACTGGCAACCCAGTGACAAATGGGTACCCTGTTTTCGTTCCCTCAGGACCTGGTCCTACCTTACTTACGACCATAACAATGCCAGGGGGGAAAGAGGCAGAATTTTTAATTGACACTGGGGCAGCCGGCACTGTGGTACATAAAGACCTGATAAAGCCAGATATGATTACTGACGAGACTGTGGAGTGTGTCGGGGTGGAGGGATTGGTGTCTGAAACTCCCTTGACAAAACAGATGAAGCTGAGATTACAAGATAGCCAGGAAATTCTCACAAAGCTTATTGTTAGTGAAAATACTCCTATGAATTTGCTGGGGGCTGATGTGTTAAGTGCTATCCAGGCTACCATACAATACACCCCAGAAGGTATTACAGTCACAAGTCCCCTCTCTGACAAACACTTGTGCAAGATTGCAGCAATGGTGTACATGTCCAAATCTGCGAAAGTGTCCGATACCAGAACTAGTGAAGACGTAGCAATGCAACAAGTTCCAGACATCGTATGGGCAAAGGGAAAAACTGATGTTGGTCGGCTTCCTATTCCCCCAGTCATGATAAAATTAAAAGAAGGCTCCACTCCTCCTTGTTTAAAACAGTATCCCTTAAGCCCAGCCAAATCAATGGCCCTGACCAGAGATATAAGAGAATATGTACAAGCAGGGGCTCTAGTACAAAGGTCCTCCCCCTGTAACACTCCCTTGTATCCAATCAAGAAAAAAGGGCCCAAAGGTTCCCCTGACACGTACAGAATGGTGCATGATTTGAGAGCTGTCAATGCTGTCACTGAGAGTGTAACACCAATTGTTCCAAACCCACATACCTTACTGTCACAAATCCCAGGGACCTCCAAATGTTTTACAGTAATTGATTTGGCAAATGCATTTTTCTCTGTGCCTCTACACCCTGACTGTCAGTATCTTTTTGCCTTCACACATGAGGGGAAACAGTACATGTGGACAGTCCTCTCGCAAGAAGGAATGAATTCACCTACCATTTATTCTACAGCTATGGCAGGAATTCTGGAACAGTGGCAACCGCCTCATCCACAGGTTACGCTATTGCAGTACGTGGATGACCTTTTGCTCTGCTGTCCAGACCAGACGTCCTGCAAGGAAGCCACAATTTCTTTGCTGTGTTTTCTGGCAGAGAATGGTTGCAAAGTTTCACGTGAAAAATTACAGTACTGTAAGCAAAAGGTAACCTTTTTGGGTCACTGTATCTCTGAAGGTACAAGACACCTGACTGAGGAGAGAAAACAAGCAGTCCAAAATCTCTCCTTACCCAGGTCCCACCGGCAACTGCGCAACTTTTTGGGCTTAGTGTCATACTGCAGGCCTTGGATAAGGTCTGCCTCGCAAATGATGCAACCCCTCTATGATTGTCTGTCATCTGACCCCTTTGACCTCACTCAGGAAGCTATTGATTCCTTTCATTCCCTTAAACTACTCATTGTATCTGCCCCGGCCCTGGGTATTCCAAATTACGATCAACCATTTTTCTTGTTTTGCACAGAACAGGGAGGGCATGCGACAGCCGTCCTCACACAGCAACATGGTGACAAACAAAGACCAATAGCTTACTACTCAGCGCAATTGGACCCAGTTGTCAGAGGGTCACCCACGTGTGTCCGTGCTGTAGCGGCTGCTGCAGTACTGCTAGGGAAAGCTTGCGAGATCACATTGACATTTCCCTTAACAATTTACTCCCCGCATGACATTCATGCTATACTTGTGCAAGTCCAACCAAAACACCTGTCTATGGCCAGACAGCTCAGACTTGAATGTGCCCTTCTGATTCCTGAGTATGTCACCCTCAAGAGGTGTAATGTTCTGAATCCAGCCACCCTTTTGCCAGTAGATTCAGAAAAGGGGGAATTGGTGACAATGGTAGCAAGTGAGGATGAATACTTTGACATGACGCACGAGCATGACTGCATAGAGCTGATGAGTCAGGAGACAGCAGGTTTTCCACATGTCTATGATACACCTATTACTAATGCAGATTTTGAGTTTTTTGTAGATGGCTCCAGATACCACCTGGATGGGAGATTCTACACTGGATATGCAATAGTATCCTCACATGAGGTAATCCGAGCTGAACCACTCCCGCCGCACATGTCCGCGCAGGAGGCGGAGCTAACAGCGCTCTTTGAGGCGTGTAGAGCGGGATCAGGTAGGAAAATTAATGTTTATTCAGACTCAAATTATGGATTTGGGATCTGTCATGATTTTGGCCCTATCTGGAGAAGTAGAGCTTTTCTTACGTCAGCTGGTAAGCCTATTAAAAATGCAGAATTGGTAAAACGGTTAATGGAGGCACTAATGTTACCAGTCCAGGTTGGCATCATTAAGGTGAAAGCACACACAAAAGGTGACTCACTGGAGGTAGCGGGCAATAGAAGAGCGGATGCAGCTGCGAAAGCAGCGGCAAAGAGGCCTAGGGATCAGAGGATAGTGGCAGGGAGCCAGCAAGTCCCAGCCACAGTGAGTCTGGATGTCCTGAAATCCCTCCAGCATCAGGCTGCCCAAACAGAGAAGGAACACTGGGGAAAATGGGAGCTGGGCTGAACTCGAATGGAGTATGGGAAAGTAAGGATAGGTTGTGTTTACCAAGGTCCCTGTTCCCTATGATGGCACAAGCAACACATGGCCCCACTCACGCCTCAAAAAGTCACATGTGTAACCAGGTGAATGCCTTCTGGATCGCTCCTGGCTTCAGTTACGTAGGCCTCCAAACACGTACAATCCTGCATTATCTGCGCACAACACAACCCAAGTAAAACAGTAAAAGTCCCTAAGAAAGCAACACCCAGACTGCTCTACCCGTTTCAACGACTGCAAATAGACTACATACAACTACCCAAGGTAGGAGTGTATGAATACGTCCTGGTATGTGTAGATCTCTTCTCAGGATGGGTTGAGGCCTATCCAGTAAAATGTGCAAATGCTAAAACTGCAGAAAAACTGATGAAGGAACTAGTCTGTCGGTATGGCATCCCAGAAGCCATAGAAAGTGACAGGGGTACACACTTCACTGGAGAAATAATGAGGGACATTATGCAGGCCCTGGGAATACAGCAGGCATTCCATACCCCTTATCATCCGCAGAGCAGTGGAAAAGTAGAGAGATTAAACGGGACACTTAAACTAAAAATTCAAAAGGTCATGGCAGAGACAGGAAAGAATTGGGTAGAGTGCTTATCCCTGGCACTCTTTTCAGTCAGACACACTCCAAATAGAAAGACAGGCTTGTCTCCTTTTGAATTCCTTTTTGGTAGTGCCCCAAAAACAGGTCTCTACTTTCCACAAGTGTTACAGATGCAACACGACACTATGACAGCCTACGTCCAGGCCTTACAGGAAAGACTTAATGTGGTGCATAAACATGTCTTTTCATCCATTCCAGATCCCAATGCAAGTGCAGATGTGCATCAGCTGAATCCAGGTGATTGGGTGGTCGTGCGCAGACACGTGAGAAGGAGCCTAGATCCACGCTTTGATGGCCCATTCCAAGTCCAGCTGACCACATCCACCTCAGTGAAACTTGAGGGAAAACCCACCTGGATCCACGCTAGTCACTGTAAAAAGGTCACTCCACTGGCAGAATGACAGTTTTGATAATTATCCTGCTAGGTGTAGCAGGGTTGGTTGCTGCACCAAACAAAGACACTGAGCGAACTTTTAAATACGGACTGGGATAATAAACTCATTCGCCACCATATTTCTCTTACTGAGGACATGGAAGGAGAAAAGCCAAAAGACTGTTGGATCTGCACACACAGTCCTATTTCTTCAAAAGACTATGCGTTATTTAGCCTTACCTCTGGAACCACAGGAGGTATTGGTACCAGACTGTATACACAATGAAACCTGGACTCAATCTAGATTTTTGGGAGAAGATGTACCTCGTGATGTATCTGCTACATTGACTATAGTTGGATGGGTCACTAAACCCTGGTTCCAGCTAAATATCACACGGCCCGATGGATACTCGTGGTGGATGGAATACGATTCAGACAAGGGCATAATTGCCAAAATAAAGACTAAGATTCCTCATTCGGGCCCCATTCCCCATGATGGATTATGGTTCAGTCTTCAATACAATGGTGTTGGAAATTGTGGAAAAGACAATAACTGTTTCTATATACATACACATGACTTAACCAAGGACAATGAGACAGTATATCAGAAGGGTATTGAGGGCTGTACATCATCATTTATTAGATGGACTTTTAGGAGGGAGCGGGGTAGCTGTATCTCGGGTATGATGGGAAAACAAATGAACAATACGTGGTGTGCTCATAAAGTCATGAAGGGGCTTCTGAATCTGCTTTATTGTGTACAAAGTCAAACTCACTTTTGTATTTTCCTAGAGGGAGTGTTTTTGGTTTGTGGGAATCGTGCTCACAAGTGGGTGAGCCCTGACATGAGAGGGGTTTGCACACTTGCCAGACTTACACCTGCCACTTTCATAGTTCCTCATAGTAAAGTAGATGTAGCAGCTGTCCCAATTCATACCTTGTATAAACGAGCAGCAGATAATAAACCCCGGCCAAATGGTAGGCCTCATGTAGTAGAAATGGGAAAAGCAAATAAGGTATTTAGTGCTATTTTCATACACCCTTTCTTAATGCAAATGTGGGACAAGCTAGTAGAGTCCACTGACTACCTGGATGATCAAATTTTTCGGGTTCTTGAGATTCTAAATGCTACCAATGCTATACAAAAACAATTAATTGTAGTCACTAACCAGCATACTATAGTGCTAGACTTTGTGACAGCAAAAGACGGCGGAATGTGTCAAATAATTGGTCCTGCCTGTTGCCATTACATTGACCCTGTAGGCAACCTCCAGGTTAGAGCAGATATACAGAAAACAAGTGAACTTAGGGATAAATGGTTAAAAGAGCACGATGCCAACAAGGACTCCTGGTGGGGAAATACATTTTCTTTTATGAATCCAGCCAATTGGTTTAAGGGCCTAGCAGGTTGGGTTTCTGGCATTATTCAAACCTGTATGCAAATATTGTTGCTCTGTCTACTGCTTTATATAGCTGTAAAAACATTGATATATGCATTACCTAAACTAATGAATAATGTATGTTCTAAGAGTCCCAGCATTGAACCCTCTGTAGTTTACTACGGACCCCAAATGGCCTCTGCTGACGGGGAGTAGGTGTCCACACTGAGGGTGGATGGGTGAAGTGGTAGGAAGACCCCTCATGGGTACTAGGCCCATGAGCCAGCAGCTCCTGTTTGGACGCCTACTGACCCTGTAGTGAAGGTTATACCATTTACAAAAGGGGGAAATTGATATAGAAGGGTTAATAATTTCTCTATTTCTTCATTAAAGATATTTTATTGTTATTAGTAAGTATATCTGATGGTAGTTCATAGTCATGGAGCCTACGGAATTAGAGACAGGCTCAAGGATTATTATTGTCTCTAAATGTTCTTCTTTTCTTCTTATCTCATATACATGACTCTACATTTTTGTTTTGCTAAAACTTAAAAGGTCATATGAGCAACTTGTGAAGTCCAGCTAGAAGCTTTTTTTTTTTGCAATATCACATTGATCTGTAAATGGTATAAATAAACTGTACTTTGGTTAAATAAACAGAAAAATTGATCATGCCCACATGGATGCAGGTCTTTTTCTCCGAGCGCTCGATCTTGATTAGGTCTGAAGAGGCCTAATTCAGAGGACCTCACTGGTGATCCCATAAGCTGCCTTGTGACAAAACAGAACAGCTACAACACTTCCGTAATCTATTTATTCAAAGTGGTGCCGTCCCCATTTGTTTCTTGATCCATCCTGGGTAAGGACAAGGGTAAACGCCGGTTCACAGGCAAATTCACACTACACCTATTGTCAGGCATATTTTGGGACCGGAGATAGTGGCAGCTACCCCCATGCTGCATGCAGGGGGGCCGTAAGACCCATCTCTTCTCCCATAGGGTGGGGCCTAGCAACAGGGAAAGTGGGAGGAGCCAACAAAAAGTAAGAGCAGATACAGGAAGTTCAAGTTTAGTTAGAAGTGGAGAGTTGGACAGTGAGGAGATGGAAAGAGAGAGAGGTTGATACCTCAGAAAAGTGACAGAGAGTGAAGATTCCTGGAGGAGACCCTGGGGCTCAGCTAGGCCCAGCTGACACCACAGACAGTAAAGAAAGGATTCCAGGGCCACGGAAGGCTTTCAAGCTCGTGGCCTGTTCCACTAGAACATCGGGTGGAGGGATCAGGCTGCATCCAGGGACGGTTCTTAGAAACCAAGGGAAGAATAACATTTCCAAAAGTTAACACCGAAGGCCCAGGGTGGCTGCAAGCGCCCCGGGCCACAACGCACCGTAGATCCCCTGGGAAGAGGGCAAGATTCCATACAGGCAAGCCTCCTTGACCAGACCCTATAGTGGAGGCCGAGACGAGTTTATCTACAAAGGTCGAGGCTTTGAAGCCAGTCTAGGAAGGAGACACAACAAAGGGTGCACCGGCATTTACCTTAAGAATTACCCGGGATCGGCGGAGGTCCCTGATAGGAGATCCCAGCACACCAGTGGGAACCGGTTGTCTGCAGCAACTGAACAGTGAGTAAAAGACCTTGAAACTGCACCCCCTGGTGTTGCTTCCTTTATTTCGCCCTGCACCGCAACATTCACCAAAGCACCATAGACTTTAATAAACACCAACGGCTGCCCTGGGGTACCACTCCACCTGTGGGGAGCAGAACCATCCCAGTTGCTAATCCATCAGCCCCGGAGGTCTCATCCAGCAGCGGCGGCTCCATAGCCGCAATCCACAGGTGGCGTCACGAATATTTCCACAAACGGTAATTAAAGTTACCACCCCCACAACTGCCATATTAGTTGACCCCGCCAGGGTCACGGAGTCGGGCAACGCCACCACTGACTACCCCCGGACTAGTCCGGCCCGACACCGGGTGTCCCAAAGCCCTGGGGTGGGCGAGTCAACCTTGGTGCTGTGAACAGGACTTCGTGCCTGGACCCACCGGGTGCTGTGCGCCTGAAGAACTGTGCTTAAAAGACTGTTTTACTGTAAAAACTGCCGCCGCCATTAGCCTTGCTGAAAACGTGCCTGAAGAAAGAGCGCACAAATAAGCCCCGCCCCCTTGTCTTAGAAAAGAGCGCGAAGTTAAGCCCACCTCTGCTATGCAGAGCGGAGGAAAAAGAATGGTGTATATAGAAGCTGAAAGGCTGGCAAAGAGATTCTAAATGCCAGACCAGAAGAACGCTAGAATGTACTGGATCGTAGGCGGAGTGATGCCGGCCGTGGGCTGGGTGCCAGTCTGGAGCCAGGCGCTGGTGCAGCCCCCGGCTCCGACTCCAGAAGGGAAGAGGGTGCAGCCGAGTGGCGTGGTTGAGCACTCGAGCAGGGCAGAAGCGAGCAGTAACCAGGCCAGAAGCATGGCGGAAAAACTGCAGCCAGGCACCCCAGGGACCAAGAAATTGGACCCCGAGCTGAACTTCCTCCGGGAAGAAGTGGAGCTCCTCACCCTGAGGTTGAGCTCCTTGCAAGCGGAGGTGGAACGGCGGATGGAGGACGGAGATGGAAGGGCAAGTGCCAAGGAGGACCAGGCAGCACCCGAGGTCGTGGGCCACAGAGAGGAGGCCACCATGCTATACCCGGGTAAGCTGTATGCCACCCCTACCCATCCAAGCCAAGGGCACTATGAAGCGCCATCGCCCAGCCCCACTGCTGGCCTGCAGGGGGTCCCCACCGACCACACCGAGGCAAGGGAGAGCACCGCAGACCCTGGCAGCGAGGATGACTCCGCAGGCAGTGCGGGCCCCGAGCATCTAGTGGGCCCCTTGCCGAGCCCTCCCACCGGCTTACTTGGTACGTCCTCGCCCAAGGTGAACGGAGACGCTGCACCAGTCCAAGATAGGGGACTGCCTCTGCCGATACTCCCCACCGCGACCCCGCTAGCCGCCCACCTGGCCTGCACGCAGCAGCTGGAGCAGTTCCAGCGTGAAAGAGAATGCCGGGAGGAGAAACGAAGGGCAGTGGAGACGTCTAACCTGGCCTCCAAGGCCCGCATCCGGAAAGCCCGCAAAGGGTCCCAGGGCCCAGTTAGGAGGGGCCAAGTCATATACTTCAGACTGGCGGAGGGCTGGGGCTTCATCCGGGAGCCCGGCCTGGGCAAGGACGTATTTGTCTCCCGCCGGGACATAGAAGAGCATCTGACCAGAGGCCACCCAGGGTGCGACGTCCAGCTCGGAGACCTGGTCGAGTACACGCGGCTGATGGGGAACCGTGGCTGGTACGCCCTGGATGTTCATGTGCTACGGGAGGAAGCAGCCCCGGAGGAGCCAGAGTGGTGCCGTACTAATCCAGCTAGCAGTCCCACTCTGGTCAGCAGTCCCACTCCAGCCCGCGCCGAGGCCGCAGAACCCTGCAGAAGGCCAGCAACCAGCACACAGGAGACGCAGACCATGATCTCCATGGCCTACCTGCTGCCCAGGGCCATGCCACAGCAGGACTCCCGCATCTAAAGAATTGCAAGCAACAGAACTGTAAATAGCCCCTCTTTGTCCCTCATCCTTTGTGAAGATGCCCCCTTTTGTACTGCCCCTTTGTTATTTTGGAAGAAGCCACCCATCCCTAAAATTCCTGCCCTTATGTGCTTTTCGAAGATGTCACCCCCCTTGTTTATGTGTTACCGGGCCACTAGACTGGAAAGTGGTTCACAGTTACATGTGTATTTATATGTGTAATGATTAAACAGGCCACTGGACTTAGTGGCTGGTTCTTCTACCCCCCCCTAAGTTAAAGTTGAAAAGACATTTGGGCCACAGGACTATGTGTGGTCAGCAATCCCCATGTAAATATGTTGCACCAGTTGTGCCCCCTACCAGAATTCTGGTGGGAATACCATAGCACTTGTGCACTGGACAGTAAAAGTACACCAAAGACTTCAAAGTTTTATGTTCATGTTTGTAACGTTCAAGAAAATGTACCTCCCATAAAGGGATGTAATGTTTTAAAGTTTTACAGTTTTAAGCATATAAAACTGCCATATTAGTTGACCCCGCCAGGGTCACGGAGTTGGGCCCCGCCACCACTGAATACCTCCGGACTAGTCTGGCCCGACACCGGGTGTCCCAAAGCCCTGGGGTGGGCGAGTCAAAAGATTGGTCACATGACCACTACTCAGACTCCTTTGGGGAGGGAGTGGAGTACAAAAGTGGAGTTTTTCCAGAGTGGAGAGTGGGACTGTGGAAGGTTTAAGGAGTGGATGTGGAGTTAAGCGGAGGCAGGGCTGGGGTGGAGCCTGGATGGAGTCTCAAGGGGGCCTGAAAATTTTGCCAGCATGGGGTCCTGAAATTCCTGGTGGTAGCCCTTTGCTGAGGACAGCATGCAGCAAGAATTAAAAAAGAAAAAACATCTGTGCTTCTCTTATCTGTAAATGAGCTATTGTTTACTCATACTAAAGGGCTTATTGCTCTGTTATTAATATTGGTGTGACTACTCTGCAGACTGGCACTTCCTCCTGTTGTGATTGACACTTCACAGTCAATGCACATCTCTATTGAAAGCCTGGTGTGGGTGGGGGACAGCTACCAGCTGTGCGAAATTCAATTCTGAGATAAAGTCAGAAGGCTGCATCCTGTAATCAAAGTGAAACATTGTTAGTTTCAGAATCTCTTTGCCTGCATTATGCTGCTCTCAGATGAAGTAGCAAATACCTAGTGACAGATTCCCTTTAGGCCTCCTTCACACGTCAGTGATTTTGATGTTTTTATATGTACCGGAATCACGGACATATGCAGACCCATTAAAATCATTTGGTCTGCGCACACATCAGTGATTTCTCACTGACCATATTTCCTTTCGGCGCACACACGTGTTCATGTGTTACGCACGGAGACAGGCCTGTTTTTGTCTGGCATCAGTGAGGTCACACACAGCACACAGTGGTGAGATCAGTGTGACACATGCCAGAGATAACACACATCTTTCAAATAAAATTATTTTTATACTCACCTTTTTCCAGCGATTCTGTCTCCGGCCACTGCTGTCCCCTGCTTCCAGGCTTGCTAATTATGCTCATGTATATTCACTGCACCGCGACCCTGGAAGTAACAGCGGAGGGGAGACCGCAGTGGCCGAAGATAGCAGAGTCGGAGACATCAGCACCACAGACAGTAGTGGCGTGGACAGGTGAGTATAGAAGTGCCTGATCTCTATGCTATCAATCATAGCACACTGAGAACATACGTGTGCCAAAATCACGGCACACGGAGGGTGAAATGCGTCTTTAACACGTTAGTGAAAAACGTGTGTGTTTTTGACTGATATATGAAAGAGGCCTTAAGTAGAGTACTAAAGCTTTAGAGACCACCTTCAAGGCATTTAAGGTAGTGGCATGTGCTGAAAAAAAACCCTCTTTGCTCATTAACCCCTTACGTACCGAGCCACTTTATATGTTTATGACAGACTCTCATTTTTTTCAAATCTAACAAGTGTCACTTTATGATATAATAACTCTTGAATGCTTCAACGGCTCCTGGTGATTCTGTGCATGTTTTTCTAAGACATCTTGTACGTCATCTTAGTGGTACATTTTGGTTGATATTGCTTGCATTTATTTATGAAAATATGGAACATTTTGCATAAAAATGGAAAATGTCACAATTTGCTTTTTATGCCCCTAAACCAAATAGTTATATTACACAAAATGATTAAATAAAACATTTGCCACATAAAAATAGAAACAAGGAAGTGAAGGAATGGCATCTTCTAAGGAGCAATGAACAAAATCAAAAAAACGTTTATGCCGAGCATATTAAAACTGAAAAAAACTGCAGCATAACATGACACGTTTCTGGCGCACAAAAAGACACCCTTATGCGGGCGTCACACGAGACAATCTATCGTGCGATGCATCGTCGGGATCACGGTTTTCGTGACACACATCCGGCATCACTTGCGACGTCGTCTCGTGTGACACCTCCGAGCGACGCAGAATCGGTCACAAATCGTGAATTGTGTACTCATCGTTTAATTTAAAAAAATATTTTACTTTTAATGGCGCCGGTTGTTCATTGTCCCCGGGGTAGCACACATCGCTCCGTGTGACACCCCGAGAACGATACGTCCCGCTCATCTCCGCCCCTCCGCTTCTATTGGCCGGCGGCTGTGTGACTTCGCTGTGACGCCGAACGTCCCTCCCCCTTCAGGAAGAGGATGTTCGCCGCCCACAGCGAGGTCATTCAGCAGGTAAGTACGTGTGACGGCGGTTTAACGACTTTGTGCGACACGGGCAGCGATTTGCCCATGACACACAAACGACAGGGGCGGGTACAATCGCTCGTGCGATCACACGATAGATCGTACCGTGTGATGCCCGCATTAGTCATAGGAAAGGTTAAAAGATCTAACTGACTGGTTCTTAAATGCAAATACACCAATGGGCGGTCAGACAGATTATAATTAATTATTAAAATCACATGATAATGCGCAGGTCTACACAAAAAAAAGGCACCTGATGACAGCATATCAACACCAACTTAACATACTACATGATGGCTTTATATATATTTTCTTGATAAATAAATTTGCAACAAAATAAATATGAACAAATAGAATAAAAAATACATTTTATAACAAAAACAGTGCAACGGAGTCATAGCATGTTAAACTAAAACACAAATATATGTTCATTATAATCTTAAAAGAATACAAATAATTATGATTAAAATGGCAATAATGATCAGTGGTATATAAAAAAAAATCCATGATGTGTGCAAGTGAGAATACAAAATATTTTTCTGTATGCTTATCTACTGTGAGGGTACAATATATATATATATATATATATATATATATATATATATATATATATGTACATATATATAGTTCTCTATATGTTTTTTTTTTATATAACCACTATACACCTTTCTATAACCAAGTTTTCTTTTGTATATGAGGAGCAAGATGGAGTTTTAAAGCCTGCAGCTGATGTCTGATATATATTTCAGTTTGTTTTCAAATTACTGCTACATATTAGGGAAAGTATGCGTACTCAAATTCAAATTCAAATTCCAAAATAGATACACGTCACAGACTTTTTGCATATTTATTAATATAACCAATGGCATATATTTAGGAATTTTACTAAAAGATTAACCCTTAATTGTTCTATAAAAGGCTGGTAAAAATAAAAGCACATCACTCTTGCGCACCTGCTCTCACTGAGTAGGGTTTAAACCAGATATTTGTTTGGTCTAAATTCCATTGCCGGCACTATGTAACTATTAATCAGAGATTGTAGCAGACATTCGCTGTTATGAAGGAGGTTTCCGAAACTATGGAATTTCTCCTTGACATGCCCAATACATCAGATGCCAAGAATATCAAGAAAAAAAGAAAGAAAAAAATATATATATGTATATAGGAACTAAAGCAATGTGTAAAAATAAAAATTGTACTTTTCCCACAAAAATGTACATTGATACGCCAGCAGTCTGGGTGCAAGACAGGGCTCAGGAGGGAAGGAGCACCATTTGACTTATGGAATTGACTTTGTTAGCGGACGCCATGTCATGTTTACAGAGCCGCAGATATGCCTAAACAGTGGAATCTCCCCCATGTGACCCCATTTTGGAAGCTAGACCCCCCCCAAGGAACTTATCTAGATGTGTGGTGAATACCTTGAACCTTCAATGCTTCACAATTTTTTTTAACATTGAGCCGAGAAAAGAAAAAAAAAAGAAAAGAAATCAAAATTTGCCCACAAAAATGTTGTTTTAGCTCCAAATTTTGCATTTTCACAAAGGTCAAAGAAGAAAATGCACCATACAGTTTGTTGTGCAATTTCTCTAGAATATGCCGATACCCCCATATGTGGTGAAAAATAGACAGTAAAAATGATGCTATATGAGGCCCACATTTTTGATTTTCACAAGAGTAACAGGGGTAAATGGACCACACAATTTCTTACGCAATTTCTCCCGAGTATGGCAATACCTCATATGTGGTCGGATACTACTTTTCAGGCACAGTGCAAAGCTGAGAAGGGAAGTAGTGGCATATTGGAGTACAGATTTTGCTGTTACTGTTTGCAGGTGCCATATCACATTGGCAGAGCTTCTGTGGTGTCCGGACAGCAGACCCCACCATAAGTCTCCCCATTTTAAAAACTACACTTCTCAATTAAATTATCTAGCCACACAGTGAGCATATTAAACAAGGTTACAAAAACTTGTGAAGGTTCAACTTCATGAGTTCATTGAGGTGAAGAAAAAATAATTACATTTTTCCTATTTTCTTTTAGCCCACAGATTTTACATTTTCACAACGGAAATGGGTACAAATGACTGCATAAGTGTTAGATAACTTCTCGTGAGTGTGACAATACCCCAATAGGAGCACTATTTCACTTTTGGTGTCATGATAACAATCGTCTGCCTGTGATTTTGTCATGGGGGTGCCGATGTAGGTGAGAAAGGGAGCCCCCTCCCTCCAACAACCTTCCAAATGCCACAATTGTTATTGATCATGGCATCTAGAAGGTTAATCAGCCAGGGGCGGCAGCGCGCAAGCCCTGGCAGTTACTGTAGAAGCTCAGCTGTCAACTGAGCCAAGCTCATGCGGTGCTTGTGTGTGAAGTGCTGATCTTTCCGCACCTCCTGCATGCTATGATCAGTCAGTCAAATTGACTGAACGATTACAGTGTTCATAGACTGTGGACCGATGAAACAAGTCCATGCATCTCTGGCTGTGCTGGTTACCTGTCAGTGACCGCTGCTGGCACGGAGCTATCACTGTGTGTTTTTTTTTTTTTTACACAGTAACAGTTTACAGCTGTGATGGACAAAGCACGTCATGACGAGGCTACTGATACCTGCTCAAGACGTGTCTGTTATTGGTCATTAAAGTGTTAAAAGGTGATTCTCAATGTGTAGTCAGCAAAACACAAAATGTAATACAAATGTATCGCTGAGTCCATGTTCACACGTAGCGTAAATGCTGTGTTTTTTCTGCAGGTGTCCGCACCATCAGCGTGATAACATTCTTCTCTGATTATTGCGTGTTTGCGGTATTTTTTATGCATTATTTGACACATGTTTGGTGCAGATGTGAATCCTGAAGCTTATAAAGAAAAAAACCTCAAGTCCGCACAATTCAGCAGCGTCTTTAAACGCAAAAGGGGCGGAAATTTCATGACGTGTCATCCACTTTGCTTGGACAATTAGTCCATGTTCACAGTAGTAGTAGTGTAAATGCTGCATTTTTTTGTGCTTTTTTTTTGCACATATATTCTGCTGTGTTTAATTGTCCAAAGTGGATGTGATTCCATGAGCAGACGCCGCTGAACTCTGCGGTTTTGTTTTTTCTCTAGAGGTTTTTCTGTGGAGCTTAAAAAAACGCAGGAAAAAGCTTCTGAGTATAATAAAAACCCTTAAAACGCAGATTCACACCTGAACCAAAAACGCATTAAATAAGGGAGGAAAGGCATAAAAAAATGCTGCAAAAATTGATTGTGTAGTTTGGTGCAGACAGCGGAAGAAACAAAAAAAAACAGAATTTATGCAATGTGTGAACATGGCTTTATAGGCAAAAATAAGTAACATGACACATATGACTATGAATGAATAGTCTGGGGCATCCGCTGATTGACCCTTACTGACGAATGGGTGTGGCTAGGGGCGTGTTCAAACTTTGCAATTTGTCCCTCTTTCCTCTTTTCAAAAGTCGGGAGGTATGAGGAAGCTTCTGCTTGCTACTGTGACACACTCAGATCTGTCAGTGCTTATACTGAAGTCTACATTGTTATAACTATATATGCATAGAGAGAAAACAGTGCATTTGAACAAGCACATGGAAAGTCAGAACAATGATTAGCAGAACTGCTCTGGAAGCAGCAACAGATACAGTAGGTGGGAGCCAGAGACTGGTGATTTTGCAGGAATTATATAATCAGCACCAGGTCAGACACTAAAGGCCTAGTCACACTAAACAACTTACCAGCGATCCCAACAACGATACAACCTGATAGGGATCGCTGGTAAGTTGCTAGGAGGTCGCTGGTGAGATGTCACACTAAGCGATGCTCCAGCGATCCCACCAGCAACCTGACCTGGCAGGTCATGTGTGCTTCACAGCAGGAGAGCAACAACTAAAAAATGGGCAAGGACATTCAGCAACAACCAACGACCTCACAGCAGGGGCCAGGTTGTTGCTGGATGTCACACACAGCAACATCGCTAGCAACATCGCTGCTACGTCACAAAAGTTGTTCCTTAGCAGCGATGTTGCTTAGTGTGACGTGGCATAACAGAGAGTGGGATCCTTCAGACATAGAAGAAAATAAAAATCAAGTGGCACTCACCAATGTACTAAAAACTCTTCTTTATTCTTTACTACATAAACCTTTACAAGACACAAAGCAGAGATGCCGGGGACGTCCTGGACAACACCTGTTTCATGCTGGCATGGCACTTTTTCAGGTCCTGCTCCTTTTGAGTCAAAAATCCCACGCACGTCATAGCAACAATGGTTAAAAAAAACGTTATACCGTATTTTCCGGACCATAAGGCGCACATAAAAAGCCTATGATTTTCTCAAAAATCGAAAGTGCGGCTTATAACCCGGTGCGCTTTATATATGGATACAGTACAGTACATCGATTGAGCATTACGGCCACTGTAGTCAGGAGCCTCACTGAGTGCGGTGATATGTACAGATCTGTGCGCAGGAGCAGCGCGGGTTATCTGTGCCCCAAAAATGCCTCCTGTTAAAGGAATTGTCCGACATAAACTCAAAAATTTTTGGTAAGCTAATCTGTGCTGTATTGTCATATAAAACACCCCTACATTGTTATTTTTTGTTTTCTAACTTTTGTTCCTCTTGAATTCACCCTTTATTCTCTGCAGCTCCTTGTTTACATTCAGCTCTAGCAAACTGACCACTTCCTGTGCAAAACCTCAGTCAGAGCTGGCACCGCCCGGCCTCAGTGTCCAGCCTCGCCCCCTGCCCGCCCCCTGCACACACATTCCCTGTCAGTATTCAGCCTCAGCACCTGACCTGTTATCACTACAGTATTGCAAATAACATCCCCACATCAGGCTCTGCACCGCACACCACATCGGGCTCTACACCGCACACCACATCGGGCTCTGCACCGCACACCACATCGGGCTCTGCACCGCACACCACATCGGGCTCTGCACCGCACACCACATCGGGCTCTGCACACGCACACATATGGCTCTGCACCGCACACATATGGCTCTGCACCGCACACGCATGACTCTGCACCGCACACGCACACATATGGCTTTGCACCGCACACGCACACATATGGCTCTGCACACGCACACATATGGCTCTGCACACGCACACATATGGCTCTGCACATGCACACATATGGCTCTGCACACATATGGCTCTGCACCGCACACGCACACATATGGCTCTGCACCGCACACGCACACATATGGCTTTGCACCGCACACGCACACATATGGCTCTGCACACGCACACATATGGCTCTGCACACGCACACATATGGCTCTGCACATGCACACATATGGCTCTGCACACATATGGCTCTGCACCGCACACGCACACATATGGCTCTGCACCGCACACACACACATATGGCTCTGCACCGCACACATATGGCTTTGCACCGCACACGCACACATATGGCTTTGCACCGCACACGCACACATATGGCTCTGCACCACACACGCATGGCTCTGCACCGCACAGACACACACATATGGCTCTGTACCGCACGTGGCGCTCTGCACCGACCGACCCCCCCCATCCCCATCCCCATCCCCATAGGGAACACATGTAGGGAGTACATACTCATCCGTCCTCGGTCCCCGTCGCTCCTGCACGTTCACGCGCTGTCTGTGCTCTGGCCATATCAGCACAGTAGTGACGTCACCGCTGTGCTGAAGAGAGCAAAGACAGCAGGAGGGACAGTGATGAGAAGCAGCGCTGCGCTGCTTCTCATCAGCACTTTCAAATGTACCGGCATCTGTGATCTGCGATGCCGGTACATTTGAATGTGCGATCCTGAGCAGGGGGCCCGGTGCTGGCGCTGACACCACGGCAGCCGCCGCCAGGCCCCTCCCCCAGGGCACGGACCCCACAGCAGTGCAGGGGGAGGTTGCGGGGAGAGTAAGAGGTGCGGGGGAATGTGTGGGAGGGTGCAGGGAAGGGGGCGGGGCTCATTGCACTATACAGCCCAGCAGGGAGGCTACATGCTGTTCCAGATTTGCATGTCAACATGGCCCTGCCCATGTTGACATAAAATGACCGGAAGTAGCAAAATCGTGGCAGGAGCGGTCACATGACCACTCTGAGCCGGGGGAGAGGGGCTGACAGCAGGGCAGGTAAGTGGTCTCTATCTACTTACCTGCCCCAATGTAGCCCAATAGGGTAGTAAAAAAAAAAAGTCAAAAGAAGCCGGATAACCCCTTTAAGCGACATGCTTATGATGCAGATTTTAAGATTAAAGCTATAAATCATGCAGTAGAGCATGGAAATAGAGCAGCTGCAAGAGAATTCAACATAAATGAATCTATGGTGCGTAATTGGAAGAAACAAGAAGATTCACTGCGCCAGGTAAAGAAGACCAAACTGAGTTTCCGAGGAAACAAAGCAAGATGGCCACAGTTGGAGGACAAAATAGAACAGTGGGTTATCGAACAGAGAACCGCTGGTAGAAGCGTCTCCACTGTCTCTATACAACTGAAAGCCACAGCGTTAGCACGCGACATGGAGATCACAGAGTTTCGAGGAGGTCCTTCATGGTGCTTTCGTTTTATGAAAAGACGTAATCTCTCCATCCACACCAGAACTACTGTAAGCCAGCAACTGCCAAAAGATTATGAAGAGAAGCAGGCCATTTTCCGCACCCACTGCACAACCAAGATAAATGAAAAGAACATCCAGCCAGAACACATCACTAACATGGATGAGGTCCCCCTCACTTTCGATATCCCCGTAAATCGTACTGTTGAGAAAACAGGGACCAGTACGGTATCTTTACGCACCACAGGAAACGAGAAGTCCTCTTTCACTGTAGTTCTCGCCTGTCAGGCTAATGGCCAGAAACTACCACCCATGGTCATTTTCAAGAGAAAGACTTTACCCAAAGAAAAGTTTCCTGCTGTTGTCATCATCAAAGCAAACCCAAAGGGCTGGATGGACGAGGAGAAGATGATTGAGTGGCTGAGGGAGGTCTACGTCAAGAGACCGGATGGTTTTTTTCACAAAACCCATCCCTATTGGTTTGTGACTCCATGCGCGCCCATGTGACCGATAATGTCAAAGCCCAAGTGAAGAAAACTAATTCAGAGTTTGCCGTAATTCCGGGTGGATTAACCAAAGAGCTCCAGCCACTAGATATCGACATCAACAGGTCATTTAAAGTTAAATTGCGAGCTGCGTGGGAGCATTGGATGACAGAAGGTGACCACACATTCACCAACACAGGGAGGCAATGCCGGGCAAGTTATGCCACTATGTGCCAGTGGATCGTGGATGCCTGGAAAAAGGTATCAGTCTCCAGTGTAATCCGAGCTTTCAGGAAGGCTGGAATCATCACTGAAGAGCTAAGCAGCTGCAACGAGACCGACTCAGATAATGATGAGGGGGACCCGAGAATGCTTGATAAAGAAATCGCCCAACTGTTAAACTCCGACACTGAAGATGAAGAATTTGATGGATTTGTGGAAGAAGAATGAACTGAAAATGTAATGATTTGCAGTTACTGTACAACTGAACAAGTTGAGAGTTACGTACGGTATTGTGAAAGAGTTAAATAAATTTGGACCTACAGTACAGTCTGAGCTTTGTTTCATTTACGGTAAAGTGAACAGTCACCAGTTTTATGGCCCCTAAGCTGCGGCCACCACCAGTGGGCTCTTATATACAGCATTCTAACATGCTGTATATAAGAGCGCAGGCCGCGCTGTACAGCATATAAATCACTTTATAATACGGTACTCACTGAAACTGGTCACTCCAGTGCTGCTTGTGCAGATGTGCGGCGCTGTTCTCCGAGACCGGCACCTCCTCTTTCGGCCATCTTGGTTCACTTTAATGCGCCGCGGCTTATAATCCGATGCGCCTTATATATGAACCTAGACGTCTTTGCCGGCGCTCATTGCTAACGCGGCTTATAATCCGATGCGCCTTATGGTCCGTAAAATACGGTATATTCAGTGAAGGAGATCCCTTGCTGATTTTGTAAGTTTGCCCACTTTCAAAAACATGAGCAATTTATAATTTTAAGGGTAGGTTAATTTTAAAAGGTGAGAGATAGAATAGCCAAAATAAATTCCAGAAAATCACATTGCATTTTGCATTGAGAAATAAATATTTGATCCCCCTCTCAAACAAGACTTAATACATGGTGGTTAAACCCTTGTTGGCAAGCACAGCAGTCATGTTTTTTTTTGTAGTTCATGATGAGGTTTGCGCACGTCAGGAGGAATTTTTGTCCACTCCTCTTTGCAAATCATCTCTAAATCATTAAGAATTTGAGGCTGTCGCTTGGCAACTCGGAGCTTCAGCTCCTGTCATAAGTTTTGTATGGGATTAAGGTCTGGAGACTGGCTAGACCACTCCATGACCTTAATGTGCTTCTTTTTGAGACACTCATTTGTTGCATTGGCTGTATGTTTTGGGTCATTGTCGTGCTGGAAGACCCAGCCTCGAACCATTTTTAATGTCCTGGTGGAGGGAAGGAGGTTGTCACTCAGGCTTTTACGGTACATGGCTCCATCCATTGTCCCATTGATGCGGTGAAGTAGTCCTGTGCCCTTAGCAGAGAAACACCCCCAAAACATAATGTTTCCACCTCCATGCTTGACAGTGGGAACGGTGTTCTTTGGGTCATAGGCAGCATTTTTCTTCCTCCAAACATGGCGAGTTGAGTTAAGGCCAAAGAGCTCAATTTTTGTCTCATCACAGCACTTTCTCCCAATCACTCTCAGAATCATCCAGGTGTTCATTGGCAAACTTCAGACGGGCCTGACCATGTGCCTTCTTGAGCAGTGGGACTTTGCGGGCACTGCAGGATTTTAAGCCATTACGGTGTAATGTGTTACCAATGGTTTTCTTGGTGACAGTGGTCCCAGCTGCCTTCAGATCATTACCATGTTCCCCCAGTGTAGTTTTAGGCTGATCTCTCACATTCCTCATGATCCTTGATACCCCAAGAAGTTAGATTTTGTATGGTACCCCTGATTGATGTCGATTGACACTCATTTTGTATTTCTTGTATTTTTTTACTATTGCACAAACAGTTGTCTCCTTCTCACCCAGCGACTTACTTATGGTTTTGTAGCCCATTCCAGCCTTGTGCAGGTCCATGATCTTGTCCCTGACATCCTTAGAAAGATCTTTGGTCTTGTCCATGTTATAGAGGTTAGAGTCTAACTGATTAAATGAGTCTGTGGACAGGACAGGAGTCTTTTATGCAGGTCAAAATTTAAGACAGCTGTCTTTAAGGCCAAAAACACACTTCCGCATAAAAAAAGTACGTGTGACACGGTCCGTTTTTCAGGTCTGTGTTCCGTTTTTTTTGGGCATTTCTCCGGTACGTATGACATCCATGTGATGGCGTATGCTATCCGTGTGTGCGTGTGGAATGTCGGTGTATGTGTACGTGTAATGTCCGTGTGTGTGGTAAAATGTCATTGATACATGTCGGCAGACAGCACCCAGAGTTGCACGATCAGAATGAAGTCGGATGAACTTCACCAGACTTCATTGTCATCCAGCGGTTCTGTCTGGGTGTCGCGTACTGATTAGCGGTCACCCGTGAAGGACTCACCGATGACCGCTAATCCCCTGAGTGACTGAAGTGAAAAGCGCGATTAGCGCTGCCGTCACTCAGGCTACCCGCGGCTAGCTGGATCCTCCACCCGAGACCGCAACTCACCTGTGACTTCATCGCTGTCACTCGGGCGACTTGCTGTCACAGGTGGAGGATCCAGCGGTGGCCGCGAGTAACCTGAGTGACAGCACAGCTGATCACGCTACTCACCTCAATTGCTGCGTGGAGCTGTCAGGAGCGGCGGGGTTCTTCTGCCGTTCCTGTCACCTTCATGTAGCAGAGCTGGAAGCGACACTGGACCTCCGTGGATTACGCCGGACATGGATGGGTATTTAGGGCTTAATATATTGGTGAACGAGGGTTTTTGTTATTGTTTTTTATTTCAAATAAAGGATTTTTTCAGTGTGTGTTTATTAACTTTAACTTGCAGGTTAATCATTGGGGGTGTCTCATAGACGCCTGCAATGATTAGTCTAGGACCTATTGGCAGCTATGGGCTGCCATTAACTCCTTATTACCCCGATTGCCAACGCACCAGGGCAAATCTGGAAGAGCCGGGTAGAGTCCCAGAACTGTCGCATCTATTGTATGTGGCAATTCCGGGCGGCTGCTGGCTGACATTTTTAGGCTGGGGGGCTCCCCATAACGTGGGGCTCCCCATCCTGAGAAGACCAGCCTTCAGCCGTATGGCTTTATCTTGGTTGGTATCAAAATTGGGGGTGACCGCACGCCGTTATTTTTAAATTAATTATTTATTTCACTGCACAGTATAGACCCGCCCACCGGCGGCTGTGATTGGGTGCAGTGAGACAGCTGTCACTCAACGTGGGGGCGTGTCTCACTGCAACCAATCATAGGCGCCGGTGGTTGGGGGAAGCAGGGAATACGAGATTGATTAATGAGCGGCCGGCATTTTCAAATGAATTGAAGCCACATATTTTCGGCACAACTCCGTGTGCGGTCCGTGCAGGCACGGACCCATAGACTATAGCGGGTCCGTACCTGCGTGCTGCCGGCCAAAAACGGACATGTCGTCCGTATAGAAAACCGCACACACGTACTTACCACACGGACACACGTTCCGTGTGATTTTACGCGTGTGTGCCATCACCATCACCCATAGAATAACATGGGTCTCCGTGTCTCCGGTACGTGCAAAAACGTACCAAACATGTACCGGAGGCACGGATGTGTGTTGCGGGCCTAATACAGGTAACGAGTTGATTAGAAGCATCTAAGTGGTCTGTAGGAGCCAGAACTCTTAATGGTAGGGGATCAAATACTTTTTTTCCTCTCTGCAAAATGGAGATAAATTTGTATAATTTACACAATGTGATTATGTAAGACCTGTTAACATTTATACATGTAGGTTAAAAGACTGTTTGGTGGACTTCCTTGATGCTGCCACCTGCTGTCATAACAGAGAACAGCAGGCAAAAGCCCCTGCTGATCCAAGTGACTTGGTACAGTCTGAAACAGGAGGAGGAGGAGGCTACATGTGGCTTTTTTGGGAGAGAGGAGTGTGCTCGAGTGGGCTGAAAAACAGAAGGCCTCAGTCTTCCCTGTTTTCCGAGGTCCAAGTACCTGATAGTGTTGCGTGGCGTCCCCCCCAAGACACAGATCCAAAGAGGCTGGATGTGGAGCGAGGAGCCAGCCAGCACATGCAAGTTACAGATCCGGGACAAAGACTGAACTTTAGAGGTGTCTGCTGGCGGAATACGGGCCCCAACGGTGACGAGGTACCCCACGCTGAAACCTGCAGTTAAGTGTGCACACTACTTTTAGTTAGGGACAGATAGGAAAAGACTGCACTGTGTTATACGAGTAAGGTAACAAGGACTCTGCGTTTTTTTGTTTAATAAGGATTTCTGTGTTTTGCTTTTGGGAGTACAATCTGAGGCTTCCCACCCTTGACAAGTTATCCAAAGTAGTTGTATGTATATTGCATTATCTCTACTGCTGTGCTCCCTTCCCTCACTTTTCCTCCACCTGTGTTGTGCAATACATTATTAAATTTGCATTGATTAACCCCCGTGGTTCCGTGCAGTCCTTGTGTATCCCGTTACCTCCAGGTTATTACATTTGGCGTAGTCGGCAGGATACGCAGGCTGGTACGGAACCATGGACGGACAGGGGAGTGTCGCTGATGGAGGTGTTCTAATACAACCTGATGGGGGAATACCAGCAAGGCAACTGTCCCTGGGGGCTATGCTGACCCATATACCAAAATTTACTGGCAGCAATGTACCTCTCCATGACTGGGCGCAGAGAGTGAGGGGCATGTTGAGAGTAGCAGGAGTGACTGCAGAAAATCAAGGGGAGATACTGTTGATTGCCCTTGAAGGCCATGCTCAAGAGACTATTTTATTGCGCCCTGAGAGTGAACGAAAGACGTTAGAGCAGGTGGTGAAGATTCTTGAGAGAGTGTATGGCGGGAAACCAGAAGCAGGAGATTTACAGGCGCAACTGTTCTACAGGCTGCAGGGTGAAGAGGAAGGTCTGCCACAGTATGCAAATGCACTCCAGAGAATAATGAGACAAATGCTTACAGCAGAGCCAGAGCTAGCACAAAGCCCCGGTTATGCTGACCGTACCCTACGAGATCAATTCCTCCGTGGGTTACATAACCCCAAGATCAAAGGTGCCCTCCGTGAACGGCTCAGGGTAGAAAAAAAACTAACTTTCCAGGAAATATTGGAAGAAGCAGTCTCCCGCACACAAACTGAAAATTGCGACCCGCAGAACGCCTGGGGTGAAGTTTGTATGCATAAGGTAGTCCCGGGTGAGAAAAACCGAGAACCGAGCCAACTTGAGGCTAAAGTGGATCAGTTACAAGAGACTGTTACTGCTCTACAAGAGTTGCTGAAGAATATGCAAGCCCCGGCGTCAGAAGTAAGAACGACAGCACCGCGACCAAATACCCGCACGCATACCTATCAAGAAGAGAGGGGACAGATCGAGCAGAGACGACCGAGACCCGCTGGAGACTACCAGTGTTGGAATTGTGGAAATCTGAACCATTTATTCCGACACTGTCTGGAGAGGAAGACGTCGCAAGAAAGACCGCCGTTAAACTAGTGCCTCCCTCCATGGATGGGCACATGGTGGGGAGACCAACTGAGCTTAGAGAAAACCAACGCCCTGAAGATATAGCAGCCTGCACGCCGACGATCACGGCCAAATTTGAAGGGAAAGAAGTAAGATGCCAGATGGATACTGGGTCCCAAGTGACCACCATGCCAGAACAGTTCTTCTACCAACATTTTGGACAAACTGTATCCATTGACAAAGGGGCACATATCAAACTGAGGGCTGAAAACAATCTTCCCATTCCGGTTGTAGGGGTCGTGTGGATGAACATACATGCCTGTGGCCAGAACTTAGGCAAAAAAGAGATTGTGTTAACGGAGGGCCGGTACGACAGAGAGGTGCCAGCTATCGTGGGCATGAACGTCCTGAAAGAATTAGACCAGTTGCTCTTCAACAAGGGGGGCTGTGATTACTGGAAGACGACAGTTGCTAACAGGCCCACCCAAAAGGTCTTCCAACACCTTATCCGTGCCCGAGGACTGTGGAAGAATGGTGGGAGCCGCTACCCGGTGGGGAGGGTTCAAGTCCCAAGACAGACAACAATTACTCTACCTCCAAATCGTGAGACAGTCCTCACCTTGCCAGTCGGGGCCCACCGTACACTCGAGGGGATGTAGGTGTTGGTGGAGCCTTACCATGGTGAAGAGAAAGGAGACGAACCGTTGGTGGCTCGCACTTTAGCAACAGTAAGAAATGGAAGAGTCCCTTTCCGTTGCGTGAACACCGGTGAACAGGCCTACACCTTGACCTCGGGAGTTGTTCTGGCCCATGTCTACCTGGCGCCTGAAGAGGTGGCGGCCACAGAATCGATTGAATTGCAGCCCATGGCAGGGGAAGCCTGGACTTGGGCTGTTTCTATGGAAAGAAAAGAGAAACCCACTGATCAATGGAACAGTCGCGTCATCTTAGGGCAGATGGGAGTGGACCTGAGCCCCTTCACTTCGGAGCAAGCCCAAGCCATAGAGGACTTTATTTGGGAGAATCAAGCCACGTTCTCCCGTCACGCAGAAGATTTCGGCTGTACTGACAAGATTCAGCACGAAATACCCACAGGAGATGCCCCACCGATCAGGGAAAGGTACAGACAAATACCCCCAAAGTACTACCAAGAGGTGAAAGAGCTTTTGGCGCAGATGCTGAAGAGCGGGGTGGTAAGAGAAAGTCAGAGTCCATGGGCTGCCCCAATCGTCCTGGTCAAGAAAAAAGATGGGTCTACCCGCTTCTGTGTTGACTACCGCAAGCTTAATGGATGCACGGTTCGTGGTTCCTACCCTCTGCCCCGGATAGAGGAGTCCCTGTCGGCGCTGGGAAAGGCACGTTACTTCTCCTCCCTCGATCTGGCCAGCGAATATTGGCAGGTCCCTGTGGCAGAGAAAGACAAGGCCAAGACCGCATTTATTGTACCCATGGGACTCAATCGCATGCCGTTTGGACTAAATAATGCCCCAGGAACTTTTCAGCGCCTCATGGAAAGTTGCCTTGGAGACATGAACTTCGAGGCCACGTTGATTTACCTGGACGACATAGTAGTGTATTCTGCAACCTTCAAGAAACATCTAGAAAACCTGGGCCAAGTGTTTCAGCGGCTACGGGCCCATGGGCTTAAACTGAAACCAAAAAAAATGCCGGATCTTTCAGGAAGAGATTGAATATCTCGGACACAAGGTGTCGGAAGCCGGCATACAGCCCTCCGATGGGAAAGTGAGAGCAGTGCTACAATGGCCCACACCCAGCACAGTGCGGGTGGTTCGAGCTTTCCTGGGGCTAGCCGGTTATTACCGTCGCTTTATCAAAGATTTCGCGAAGGAGGCAGAACCTTTGCACGAATTGCTCCGAGGGACTGCGAAAGGACCAAAAGCACAGAAAATTTGCTGGGGACCAAGACAAGCAGAAGCCTTACACCGATTGAAAGAGGCCTTGGTTAGCGCCCCTGTGCTTGCCTATGCAGACTATAACCTCCCCTTTCGGTTGTATACAGACGCGAGCCTCTACGGCCTGGGTGCAGTACTGGCCCAGGTACAGAATGGTACTGAACGGGTGATTGCATATGGAAGTCGGACGTTGCGAGAAACCGAGCTCAACCCCGAGAATTACAGTTCCTTTCGGTTGGAGTTACTGGCACTAGTATGGGCAATAACCGAAAGGTTCTCGGAATATCTCACGGGAGCTGAAATTGAAGTCTATACGGATAATAACCCCCTGGCTCACATCTCCACCGCCAAACTGGGAGCAATGGAACAGAGGTGGCTGGCACGACTCTCCAGATACAATTATCATGTGCAGTACCGCTCTAAGCATGAAAATCAGAATGCGGATGCCCTTTCTCGTGTTACCACCGAAGCCCCAGTGGGGGAGAGAGATGAACAGTTGGAGGAAGACGAAATTCCGGACTTTAGTAAATTCACCGCTCAAGTGGTAGAGGCTCGTATGCTGGAAATTATGTCGGGCACGACATCACGCCTGCTTGGCCAAACCAGAGAGGAATGGGTGAAAATCCAGTCATCTGACCCAGAACTGCTTCAAGTGAAAGAGTGGGTGATCCAGCAGCGCAAGCCTAGAAAGGAAATACGGGCCACGCTGTCGCACGTGGCCCTCCAGATTCTCAGCCAGTGGGATAAGCTGTCGGTGCAAGAAGGGAATGCTGTATCGGAAGGTGCACCTAGCTACAGAGTTGGAAGTACGGTGGCAAGTAGTGATACCCCAGAAGATGGCAGTGCCATTGGCCCGAGAGGCGCATGAGAAGGGAGCCCATTTCGGACTGGACAAGACTTACCAGTGGTTGCAAAGAATATTATACTGTCCTCAGATGCTTCGGGCAGTAGAGAAGGCCTGTAAACTGTGCTGTTCCTGCGAGTTAAGTAAGGCTCCTCCACAGCAAGCACCAGTACAGACTATTGTAACCAAAGAGCCGTTGGAAGTACTCATGATCGATTATCTCAAGATTGGCCACTCCCACCGGGACTATCAGTTCTGCCTTGTGATGACAGATCACTTCTCCAAATTTGCGGTGGTGACGCCCACCAGAGATCAGACGGCTGAATCAGCTGCTCGAGCCATCAGTGATGACTTCATCCGGGTGTACGGCTGCCCCAAAAGAATACATTCTGACCAAGGAGCTTGCTTTCAGGGCAGTGTCATGAGAGAGCTGCAAAGGATTTACGGAATGCAGAAGTCAAGGACTACACCTTATCATCCACAGGGCAACGGAGCCTGCGAGAGATTTAACCGGACCCTCCTACAAATGCTACGCACGTTGGAGGATGATCGTAAGAATCACTGGCCCGGCTATCTCGCAGAACTCGTGTGGGCGTACAATAATCGTGTCCAGTCCACCACTGGGTACACCCCATACGTGCTACTGTTTGGAAGAGCCGGAAGAGGCATTGAAGAGCTGAACCTAGCTCCTCCCGAGATCAGTGAAGGTCAGAGCGTAGGTTCCTGGGTTGATTGTCACCGTCGACGGCTGGAGACTATCCATCGAATTGTCACCAAGCGGTTGCTAGAAAAGACACACCCGCAGCGGAAACCTATGTGTGAAACCCCGTTCTTACCAGGAGACAGAGTACTAGTTGCAGAGAAACACCCGAGACACAAGTTGAGCGAGCGCTGGAAAACAGAGCCGTACATTGTGATCAGAAGAATCTCTCCCCATGGATCAGTATACGAAGTGAGAGGCAAGCAAAGAGGCGGCACCCTCATCCTGCATCGTAATATGCTGAGGCCCTGCTATTCAGAAGACAGGAGCAGACAAAGTACCTCGGAGATCGTGCCCGTGCCCGTCCCTGTTACCCTCGAAGAGGGCTCTGACGATGAAGAATGGTGGCGGGCCCCGACCAACCCAGCAGACTGGGAGAGATCCACCCCCCCATCCGTTCAAGACACAGGTGCCACCCCTGCAGAGCAGGAGTCCCCAATCTCCAGCGATGGTGACGAGAATACTGTACTCCCTGATACGGCGCCGACGTCTGGTGACTTAGCTGTAGTGCCATGCTGGACTGAGCGGGCTAATGCTGGTATTCCCCCTGATCGGTACTTGGCAGATGAATTTGTGTGTTCTGTCACTGGATCCTGTTTTAAGACATTGGCTCCCAAGCAACAAGTTGTGAAGCAGGGCAGGAGTTGCCACCGTGTGCCCTTGTGCAGAGTGCCTCAGGAGTGTATCGGCCGGGATGGCCGAGGTTAAAGAGGGGGGGAAATGTAAGACCTGTTAACATTTATATATATATAGGTTAAAAGACTGTTTGGTGGACTTCCATGATGCTGCCACCTGCTGTCATAACAGAGAACAGCAGGCAAAAGCCCCTGCTGATCCAAGTGACTTGGTACAGTCTGAAACAGGAGGAGGAGGCTACATGTGGCTTTTTTGGGAGAGAGGAGTGTGCTCGAGTGGGCTGAAAAACAGAAGGCCTCAGTCTTCCCTGTTTTCTGAGGTCCAAGTACCTGATAGTGTTGCGTGGCGTCCCCCCCAAGACACAGATCCAAAGAGGCTGGATGTGGAGCGAGGAGCCAGCCAGCACATGCAAGTTACAGATCCGGGACAAAGACTGAACTTTAGAGGTGTCTGCTGGCGGAATACGGGCCCCAACGGTGACGAGGTACCCCACGCTGAAACTTGCAGTTAAGTGTGCACACTACTATAGGAAAAGACTGCACTGTGTTATACGAGTAAGGTAACAAGGACTCTGCGTTTTTTTGTTTAATAAGGATTTCTGTGTTTTGCTTTTGGGAGTACAATCTGAGGCTTCCCACCCTTGACAAGTTATCCAAAGTAGTTGTATGTATATTGCATTATCTCTACTGCTGTGCTCCCTTCCCTCACTTTTCCTCCACCTGTGTTGTGCGATACATTATTAAATTTGCATTGATTAACCCCCGTGGTTCCGTGCAGTCCTTGCGTATCCCGTTACCTCCAGGTTATTACAATTATCGATTTAAATTTTAGATACTCTATCTCTCACTGTTAAAATTAACCTACCCTGAAAAATGTCAGTGTGCAAACTTACAAAATCAGCAATGGATCAACTAATTATTCCCTTCACCAATATGTATATATATATATATATTAGTGAAGCGAATAATTATTTGAGATATATATATATATATATATATATATATACACAGGGTCGGTCTGGGCCACCGGGGTGTCCCCGGGTCCTTAGTGGGAAACCCGTACTTCACATAGGGCCCCGGGCTAGAAACCGCAGGCTGGGCTAGGGCAGGGGGCCCCAGGCGGCACCACCAGTGGCAGTGCAGAGGCCCCCTGATTCTATGTCGTCCGGGTCTGCTCTGCGCCGGCAATGTCACAGTTGACAGATGTGGCCTCGTCTGCTAACTGTGACGTCATGCAGCGCACCCTGCACTCAGCCCTGATGCTTACCAAGGATCAGCGATCTGCTATGGAGCCTGGGTTGTAGCTAGATCCCAGTGGCTAGCAGGACCTTCCTAGTGGGCGTGATCGGCTTAGGGGGCGTGGCCATGTTTCCTTCCATCCACTATATGGTACAAGGGGGGGGGGGGAGTTTCTTCCTGGTATCAGCTATGTTGATCCCGCCTCTACTGATCACATGGGAATGACATCAGCATAGATCCTTTAGCCCACTGGAATTTAAACTCTACCATGTAGCCTGCGGGCCGGACAGGAGACAAGCCAGGGGAAGGTAAGAACTCCTCTAATGTGTGTATGTCTGTGTATAGGGTCGGACTGGGGTGCATGTATGAGCCTATATATGAGTGGCCTGACTGTGCTCTGTGTGCATGTATGACATGTATGTGCCCATGTGTCTGTGTATTAGTGCTTGTCTGTGAGTGTGCCTGACTGTGCTCTGTGTGCATGTATGACATGTATGTGTCTGTGTATTAGAGCACAGTCAGGCCCACTCACAGACAAGCACTAATACACAGACACATACATGCACACAGAGCACAGTCAGGCACACTCACAGACAATTTAACCCATAAACAACCACAATATTGGTTGAAAACCAGTAACACAAGGTCCAATATTTGGATTTATTTATTAAGCAATGTACTCATAAAATTATAGATACAACAAAATTCTAAAAATTATATATACAGTTAGGTCCAGAAATATTTGGACAGTGACACAATTTTCGCGAGTTGGGCTCTGCATGCCACCACATTGGATTTGAAATGAAACCTCTACAACAGAATTCAAGTGCAGATTGTAACGTTTAATTTGAAGGTTTGAACAAAAATATCTGATAGAAATTGTAGGAATTGTACACATTTCTTTACAAACACTCCACATTTTAGGAGGTCAAAAGTAATTGGACAAATAAACCAAACCCAAAAAAAATATTTTTATTTTCAATATTTTATTGCGAATCCTTTGGAGGCAATCACTGCCTTAAGTCTGGAACCCATGGACATCACCAAACGCTGGGTTTCCTCCTTCTTAATGCTTTGCCAGGCCTTTACAGCCACTGCCTTCAGGTCTTGCTTGTTTGTGGGTCTTTCCGTCTTAAGTCTGGATTTGAGCAAGTGAAATGCATGCTCAATTGGGTTAAGATCTGGTGATTGACTTGGCCATTGCAGAATGTTCCACTTTTTTGCACTCATGAACTCCTGGGTAGCTTTGGCTGCATGCTTGGGGTCATTGTCCATCTGTACTATGAAGCGCCGTCCGATCAACTTTGCGGCATTTTGCTGAATCTGGGCTGAAAGTATATCCCGGTACACTTCAGAATTCATCCGGGTACTCTTGTCTGCTGTTATGTCATCAATAAACAGAAGTGACCCAGTGCCATTGAAAGCCATGCATGCCCATGCCATCACGTTGCCTCCACCATGTTTAACAGAGGATGTGGTGTGCCTTGGATCATGTGCCGTTCCCTTTCTTCTCCAAACTTTTTTCTTCCCATCATTCTGGTACAGGTTGATCTTGGTCTCATCTGTCCATAGAATACTTTTCCAGAACTGAGCTGGCTTCATGAGGTGTTTTTCAGCAAATTTAACTCTGGCCTGTTTATTTTTGGAATTGATGAATGGTTTGCATCTAGATGTGAACCCTTTGTATTTACTTTCATGGAGTCTTCTCTTTACTGTTGACTTAGAGACAGATACACCTACTTCACTGAGAGTGTTCTGGACTTCAGTTGATGTTGTGAACGGGTTCTTCTTCACAAAAGAAAGTATGCGGCGATCATCCACCACTGTTGTCATCCGTGGACGCCCAGGCCTTTTTGAGTTCCCAAGCTCACCAGTCAATTCCTTTTTTCTCAGAATGTACCCGACTGTTGATTTTGATACTCCAAGCATGTCTGCTATCTCTCTGATGGATTTTTTCTTTTTTTTCAGCTTCAGGATGTTCTGCTTCACCTCAATTGAGAGTTCCTTAGACCGCATGTTGTCTGGTCACAGCAACAGCTTCCAAATGCAAAACCACACACCTGTAATCAACCCCAGACCTTTTAACTACTTCATTGATTACAGGTTAACGAGGGAGACGCCTTCAGAGTTAATTGCAGCCCTTAGAGTCCCTTGTCCAATTACTTTTGGTCCCTTGAAAAAGAGGAGGCTATGCATTACAGAGCTATGATTCCTAAACCCTTTCTCCGATTTGTTTGTGAAAACTCTCATATTGCAGCTGGGAGTGTGCACTTTCAGCCCATATTATATATATAATTGTATTTCTGAACATGTTTTTGTAAACAGCTAAAATAACAAAACTTGTGTCACTGTCCAAATATTTCTGGACCTAACTGTATTTAAGCATTTTAATATTTATATTGGTTTTATATGTATATATTTAATATATTTATGCAGCATTATTTTGTCTTCATCAGTGTCACTTTTATTCTCCTAACCTTATATCAATGAATTCACAATCTACTGTTCTCTTTTTTACACATTAATTATTTATTAATACCTTTCTCACACTTACACATCTGCACTTTTATGCAGCAGCATTTTGCTGTTTTATGCACTAGTCACTTTAATATCACTATATACTTACTTAATGCTTTATAAGCATTTCTTTATCACAACATAACATATTATTCAATCCCTTACACACTTCCTCTTTTCCTTTTTGCACTTGTCACTTTCACGATGTATTATAAATGAATTTATGCTGCAATTGTTTATATATATATAACATATATACACACTATTATTAATTCTTAATAATACATTATTACAATACCTTGTTATTTACTCCTTTTATTCACTTCCTGCACTTTTCCTTTATAGCGCTCTAATATACTATTTGGGCAACTTGCCCTTAACCAATATGGCCGCTATACATACTATCTATTTTCTTATACTACATAGCCCTGGTGCCCTGGACCAAAATGGCCGGTATATTCCTTTTCTGCCAGCGCGCATGCATCGGCCAGCGCCATTTGCTTCCGCTACACGTCATAGCCTCAGGTGACCGTCCACGCTTCCTGTCAGGTGGCATGCGGTCATGTGACGCTGGACGCGTAACCAGGAAGTAATTGAAAATAATGGCGCCGAATGACAACATGCGCCATGAAAAAACGTCAGCTCCCTATTGGTCAGATTACGTTATTTAATACGGATGTCCCTGACCCCTGACATGCCCCCTGAGGACGCTTAAGGGCGAAACACGTGTCTGGGACCCGGGTCGTGGACACAGCACCAGACGCCACACCTCCAGGTATATCTCATACTACTCACAGCAGTTTTACATAGTATTGTTATACTTGCTTTTACAGCATCATAGTGGAATCTGGTTATACAAAATATAGGCAATATAGAATACTTAGGCGGGCTTTGCACACTACGATATCGCAAGTGCGATGTCGGTGGGGTCAAATTGAAAGTGACACACATCTGGCATCGCATGCGACATCGTAGTGTGTAAAGCGTCGTAATCGTATCATCGGTGCAGCGTCGGCGTAATCCATAATTACGCTGATGCGACGGTCCGATGTTGTTCCTCGCTCCTGCGGAAGCACACATCGCTGTGTGTGAAGTCGCAGGAGCGAGGAACATCTCCTACCGGCGTTACCGAGGCATCCGTAGGATATGCGGAAGGAAGGAGGTGGATGGGATGTTTACATCCTGCTCATCTCCGCCCCTCTGCCGCGATTGGCTGCCTGCCATGTGACGTTGCTATGACGCCGCACGACCCGCCCCCTTAGGAAGGAGGCGGGTCGCCGGCCAGAGCGACGGTCTCAGGGCAGGTGAGTGCATGTGAAGCTGGCATAGAGATAATTTTCGCTACGCCAGCTATCACAAGATATCGTACCTGCGACGGGGGCGGGGACTATCGCGTGCGTCATCACAGCATCGGCTTGCGATGACGCAACGTGCAAAGCCCGCCTTAAGGTGGTGTCACACACAACGACAACGACGTCGCTGCTGCGTCACCATTTTCTGTGACGTTGCAGCGACTTCCCGTCGCTGTGTGTGACATCCAGCAACGAGCTGGCCCCTGCTGTGAGGTCGCCGCTCGTTGCTGAATGTCCAGCTTCATTTTTTGGTCGTCGATCTCCCGCTGTGACGCATATATCGCTGTGTGTGACAGCGAGAGAGCGACGAAATTAAGCAAGCAGGGAGCAGGAGCCGGCATCTGGCAGCTGCGGTAAGCTGTAACCAAGGTAAACATCGGGTAACCAAGGTGGTTACCCGATATTTACCTTCGTTACCAGCCTCCGCCGCTCTCACGGTGCCAGTGCCGGCTCCTGCTCTCTGCACATGTAGCTGCAGTACACATCGTGTAATTAACCCGATGTGTACTGTAGCTAGGAGAGTAGGGAGCCAGCGCTAAGCAGTGTGCGCAGCTCCCTGCTCTGTGCACATGTAGCTGCAGGACACATTGTGTAATTAAGCCGATGTGTACTGTAGCTAGGAGAGCAGGGAGCCAGCGCTCAGTGTGCGTGGCTCCCTGCTCTCTGCACATGTTGCAGAACTGTCGTTATGATCGCTGCTTCGGCTGCTGTTTGACAGCTAAGCAGCGATCATAACAGCGACTTACAAGGTCGCTGCTACGTCACAGAAAATGGTGACGTAACAGCGACGTCGCTGTCGTTTAGTGTGACCCCAGCTTTAGTCTCTTGCCACCGTTTTCTACTCTCTACTGCTCTACACTGTTCCATCATTGCAGTTTTCACTGTCTCATCTTTGACAGTTTATGGGTTTTTGTTGTCTCCCATGGTTATTTCTTGTTTGTGCTGACTACTGTGGTTACCTAACTTTATATAACATCTCTGTACCACTAATACTTTTTTGTCACCTCATTGTTGATACAGACATTTTGACTATGTATATTCTGTTTGGGTTTGCGAATTGACACTCTTACTATTACATCATATGGGATGCCATTAAAATTAAAATTCATGTATACTTGAGGCATGTACCCTAAAGGCTACTTTACATGCTGCGACATCGCTAGCGATCTCATTAGCGTTGTGAAATTCTAGATCGCAAGTGCGATCTTTTGAGAGCGCACATAAGTTATTTTACGCATGTGCGATCTCAAAAAAAAAAAAAAAAAAAAAAAAAAAAATCGCACTTGCGATCTAGAATTTCACATCACTAATGAGATCGCTAGCGATGTCGTAGCATGTAAAGTGCCCTTTACTTACGTGTAGTGTCAGTTCTCAACCCTTGACTGATATCAATTGGTTCTTTCATTTCTGCTCCCATACACTGGTTTATGGGTGTTATATCTTATACAGAAATACATAGCTGTCTCCTTTTTGAATGTGACTTTGCAAATTTTGGTGTATAGTGCATGTGTCCATTAGTCCCGAGTATTATACTGATATTCTTTTGAAACACCTTGTTGTATCTATAATTTTATGAGTACATTGCTTAATAAATAAATGTATTCAAATATTGGACCTTGTGTCACTGGTTTTCAACCAATATTGTGGTTGTTTATGGGTTAAAAAGTCTTATTCCAGTGTGGTCTGTGATAATATGACCAATATAGGACTAGATGTTTAACACTCACAGACAAGCACTAATACACAGACACATACACGTCATACATGCACACAGAGCACAGTCAGGCCCACTCACAGACAAGCACTGTGTCCATGTATGACATGTATGTGCCTGTGTATTAGTGCTTGCCTATGAGTGGTCTGACTACGCTCTGTGTGCATATATGACATGTAAGTGCCTTTATATCTAGGTATTTGTGCCTGTCTATGAGTGAACCTAACTGCTCTCTGTGTGCATGTATGACATGTATGTGTCTATGTATTAGTGCTTGTCTATGAGCGGCCTAACTGCGCTCTGTGTGCATGTATGACAAAAAAACAAAACGTGATGAACAGCTGAAAATACCTAAGCATAATAAAAGACGAGCTTCATGCTGGTGAATAACCAGGTGGAGGGAAAGAAAAAAGTGCCAGTATATGTATATGTATATATATATATATATATATATATATATATATATATATATATATATATATAGAGAGAGAGAGAGAGAGAGAGAGAGAGAGAGCACACCACTAATAAATGACAATGAAAAAACGTTATTAAACACCACACGATACAAGTATGGAAATAAAACCATGTAATAACACGGGGTATGAAACCCCAATAAGACCATTAGTCACTCAGCCACAATACAAACAATGTGAAACACTGGAACCCCAGAAAAGTCAATAATGCTGCACAATAAACAATGCAAAAATAAAGGCATGAATAGTGTGTAAGGCACGTACAAATAATCATGACCACAAAATCAGGTCTGTTACACCAAAAATCCACATGATATGGAATATTAACTAACATAGCCAAGGGTCACATAGAGGATGAAATACCCTATGATACCTCAAAGTGTATATGGAGACCAGCAAAATGAGAAGGTCCACAGATAAGGTTGCTTTCACACTTGCGTTGTTTTGCATCAGTTGCAACCTGTTGTGTGACAGATGCAACGGTTGCGTTGCAGATAGTGGCGCAACTGATGTAACTGATGCTGCAAAAAAACGATCCATTGGGGGTTTTTTTCTTTTTTTTTTTTACTGTTTTACCGGCGGCCGGCTATTGTGAACGATCAGCTGATCACCCGGCTGCCGGTCTATTAGCTGATCAATCACAATACCCAGCCGCTGGGCGATGAGCTGATCGTTCACAATAGCCGGCCGACGGGCGATCAGTTGATTGTTCACAATAGCCAACTGCCAGGCGATCAGCTGATCGTTCATAGTAGCCGGGCAATCAGCTGATCGTTCACAAAAGCCGCTGTCGGCTGATCAGCTGATCGTTCGGCCGCCGAGAGAGAGAGAGAGACATTGATTTCAAGATTAAACACAAGAGCTGAGCATGCGCAGTAAAAACAAAAGGATACCGCCACTCAAAAAATGTTACATGCTGATCCACCACATGGAAGATGCAACGCAAGGCCATCAGTTGCAATCCGTCGTCCATACAAGTCTATAGGGAAAAAACGGAATCCTGCTAAATATTTTGCAGGATACCATATTTCCTCAAGGCAACTGATTGCAACTGATGCAAAACAACGCTAGTGTCAAATCAGCCTTCCAATGGCTGGGGGCTAACCCCACACGTATTGTTTATTTTTCAGCATTATTGAATTTACTGGGGTTCCAGTTTTTCACATTGTTTGTATTGTAGCTGGGTGACTGATTGTCTTATTGGGGGGTTTCATACCCCGTGATTTGAAATGGTTTTATTTGTATATTTGTAACATGTGTGGTGTTTAATAAAGTTTTTTCATTGTCATTTATTAGTGGTGTGCCCTATATACAGCTCTGGCAAAAATTAAGAGACCACTGCAAAATGTTCAGTTTTTCTGATTTTTCTCTTTATATTTTTGAGTAAAATGTGAATTGTTCTTTTATTCTATAAAACTACTCACAACATCTCCAAATTTGGATTTTATTCATGATCATTATTGCAGTATTATTCGGTCACTATGTGGTCTTGTCATGGGGTGTTGGTATCTGACTCATCTATGTGGTTGTTTGCTGTCACTATGTAGTGGTAATATGTGGTCCGGTCACGCTATGGTGGTATTTCTCCCTTGTATTTGGTATTATTCAGTCACTATGTGGTCTGGTCACAGTGTGGCGGTATTTCTCCCTTGTATGTGGTTCTATTTGGTCACTATGTGGTGGTAATATGTTGTCTGGTCATGGAGTGGTGGTATTCCATCCTTGTACAGTCCCTGACAGAAGTTCTGTCGCTTATCCATGTTATGTAAGTAAGAGCTTATAACCTGACTTTAAATTCATCCATTGGTTTCATAAATTACTCTTTTGAAAGCTGAAAATTCCTCCCAAATTTGGTTTAGGTTATGAAAATAAGTTGCTGCAAAGCTGATATATTGATCATTTAGTGAACACAGAAAAGTCAGATTTTGGCTAGACAAATGTTTTGTCCCCCACAGAAAGTAATGTGAAATTCAAACAAATAATTAACTTCTAATACAAAGATATGTTGCATAGCATTGGTGAATGAAGTTGTGGTGCTATTAAAGTAATATTTTGTGTGACTTCCATGAGCTTGAAGGACTGCATCCATGCGGTTCAAGAATGATTCATACAATTTATTAATGAAGTAATCATTAATAGAAAATAATGCAGTCTTACATGCTTCCCCGAGTTCATCTAGATTCTTTGCTTTTGTCTTCCAAGCTTCCTCTTTCATCCTAGCCCAAACATGCTCAATGATGTTCGTCTGGTGACTGGGCTGGCCAGTCCTTGAGTACCTTGATCTTCTTTGTCAGGAGGAACTTTGTTGTAGAGATGGATGTATGAGATGGAGCACCATCCTGCTGCAGAATTTGACTCCTTTTATGATTGAGAATGTAAGAGGTAGCTAATACTTCTTGATATTTTAGGCTATTAATATTGCCTTCCACTATGCAAATGTTTTTCACACCACATACTAAATGTAACCCCAGACCATGATCTTTCCACCACCAAACTTAACTATTTTCTAGATCCATACAGGCTCCAATAGGTCTCCTGCAGTATTTGTGGCGGTTGTGGTGTAATTCAACTGAAGATTCATCAGAGAAATCCACCTTCTGCCATTTTTCCAGCATCCATCTGGTTAGCAGGCTGTGGGAGTTGGCAAATGCCACACGTTTTTTTTAATTGCCTTTTGTTTAGTGCTAGATTCTGGGCACTGATTCGACCATGGAGGTCATTTCGAGACAGAATCCTACAAACTGTTCTAGTTGACACAAGGATTTGAGGTGACCAGGCCTTTTGGAGCTCTGCTGCAGTGGAAGAGCGGCTGGCTTTGGATTTTCTAACCAACAAATGTTCCTCCTGAGCAGTCGTCTTGCAGGGTCTGCAGGACCTGGGCTTGTCAAAAACATCTCCAGTCTCTTCAAATCTTTTTTTAATTATTTATACTTGACACTGAGACACATTAAAGGTGCCAGCCACCTCTGCAGTGGACCTGGTCTTCAGCCTCTTGATAATCAAGGCTTTGGTCGCAGGGTGGATTTTTGGCATGCTGTCAGAGGTCAAGTTGCAGCTCAAGTGAAGGTCTGGGGTGCTGGGTTTCTTTTTATACACACCCACTAATTAACCAATCATTTAGTGAGCACATGTGAGGATGTAAACTAGGATTGGGTGCATTATTTAACAAGGCGACAAAACTTGCCAAAATCTGACCATTCTGTGTTCATTAAATGATCAATATTTCAGCTTTGCAGCAACTTTATTTTCATAACCTAAACCAAATTTGGGACGGTTTCAGCTTTCAAAAGAGTAATTTATTAAACCAATGGATGAATTTAAAAAGTCAGGTTATAAGCTTTTATTTACATAACATGGATAAGCGACAGAACGCCTGTCAGGGACTGTATGTGGTATTATTCGGTCACTATGTTGTCTGGTCACAGTGTGGGGGTATTTCTCCCCTATATGTGGTTGTATTGGGTCACTATGTGGTGGTAATATGTTGTCTGGTCATGGAGTGGTGGTATTTCTCCCTTGTATGAGGTTGTGTTCAGTCACTATGTGGTGGTAATATGTGGTCTGGTCACGGTGTTGCGGTAATTTTCCCTTGTATATGGTGGTATTGGTTTTAGTACGGTGGATTGTGTTGTGTATGGAGGTCACATTTTCTCTCTATCAATAAGGGAAGATTATACTAGCAGCTGTGGTCTCCTGCGTTCACCTGCGGCGGACTTGTGGACCTGCAGGTCAGGACTCACAGCGTCCAAGACGCAGTGAGTCCTGCTCGTGGGCACGCACCTTGAAGGACATAACAACTAACGGGTATTTGCATATAGCTGAAAGAAAGGAGGAACTGGAGCAATATGCTGAATAATCAATCAAAATTTATTTAAGACAAAGTCATTAAAGTGCACAGTGCAGTACATAATGGCATATAATATTTTACATATGAAAGAAGGATGAGAGACATGATGTATAAAAATCAAATGCCGGGTTCGGACAAAGAGAAAATGCTCACAAAGTAGGGGCTCACATGTGGCCTGACACAGATGTAATCAGGAATTTCCTAAGTAGCTTATATATATATATATATATATATATATATATATATATATATATATATATATATATATATATATATATATATCTGTTTAACAGGGGTAAACCCTGTAGGAAGAGTGTATCATACTCCAGGACCCAGAGCGGTTTACATATGCCTGTTGATAGAGGTAAACCTGTGAGTGGGTATTAAAATGGCCCGTATACCAGGTATCTTTAACAGGGGTAAACTTTATAACACACTTAAAAAATAGGAAGTTAAGAAAGCAATTGTATAATACCCATAAACAGGGGTGAACCTTGTAAGCCGGATACCAGGTGTCTGAACAGGGGTGAACCAGGTATGGGTCAGGGAGTCCCCAGGCAAATAGCGGATGCCTGTTAACAGGGGTAAACCCTGTAGGTGGATGGAAACTATACTGTATTAAGAGTAAGGGAGGCCCAGGGCAGATACGTTATGCCTCTACACAGGAGTAAGCACTGTGGGTAAAATAGTATGGAGATGAATGGTAGCCGCTGAGGAACTGGGGTGACAGGCAGGAGCAGGGCGAAGTGCCCGTTAAGGAAACATTACCTAAGTCCGGTGGCAGGAGGCCCGACGCACGTTTCGTGGCACTTTAGCGATACGCTAGCCGCTTCATCATGGGGGAGAGTGAAGAGTGAGGCTCACTCTTCACTCTCCCCCATGATGACCCCTGTTCACACACTTGGTATTTGGCTTATAAAGCTTACCCCTGTTAACAGGCACCCGCTATTTCCCTGGGGACTCCCTGACCCATACCTGGTTCACCCCTGTTCAGACACCTGGTATCTGGCTTACAAGGTTCACCCCTGTTTATGGGTATTATACAATTACTTTCTTAACTTCCTATTTTTTAAGTGTGTTATAAGGTTTACCCCTGTTAAATATACCTGGTATACGGGCCATTTTAATATCCACTCATAGGATGACTTTATATCTCTCACACTGACCAAAAACTTGCTCCAGATGGGTCCAAGGTGAGCTAAAGGCCCCGTTACACGCTAAGATTTATCTGACGATCTCATGAGCGACGTGACACGCCCAGATCGTATTTACGATTTGCCGAGATCGCGCATAGGTAGTTTATTAGCGGTCACACATAACGATCTCAAAATCGACGCATCAGCGATCAACGATATATTGTTTGTCCAAGGCGGTCGTTTTGATGTTGGTCGTCGTTGGCAGGGTGTCAAACGGAGCAATATGTCTTCTGTTTTCCAAACGACGAACAATATTTTAAAATTGAACGACGTGTCAACGATCCACGATTTTCAGCCTATTTGCGATTGTTCAGAGTCGCTCGTAGGTATCACATGCTACGACGTCGCTAACGATGCCGGATGTGCGTCACGGAATCCGTGACCTCGACGACATATCGTCAGATAAATCGTAGCGTGTAACGCTGCCTTAAGAGTACAGCCCAGGAAGCCAGCAGGCCCCAGCATTCCAACTCCATCTTGGATTGAGGATGAAGGGACTGCAGCCACGTAGGAAAAGAGCAGGGAGGCAGGAGGATCAGAGGTACAGGGCATAACAACCCCTGTGGGAGGGGAGGGAGTGACTGGAAAGGGATGGGGGAGCAGACAAGAGGCTCTGTCTGTGGCTAGGGACACACTGGGATTACTGCAATCCCCTTGCATGACACTCGGCTCCCACTGGCAGTACAGCAGAGCCGAGTGTCATCCGAGTGTCTCTGCGACTGAGGTCCGATGAACTCAGCTGCAGGGGTGGACAGCCTCTGAGGAAGGGAGGGCCAGTGCTGAGGAGGGGCGGGCTGCCACTGCAGAGGGGAGGGAGGGAAACAATGATTGCATTACAGCATTCTGCGATTGTTTTCTCGGACCGATTAGGGCTGAGAAAATAATCGCTCATTTGTGCTGACACACAGGCTAATATTGGTTCGAATGGAATGCGATTTTTTATCGCAATCCACTCGCACCGATTTTCATGCCGTGTGTCTTAGGCCTCAGACAAAGGCTTCAGGTCTTATCTCCTATGATAAAACATTAGAGTGCACTGTGAAGATAAATGCAAGAGGACATCAGGCTCCCTTCCCCCTGATATACAGTCACAACTGTCATCTAAGGATCCTTTCACATTGCGCTTTTACTTACGTTCAGTGGTCCAGTCAGGGCATACGTCTGAACCGCCCTTCCCCCCACCCCCGCAAAACGTAGTCGACTACGTTCGGGTGTCTGCCTGCAGAAAACATATATGTGCAAAAATGGTGCAAGACAGAGCACACGGTAATGGAGTCTGCTCCATTATAATCAATGGCCCTGTCGGCGCATGCGTCCGAAACACGTTTTGCGGGGTGGGGTGGGCGCTTCTGACAGATGTCCCGATGAGACCACTGAACGTGGCCGCTCATTAGGCTCATAAGATGTTCACTCTTTCCCTGCTCACCGGTGGCTAAGATTGGTTGCAGGCAGACGCGCCCCCACACTGAGTGATAGCGGTCTCACTGCAACCAATCACAGCAGCCGGTGGGCGGGTCTGTATAGTCCAGTAAAATAAATAAATAACTAATTTTAAAACAATGGCGTGCGGTCCGCCCACTTTTGGAGCCAAGGTACAGCCACACGGTGAGGGCTGGTATTCTCAGGATGGTGAGCCCCACGTTATGACGTGCCCCCCAGCCTAAAAATAGCAGCCAGCAGCCGCTCGGAAATGCCGCATGCATTAGATGTGACAGTCCCGGGGACTCTACCCGGCTCATCCCGATTGCCCTGGTGCGGTGGCTATCAGGGTAATAAGGAGTTAATGGCAGCCCATAGCTGCCACTAAGTCTTAGCTTAGTGATGGTGTAGCACCCACGGGGCAAGGGGTTAAATATGCTCATCGCCGGGCCGGTGATGTCGGGTTTGGTATGTCTCGGGTGAGCAGCTGAGACCAGCAGATATGCTCATCTTCTGTCTCACGCAGCACTCAGCCGGGAGAAACAGGTAGTGAGTCATGATAGCTACAGGAGTCATCACATGACCCTGTGCTACTATAGCAACAATCGACTCCACGTGATCACGTCACTTGACTTCCGATGGCGGCCGTTGAGTAAAGCTTTACTGCGACCGCTAACTAAATGGCCCTGTCACAATTTGACAGCGCCATTTAAGGGGTTAACAAGCACGGTGTTACGGGGGGGCTGTCTGATAATAAAACCCAAAGGAATATCAGACAGTCAGGGTCCACCGTGCAAAGACTCTGCTGCAGACTATGGCAGAGGATAAGGGGTATATAAGTGTGCCACTGTAAATAGTAATAGCACAAGTGCAGAGTGCAATACCTCTGTTAAACTCACAGAGGAATATAATTAGGAAATAAAGCAATTCCTCCCTTACTTGGAGGGTGTGTGGTATGGTCTCTGTTAATGGTCACAAAGACAAAAGCAGTGAATGTGAAATGGCACCTACCTAGGTCCGTTCCTCTAGCGGTGCCAGGAGACGGACATCAGCGTAACCTGCACAAAGCTCCTACCTGCGTTCGCTCCACTAGTGTGCGAGGACACGAACCACTAGATATGGCACCTGCCTAGGTCCGCTCTTCTAGTGGTGCAAAAGAGACGAACAGCAGCGTAAGCCGCACAAAGCTCCTACCTATGTTCGCTCCCCTAGTGTGCGAGGATACGAACAACTGCCAGACGCAGTATTAGGAACGTTACCCTAGCGGCAACGTCCACCTACGAGTAGAATCACAAGGCCCAGTCGGACCATGTGCCTCAGGCACCTGCCTATGTCCGCTCCACTAAGATGTAAGGATACGGACCGCAGCCGAAGCTGTAAGGTATAAGAACGCTACCCTGCCGGTAGCGCTCACCTAGCATAGACAGAGAGATGCCTAGAGGGACGTGCACAGAGCGTCTACTCTCATGCATGAACCAAGAGGACTGAGCATCGGGCGGCGTGCGTCAGGGTCTTATATAGACTCTGTGCCTCATCCAAGATGGAGGACACCAGAGCCAATCCACTGCCAGAATGACAGCAATGACGTCACGCTGGCCTATCACCGAGCAAAGCGTCACAAGCACATGACCAGCGACCAATCGGCATAGAAGGTGTCAGACATGTGACCACGTGTCACAAGCACATGACCAGCGGCCAATCAGCTTAGAAGGTGTCAGAGACATGTGACCTCGTGTCAGCGATGATGTCACCCGCACATGTGCAATGGCTCCAAGATAGGACTTAGTCTCCAGCGCTTGCACATGTGCAGTAGCAAGAAATCTGAACATAGTCTCCAGTGCCACAGCAACCGTAACAGTACCTCCCCCTCAAGGGCCCCCCTCCCGACGACGCAGGTAATCGGCAACTAAGTCGGGAGCATGGACAGCCTCCTCAGGCTCCCAAGGACGATGTTCTGGGTCGTAGCCCTCCCAATCTATCAAGAAGAACCTGCGCCCTCTAACCATCTTAGAACCAACTATGGCTCGTACCTCATAGCTAGAGCGAGAGGAATCAGAGGCAGGAGAGTGCACTTCACGAGCGTGAGGTAAAATAGCCGGCTTTAGCAGTGAGACATGGAATTTGTCATGGATCCTAAGATGGACGGGTAACTTCAATTGGTAGATTACAGGATTTACCTGTCGAAGAACCTCATAAGGACCCAGGAAGCGAGGAGCAAATTTGACAGAGCTCACTCTAAGTTTCACGTGTTTTGCAGAGAGCCACACAAAGTCCCCCGGAGAAAAGACAGGAGCCGGGCGACGAAACCAATCGGACACCGTCTTCATACGGTCCTTAGCTGCTTGGATCGACTCTTGAGTCCGATCCCAAACCTCTCTGGCATTAGTTGCCCAGTCGGCCACAAGAGGAGGAGGTGCAGCAGCGGGAAACGGTACCGGTACCCTAGGGTGTTGCCCATTATTGAGTACGAACGGTGTCTGCCCAGTGGTCTCAGCCAGCGAATTGTTAAGGGCAAATTCTGCCCAGGGTAGGAGGGAGGACCAGTTATCGTGGTTCTCAGCAACAAAGTGTCGAAGGTATATAATCATGGATTGATTGGTATGCTCAACCAAACCATTGGTCTCAGGATGGTATGCCGAAGAGAGATTCAACTCAATTTGCAGAAGGCTACAAAGATCTCGCCAGAAACGGGAAGCAAATTGCGGGCCTCTATCACAAATGATACGATCTGGCATCCCATGAAGCCTAAAGACATGCTTGAGGAATAGTTTGGCTAGTACCCTGGAAGATGGGATTCTCGATAACGGTACGAGATGAAGCATCCGGGAGACATGGTCCGTAATGACCCACACAAATCTATGTCCCTGTGAACACGGAAGATCACCCACAAAGTCTATGCCTACCACCTCCCATGGTCTATCTGGCACTGGTAAAGGATGCAAGAGCCCAGCCGGTCTCTGCCGTAACGGACGGTTGCGAGCACACGAGTAGCAGGAACCGACATATCTCTTGACGTGGCTGGCTAAGTGTGGCCACCAATACCACCTCTCGAGTAACTCTCGTGTCCGTCTAATACCAAAATGCCCACCCACCTTTGAGGTGTGGGCCCACGACAGTATATCATTCTGTCGATCCGGCAGAACAAAGGTCTTGCCCGGTGGGATTTGGTCTAACGTCACAGGGGAGAGCGTATGAAAAACCCTGGAGGGAAGGATAAGACGAGGTTCGTCAATCTCTTCCTGGGTAGAAACCATAGAGCGAGACAGGGCGTCTGCCTTGTTATTCTTACTCCCAGACAGATAGTTGATGGAGAAGTGAAAGCGGGAGAAAAACAAGGACCAGCGGGCTTGGCGAGGATTCAGACACTGAGCGGTTTGTAAGTACGTCAGATTCTTATGGTCTGTATAGACCTGGAAAGGATGTTTCGCTCCTTCTAGCAAGTGACGCCACTCCTCCAAGGCTAATCTCAGGGCGAGCAGTTCCCTATCCCCAATGGTATAGTTTCTCTCTGCCGGTGAAAAGGTCTTAGCAAAGAAGAAACACGGCCTTTTTCTACCTACACCGTTCTTTTGATACAAGACCGCACAAGCACCCACTGAAGAGGCATCAACCTCCAAGAGGAAGGGCTTATTCTCATCGTGTCTTTGAAGAACGGGAGCAGTTGAAAAATGTCTTTTTACTGCCTCAAAAGCCTGGGATGTCTCAGTAGACCAGACTTTTGGATTAGCACCTTTCTTAGTCAAGGCCACCAAAGGAGCCACCAAAGTGGAGAAATGGGGTATGAACTGCCGGTAATAATTTATAAATCCTAAGAAGCATTGCACCGCCTTCAAGGAATGAGGTTCGGACCATTCCAGGACAGCAGAGAGCTTTGCAGGATCCATAGCCAGACCCTCTTGTGAGATAATGTAGCCCAAAAAAGGCAAGGATGACTGCTCGAATACACATTTTATCGAGTTTAGCAAACAATGAGTGCTCCCTTAAACGGGAAAGGACACGAACGACATCCTGACGATGAGTGTCCAGATCAGGAGAAAAAATCAGGATGTCGTCCAGATACACCACGACGGAGGATAACAGTAAATCCCTGAACACATCTTTTACGAAGTCCTGAAATACTGCGGGTGCATTACATAAACCAAAAGGCATGACGAGGTATTCATAGTGACCGTCTCGGGTGTTAAAAGCGGTCTTCCATTCGTCACCCTCTCGAATTCGTACCAAGTTATACGCACCCCGCAGATCCAACTTCGTAAAAACCTGAGCTCCCCTCAGTCTGTCAAAGAGCTCTGAAATTAAAGGTAACTGGTATTTGTTCTTTATTGTGATTGCGTTGAGACCCCTGTAATCTATGTAGGGACGCAAATCACCCTCTTTCTTCCGAACAAAGAAAAACCCAGCTCCCGCGGGAGAGACAGACTTACGAATGAACCCCTTCTCTAAACTCTCTCTTATATAGGTCGACATGGCCTCCGACTCAGGTAGTGACAGGGGGTAAACCCTGCCCTTAGGTGGAACCGAACCTGGGATAAGGTCTATGGCGCAGTCATAAGGCCTATGGGGTGGAAGAACCTTAGCACCCTGTTTGGAGAACACGTCAGCGAGATCCAAATAGGGTGTAGGTATGGGAGAGAGATCAGTTGATGCAACCGCAACGACCTTAGGTGGTAAGGGAAGACATCGGGACTGACATTTCGAACCCCAACTAATAATGCTGTCGGACTCCCAGTCAATTAGAGGAGCATGGATCTGAAGCCATGGGAGACCCAGAAGGACGTCGTCTATACCCTCAGGCAAAACAAACAATAAAATAAATCTCCTCTATGTGACCCTGAGACAGGGAAAGGCGCAAGGGAACTGTCCTCAATGTAATGGAGTCAGACAACATAGTCCCATTAACAACACGGACAGGAATAGGCGCCTCTAACATGATAGAGGGAATATTGTGTCTCTTTACAAATCCTGAGGACACAAAAGTCCCGTCAGCTCCGGAATCCACAAAAGCCATAATAGGCCATGTATTCTCAGAGAATGAGAGCTGACCTGGGATACTACACTTAGAGGGTGCAGAAGATGTCTCTAGTAACCCCCCTCTAATGGTTTCTAGGCCTGGGAGTTTCCCTGACGGCTAGGACACTTATTGGCATAGTGCCCAGCCTGACGACATACGTAACATATAGGAGGACCAGACCTGCGTAGTCTGGAGGACGTATGACCTAACTCCATAGGGGTGGGAGATGTCTCAGATGCTGAGGAAGATGGTAGTGGACCCTCAACAACTGGAATAACCCGATGCTTAGGGCGTGAGGAAGAGACCTTGAGTCTACGTTCCTTATGGCGTATGTCGATCCTTGTTGCTACAGTGATTAAGTCCTCCAGAGAAGCAGGGACCTCACGAGTAGCAAGGGCATCCTTGACATAGCCTGCCAACCCCCTCCAGAAGATAGGAATCAACACCTTTTCTGGCCAATCTAGTTCTGCCACCAGAGTTCTAAAAGCAATGGCATAAGAACTAGTGGCTAACGAACCCTGAGATAGATCTAACAGTCTCAGGGCAGCATCATGGGTAACCTGCGGACCCATGAATACCGCTTTAAGAGCTTCAAGAAAGTCTTGATGTCTCAGAGTAACCACATCAGAGCGCTCCCATAGGGGAGTCACCCATTCTAAGGCTTTGTCCTGAAGTAAGGATATGATAAAGCCTACTCTGGACCTCTCCGTAGAGAAGCAAGAAGAGTTGACCTCTAGGTGAATCTGACACTGACTAATGAGACCACGACATGATCTGGCATCGCCACAATACCTGTTTGGCAGAGCAAGTCGAGGATCATGTGCAGATGTCACCATGGTCTGAGGTTTATCCTCAATAGTCTTGAGCTGCGACTCAAGTACTTGTATGTAACGGTGTAACTGTTGATATTCTGCCATAACTGCCAGACCCTTGGCTCAGTCCTAATGTTATGGGGGGCTGTCTGATAATAAAACCCAAAAGGAATATCAGACAGTCAGGGTCCACCGTGCAAAGACTCTGCTGCAGACTATGGCAGAGGATAAGGGGTATATAAGTGTGCCACTGTAAATAGTAATAGCACAAGTGCAGAGTGCAATACCTCTGTTAAACTCACAGAGGAATATAATTAGGAAATAAAGCAATTCCTCCCTTACTTGGAGGGTGTGTGGTATGGTCTCTGTTAATGGTCACAGAGACAAAAGCAGTGAATGTGAAATGGCACCTACCTAGGTCCGTTCCTCTAGCAGTGCCAGGAGACGGACAGCAGTGTAAGCCGCACAAAGCTCCTACCTGCGTTCGCTCCACTAGTGTGTGAGGACACGAACCACTAGATATGGCACCTGCCTAGGTCCGCTCCACTAGTGGTGCAAAAGAGACGGACAGCAGCATAAGCCGCACAAAGCTCCTACCTATGTTCGCTCCCCTAGTGTGCGAGGATACGAACAACTGCCAGACGCAGTATAAGGAACGTTACCCTAGCGGCAACGTCCACCTACGAGTAGAATCACAAGGCCCAGTCAGACCATGTGCCTCAGGCACCTGCCTATGTCCGCTCCACTAAGATGTAAGGATATGGACCGCAGCCGAAGCTGTAAGGTATAAGAACGCTACCCTGCCGGTAGCGCTCACCTAGCATAGACAGAGAGATGCCTAGAGGGACGTGCACAGAGCGTCTACTCTCATGCATGAACCCAGAGGACTGAGCGCCGGGCGGCGTGCGTCAGGGTCTTATATAAACTCTGTGCGTCATCCAAGATGGAGGACACCAGAGCCAATCCGCTGCCAGAATGACAGCAATGACGTCACGCTGCCCTATCACCGAGCAAAGCGTCACAAGCACATGACCAGCGACCAATCGGCATAGAAGGTGTCAGAGACATTTAACCACGTGTCACAAGCACATGACCAGCGGCCAATCAGCTTAGAAGGTGTCAGAGACATGTGACCTCGTGTCAGCGATGATGTCACCCGCACATGTGCAATGGCTCCAAGATAGGACTTAGTCTCCAGCGCTTGCACATGTGCAGTAGTAAGAAATCTGAACATAGTCTCCAGTGCCACAGCAACCGTAACACACGGGTGAAAAGCGTATCCACTCTTGCTTGCTAGGTACACGTGTCAGCTGTACAAATCACTGGCATGTGTGCGGATTGCCGCAGGCTGCCTGCAGCAGCCAGCGGGGATCAACACTATGACAGCTAGGATGTAATTTTACTGCCCACGGTCGATAACCCCTTCACCCCTGGGCGATTTTCCATTTTTCCGTTTTGTTTTTTCCTCCCCTTCTTCCGAGAACCATAACTTTTTTATTTTTCCATCAATTTTGCCATGTAAGGGCTTATTTTTTGCAGGACGAATTGTACTTATGAACGAAACCATTTGTTTTACGATATAGTGTAATGGAAAACGGTAAAATAATTCCAAGTGCTAAAAAAATTGCGGTGTGATGGTTCCGGTTGGTACGAGTTCATAGACACCAAACATGTATAGGTTTCCTTTTATCTAAAAGGTTAAAAAAATTCTAAAGTTTGTCCAAAAAAATTGTGCACTTTTTGCGCCATTTTCTACGATCTGTAGTATTCTTCTTTTTTGGGATCTATGGCTAAGTGACTGCTTATTTTTTGCGTCTCAAGCTGGCGTTTTTAATGGTACCAATTTTTCACAGATAGTACATTTTGATCGACTGTTATCACATCTTGCACAAAATATGCGGCAACCAAAAAACGTAATTTTGGCATTTGGATTTTGTGCCGCTATGCCATTTACCAATCAGATTGATTGATGTTATATTTTGATAGATCCGGCATTTCTGAATGCGGCAATACCAAATATGTGTATATATATTTTTTAACCCTTTAATTTTCAATGAGGCGAATAGAGGGTGATTTGAAATTTTAAGTTTTCATATTTTTTTTTAAAAAAAATATTTTTTTATTTTACTAGTCCCCCTAGGGGGCTATAAGGATCAGCTGCCTGATCGCTCATTCTTTTCTGCTGATCACAGCTACAAAGCTGAGACCAGCAGAAAAGCTGCTTTCCTCTCACACACAGCAGTCTGCCAGGTGTAAGAAGAAGTGATTCATGATAGCTACAGGAGTCATCACATGACCCTGTGCTACCATGACAACCATCGGATCCACGTGATCACATCACGTGACTTCCGATGGCGCCAGGTAAGTGAAAGCTTACAGCGGCGCGCTGTTTCATCTCACTGTCACATTTTGACAGCAAGATGCAAGGGGTTAACAGGCACGAGTGGGTCCCGGACCCACGAGTGCCTGATAGCCAAATATGTCAGCTGTTCAAATCAGATGACATGTGTAGCGATCGCTGCCTGCTCTCACACAATCCATGTGTCGTGAAGAAGTTAAGAGGTTAGAAGGCTATCATCTATGAGAGTACCGAAATACAGCTATTCCCTGACTTATCTCGCATTACCCCACAGAAGAGAAGACATCTTAAACCCCCTACTAAAAATCTTGTCAGACCAGCATATCCACTGTAGATGGATATGCTGGATGTTTAATAATCACGTCCAGGCAGATTAGTTCCTGGCCGCCAAACTGACTAGTAAAGAGCATATTAAATGTGTTATTGTCATTTAAATAGGTGACAAAATGTTCAAACTCTTGCTCAGTGCCATCCCATACCAGAAACACGTCATCCACATATATAGTGTACGCCATATTCTGTCCTTGTAACTATTATTACATTGGTAAAACGATTCGACCCCTGTATGTCCGTTTCAGAGAACACTGTAAATCTATAACATCAGGGGTAGGCTCAGCACGCCTTATTAACCCCTTAACGACCGCGGGCCGTAAAATTACGTCCTAAATGACATAATCTTACTGCCCGCGGTCCTCCGGCGGCAGCATGCCGCGATCGGCACACATCTCAGCTGATTTTCACAGCTGAGATGTGTGCCTGCTAGGCACGAGCAGAATCGTTATCTGCTCGTGCCGATTAACCCCTTATAATGGCGCTGTCAATACATGACAGCGCCATTATAAGCGCAATCGCGGTAAAGTTTTACTTACCGCCGAAACCGGAAGTCACGTGACGCGATCACGTGACTCCCGATAGTTGTCATGGTAGTACAGGGTCATGTGATGACTCCTGTACTACACATGAATTGGTTTCACTTTCGCTGTGCCCGGGGCACAGCAAAAGAGAAAGACAGCGTATCTGCTGTTTACAGCCTTCCAGCTGTGATCAGCAGATACTGCAGAGCGATCGGAATGCTGATCGCAATAGCCCCCTAGGGGGACTAGTAAAATAAAAAAAAAAAGTAAAAAAATAAGTTTTAAAAAATTAAAAAAAAACAAAAAAACCTAAAAGTTCAAATCACCCCCCATTCGCCCCATTGAAAATTAAAGGGTTAAAAAAATAAAAAATATACACACATTTGGTATCGCCGCTTTCAGAAACGCCCGATCTATCAAAATATAAAATCAATTAATCTGATCAGTAAACGGCGTAGCGGCAAAAAAATTCCAAACGCCAAAACGACGTTTTTTTGTCGCCACAACTTTTGCGCAAAATGCAATAAGAGGCGATCAAAACGTAGCATCTGCGCAAAAATGGTACCGTTAAAAACGTCAGCTCGAGACGCAAAAAATAAGCCGTCATTGAGCCTAAGATCCCGAAAAATGAGAACGCTACGGGTCACGGAATATGGCGTAAAACGTGCGCCACTTTTTTCGGACAAACTTCCGATTTTTTTTTAACCCCTTATATAAAAGTAAACCTATACATGTTTGGTGTCTACGAACTCGCACTGACCTGAGGCATCACACCCACACATCAGTTTTACCATATAGTGAACACAGTGAATAAAATATCTCAAAAACTATAGTGCTATCGCACTTTTTTTGCAATTTTTCAGCATTTGGAATTTTTTTGCCATTTTCTAGTACACAATATGGTAAAACTGATGGTTTCATTTAAAAGTACAGCTCGTTCCGCAAAAAATGAGCCCTCACATGACCATATTGACTGAAAAATAAAAAAGTTACGTCTCTCAGAAAAAGAATGGCGAAAAAAAAAAACGGAAAGCGAAAAATCGGCCGGTCGTGAAAGGGTTAAACACATGCAGGAATGTCATAACAGCAACTCTTGTTTGATGTCCTTTGCAGGATTGTTTAAGGTTAACCCTAGTAGCAGAGGTGGTGATACACACCGTATGCTACTACAAAAAGAATCCAGATTAATTTTGGATTTAAACGCAATGGGACCGCTAGGTCTGAACGATAGGAACGATTTATCTGTTTTCCTCTAAGTATATCTTTCTGACTAAATGTGATAAAAAATTGTTTAAAAGAACAGAAAGTCCCCAGTGGTTGATACCTTTTAATGGCTAACTGAATAGATGGTAATAATTGCAAGCTTTCGAGACTACTATTTTTTACTTGTGACTAAATGTGATGATTATATGGCACACTGACTGCATTGCCCTTCTGTGAATGGTATTATCTGATCATGATCCATTTTTAATGAAAAGTAAATAATTTATCATTTATGAATACATTTATACGCTATACTCCAAAAAAGGAGATACGTATTATGCTATATTATCTAGAAATTGACTTTACTGTAATGTTTTGATCATGATGTGTTCTGAAATGACATATTGAGAACTTACATGTTTCTTGTTATATTCCCACATAAGGAGATATGCATGTTAGATTGTTATGTATTAACACTCCTAAAAAATCACCTGTTTTTGTTGCGGCAATTAATCATATACCTGCATTTTGCATTTTAATCACTTGCTAATGTAGTATCCGCACCATCTGTGTTTAAGAGGGCGATACTGCTTGGCAATTTGCATTGGAACAGTGGAAGCTAAGATTTAGCGAAACGGCACGCCGTCGTCCGGCGTTGTATGGCTTCTCTCACCCTCTCCACCGCCTGTACCTGCATGCTTTTATAAAATAAAGATGGAATAACATGGAGATCTTCGTGGAGTGCGACTCTCCTTCTTCGGATTACACATATTAATATGCTCACCTTACCTTCCATTCCATCGCCAACCTCCTGGGTCTTGTAGTTCGCCGCAAAGATTCGTCGCAATGTACTGGGGAACTACAGGAACCATGAGGCCGGCGATGGAATGGAAGGTAAGGTGAGCATAATACTGTATGTGTGTGCGTGCATGTGTGTTTGTGTGTGTTTTGTGCGTGCTTGTGTGTGTTTGTGCAGACTGCAAGAACGGGTTAGAGCGCGGTGGATGTACAGAACCGGAAGTGTGTACGGTGAGTATTTTGCTTGTACAGCTAAGCTTTCTCATAAACAGAGTTACAAATTTACAGAAAGCTTTGCTTGTTAAGCAAAATTCTCGTTAACTGGGTTACTCGTTAAGCGAGGTTCCACTGTATTTTCTAATAGTGGTCAATCTTGGGCTCCCTCCTCTTGAAAGTCAGGGGTTTAACATAAATCATCTGATTTCATGGTGGGTTCTTTTTCGTTCCACAAGAGTAACCCCCTTCCTAGAGAAATCCTGGGAAATATTGTTTTAATGTACACTATTGCTTGTGTTGAAGATTAACTGTTTAAGAGAAAGATGTATTAAGGCCCTGTAGTCATCTGGCTTTACAAGTCTATAATTCTTGCAATAATATGCAGTTAGTTCAGGAGCCACTAGAGCAGGGGTGGGGAAACGCTGACTTTCTATGCGGCCCCCGTGCACATTCCCGGGGACCGCAATGCTGTGGTGGAAGCTGCACTTTTCCCGGCTGCTGGCCCTTTAAATCCCATTGCGTGATGCGAGGAAGCGCACGCTTCCTAGCCTGTGGGTAAATGCTAGAATGTACGGGCTCTTTCCAGATCATAATTACAAATCAAAAAAGTCCATGGAGCCTCTGTTAGGAGTCTCAACACAGAAACTAGCCAAATATCCCTCCGGGAAGGACCTAGCCAAGGAGTGGCTCTTTTTAGGAAACCACCATAACCACCATATGAAGTGGCCCTGTTAGTCAATATCCAACTCTTTGACAAGTTTAAAGATATGACAAGGGAAATACCAAGGCCAGGTATCCATCCACAGACAGCTGTTTTGGGCTATTGTCCCTCATCAGTGTGGAGTAGGATTCTGGACAGATGGGAGCAGTGCCTAGTAGACCAACAAGACAAAACAATCACTGATCTCGGGGAGACCAGCCAGAGAAAACACTGCCGGCAGCAATACCCCGAAACAGCTGTCTGTGGATGGATACCTGGCCTTGGTATTTCCCTTGTCATATCTTTAAACTTGTCAAAGAGTTGGATATTGACTAAAAGGGCCACTTCATATGGTGGTTATGGTAATTTCCTAAAAAGAGCCACTCCTTGGCTAGGTCCTTCCCGGAGGGATATCTGGCTAGTTTCTGTGTTGAGACTCCTAACAGAGGCTCCATAGACTTTTTTGATTTGCATATTTCCCAGGGGGCAATGCACCTAGGATTTCACTGTATTGAGTGCCCTCGTTGGCTGCCGGCAGTGTTTTCTCTGGCTGGTCTCCCCGAGATCAGTGATTGTTTTGTCTTCCAGATAGTAATTACAGCACCTACATTCTAACAGACTCACTACTGAAGACGCTAGAATGTACGGACTCTTTCTGGGACCCGACTGCAGCCCATACATTCTAGGCTCAAACCTGGCTTGTGCTAGCGTGCTCAGGGCTTACCTTGTGGGCAGGTTAAGCAGCGCGCTGGCTCCAGTCATAAAAGAGGTACAGCAGATTTACTGGCCTCCTTGCTGTACATGCCTCTCGGACCTTAGCTGTGTGACTCCTCCCCCCCAGTACTGTGAGTACACAAACCATCGCTGCCCCCCCTCCCGTGCCGTTTACTCCCCAGTACTGTGTGTACCCCTTAGTACAGTGTGTACAACCTAGTACTGTGTGTACTCCCCTGTGCTGTGTGATTCCAAGTGCTGTGTACCCCCAAGTGCTGTGACCCCCTCAGTGCTGTCTGTACCCCCTTGTTGAAGTCTAAGCTCCCCCAGTACTGTCTGTGCCACCTAATGCTGTCCATGGTGCCGCCAGTACTGTCCATTCCACGGTCAGTGCTGTCTGTGTCCCCTAGTCCTCTCCGTGCCCCCCCCTTATGCTGTCCGTGCTCCCCAGTGCTCTGTACCCCAAGTGCTGTGTGCCACCCCCCAGTACTCTGTACTTGCCACTGCTGTGCCCCCCCCTTTGCCGTCCTTGCCCCCCTAGTGAGGTCTGTGCCCTCCTGGTGATATCTATGCTCTCCCAGTCCTGTCTTTGCCTCCTAGTGCTACCACCTAGTGCTGCCAGTGCTCTTCGTGCCACCGCCACTGCGGGCTTTGTTCCCCAGTCCTGTTTGTGCCCCCCTAGTGCTGTTCATGCCACTGTCAGTGCTGTCTGTGCCCCCCTAGTGATGTCTGTGCCCCAGCCCCTCCTGTGATGTATATGCTACCGGAATTTCCTGTGATGTATACGCCCCAATCCCCTCCTGTGATGTACATGCCCCAGCCATATGGGGCATATACATTACATGTATATGCCCCAGCCTCTCCTGTAATTTGTATGCCCCAGCCTCTCCTGTGGTGTGTATGCCTCAGCCTCTTCTGTGGTGTGTATGCCCAAGCCACTCCTGTAATGTGTATGCCCTAACCTCTCCTGTGATGTACATGCCCCAGCCCCTTCTGTGATGTACACGCCCTAGCGTCTCCTGTGATGTACACGTCCCAGTGTCTCCTGTGATGTATATGCCTCAGCTCCTCCAGAGATGTGTATACCACCAGTGTCTCCTGTAATTTATGCACCCCAGTGTCTCCTGTGATGTGTATACCCCCAGCCTCTCCAGACTGAGACAAACGTGGAAAAGCAGTTGTGAGAAATATGATCAATATCACCAAACATCACAACTGCACCAAAAAAAAGCTGCTCCAGCCACAACAGTAGGGGTGAGTTAATTAATTGTATTTTTTTATAGTATACGATTGTATTGGGCTTATGAACTGATATATGCTGAACTTTATATAATTCAATAAAAACTACAGTTCTAAAAAAAAAAAAAAAATAATAAAAACCAAAATATATTTCTGTTCATGGAGGTTTAATTCAGCTGTTTTCTATCTGCTTGCTATGACATGCGTGGGGTTTCTGCTTCAGAGGGAGGCAAGTTCACGTCATTCGGGACCAGGACCTGAAGAAATGCATTCCAGAACAAAACAGCTGTTGTTCACGACGTCCCTCGCATCTTCCCTTGTACCTTGAATGGATTTATGTATTAAAGAATAAAAAAAAAGTTTTTAGCACATCGGTATATCTTTAGTGCGGAGCTGCTTTTATTTTTTTGTGAACCTTAACAGAGAGTGGGAGGTGAGAGATAACTGCTTGTATAGAAATTAGCCTGGAATTTAGTGCACATATTTGGCCAGGCTCTGATGGTTGCTACCCTTGGCAATGAGCGGTAAATTATAACAATAATAATAATTTTTATTTATATACCACCAACATATTTCGCAGCGCTTTACAATTACACTACAAAATAATAAAATTCAGATACCAAGAGAGGGCCTTGCTCGTAAGCTTACAGTCTGTGAGAAATTAGGGGAGGCACAAAAGGTGAGAAAAGCTCGTCATATATGGTCCAGCCATCGATTTAATAGGGGATTCAAAACCAGCTGCATGGACCAGTCATCAACCAGAATTTACACATACAAAGTGTAATAAAGTACATGAAGAGGAATGCAACCAGAAGATATGGAGAAGAATTGGAAGTAAATTTTAAATTTTTATGAAGGGCAGATTGGGACTAAATTAGATCAGGGAGGTGAGGTGATAGGCTAGTCTAAAGAAATGCATTTTTAGGGCCCGCTTAAAGGTGTGGATGTTGGGAATGAATCAAATTGTTCTTGGTAGTGTGTTCCAGAGCACTGGCGCAGCTCTTGAGAAATCTTGAAGATGGGAGTGGAAGGTTCAAATTATTGACAATGTCAGTCTTAGGTCATTAGCAGAACGGAGGGCACGGGCGAGGTGATACAGAGATGAGAGAGGAAATGTAGGGCGGTGCAGAACTGTGGAGAGCTTTGTGGGTGAGAGTTATAATTTTATATTGGAGTCTAACGGATACGCAATGACTGGCACAGAGCAGAGACATCAGTGAAGCGGTTGGAGAGGAAAATGATCCTGGCTGCGGTATTCAGAATGGATTTGAGAGGGGAGCGTTTAGTAACAGGGAGACCAATTAGTAAAGAATTACAGTTATCAAGGCGAGAATTAATAAAAGTGACAGTAAGAGTTTTTGCAGAGTCAACGGTAAGAAAAGGTCGAATTCTAGAGAAGTTTTTAAGGTGGAGGTGATATGAACGAGCGAGTGAACAAATGTGGGGAGCGAAGGAGACATCAGAGTCAAATATAGCCTCAAGACAGCGGGCGTGCTGCTGGGGTGTAATGATAGAACCACACACAGAAATGTTAATATTGGGTTTGGGAAGGTTGGGAGAGTGAGGAAACATGAGAAGTTTAGTTATTGACAGGTTCAGTTTTAGATACAGGGAGGACATGATCTTGGAGACAGCGGACAGACAATCGCTAGTATTTTGTAATAACCCAGGGGTGATGTCAGTTGACGATGTATACAGTTGGGTGTCATCAGCATAGAGATGGTACTGGAAAACAAATTTGCTTATGGTTTGTCCAATAAGGGCAGTGTATGGACAGAAAAGGAAGGGGCCTAGGACTGAACCCTGAGAAATAACTGTAAGGGGAAGAGGAGCCGGCAAAAAATACAGTGAAGGAGCGCTCAGAGAGATAGAAGGAGAACCAAGAGAGAATGGTATCCTTGAGCCCGATAGAGCGGAGCATAGACAGGAACAACTGGTGAGCCACAGTATCAAATGCAGCAGAGATCCAGAAGAATCAGCAAGGAATATAGACCACTAGATTTAGCTGTTAGTAGATCATTAGAGACTTTAATAAGAGCAGATTCAGTAGAGTATAAGGAGCGGAAACCGTATTATAGAGGGTCGAGGAGAGAGTTATCTGACAGTGGATTAGAGGGGAGTGGACCAAGCATTCCAGGAGTTTGGAAATGAGGGGGAGATTTGAGCCTGGTCTGTAGTTAGCGGCACAGTTTTGGTCCAAGGATGGTTTTTAAACTAATGGGTGTATGCTGGCAGGAGGAGGGAAAGACACCAGAGGAGAGAGAGAGATAGAATATTTTAGTTAGGTGAGTGGTAACAGCTGGGGTGACAGATTTAAGGAGAGGGAATACGGTCACTGGTACAGGTAGTAGGGGAAGAAGATGCAAGGAGCCTGGGAATTTCTTCTGTGACCGGATCAAAGAGTGAAAGTGAGCTACTAAAGTGTAGGAGGGCAGACAATGTGTGATGTTATGAGGCTGTGACAACATTTCCTGGCATATATGGTCAATTTTTCTTATAAAATAATGTCCAGGTCGTCAGCGCTGAGGTTGGTGGTTGGGGCCAGGACTCTTTGTCCGAGGAGATAGTGGAAAGTATCAAAGAGTCGTTTAGGATTGTTGGCTAGAGAGGTGATGAAGGTGTTGAAGTACACTTGTTTGGAGAGGTGAAGGGCAGTATTGTATGTTTTGAGCATAAACTTATAATGGATGAAATCTTCAGCTAGATTGGATTTTCTCCACAGACATTCAGCGCATCTGGAGCACCGCTGGAGAAAACGTGTTTGCAACGTGTGTCAGGGCTGCTGCCGCCTGTGCCAAGTTGCTCTGTGTGTAGCAGATGCTGTTTCATCCAGGGCACCCTGCAGGGTCTCATTATAATGATTTACAGCAGAGTCAGGACATGAGAGTTAGGAGATTGGGGCCAATAATGACTGCAACTTCTTCAGATATTTGTGGGTGTTAATGGCATGTATATTCCTACATGGGTGGTAAATGGGGGTGTTCTGAGTGGATTGGTAGTTCTTGACCAAGAATGAAAGAAGGTTGTGGTCAGAGAGTGGGAGAGGGGAGTTAGTAAAATCATGCATTGAGCAGAGATTGGAGAAGACCAGGTCCAGCGTATTCCTGCCTTAATGTGTAGGAGAGTTAGTTAATTGTAAAAGGCCAAGAGAGAAGGTTAGAGATAAAAGATGAATAGCAGCTGGGAAAAGGGGATCATCAATAGGGATGTTAAAGTCCCCCATGACAAGAGTGTGGAGGTCACAGTCTAGGAAATGTGGAAGCCAGGTGGTGAAATGATTCAAAAACTAACGGGTTGGGAATGTAGGGCGATTCACAAATGCTACTCACAGGGAGACGGGTCTGTGCAGCCTCACAGTGTTGACCTCAAAAGAAGGTAAGAAAAGTAAGGGGACAGGAGGGATGACCTGAAAAGTGCAGTTTGGAAAAAGCAGCAAACCAACACCTCCACCTGACCTGTTGTCAAGTCTATGAGTATGAGAAAGTTGTAGGCCACCATATGAGACTGCTGAAGCCAGGTCTCAGTAAGATCCGCATAATATCGTGACTAGTAGTGTCACTTTGGACCACACAATCAGGGTCCTATCTCATTGGTGGTGTCCAGGATAATGCCACCAATTATTATCGGCCAATTATTATCCTGGACACCACCAATGAGATAGGACCCTGATTGTGTGGTCCAAAGTGATATTATGCGGATCTCCACTGTGTGACCGGCATGAGGATTTAACATTTGAACATCTCCTGAATATTTGAACATCTCCTGATGAACCCCCAGACACTCTGAGGGAGAAACGCGTTGAGATGAGATGGGACCTGTTTGAGATGAGATGGGACCTGTTTGTGATGGGATAAGTACAATTTATATTTTATAACAGAATGTACAGTCATTGTGGTGCTGCAATTTTGAATATATGTGCATTGGCACAGGTTTGAGATATTTTTCTCTTACACTCCTGTAGTTGGTATATTTAAAGAATTTTTACTGACTGTAGAGAGCAGCCACCAGACTAGTATATGACCTGCACAATATACACATACACGGTGTATGGTGATGGTGGTAGTATATGTGGAGTGGAGGGTCAGTAAGGGACAGCCGCCGAGGAGCGGGGGCACCGAGAAAGTTAGGGTGTTTAACACTCCGCTGGTAGGTAGGGGAAAATCATAGGGTCAGCATTAGGTTATTCCTACCCCTGCCTATTATCTCAAAAAACATCATTTGATATTGATACGGTTGGCGCACTGTTCCCTCTCACCTTTCATCCACCTGTGTTTTGTGGCTATTATATGTGACTGCATTGACAGTTTTTTAGTAAGTTGACTAAATAAAGACGTGGTATTTTAAATAGGGATTTTTTTCTTAGGTTTGATAAGGAATTGAACTTACTATTATAAGAAGGGCCTGGATTAGGTGCAATATCTCCTTCTACAAGGAGAAGGAGAAGAGAGAGTGAGCATGTGGTTAAGAGATTTATAAGAGTGTCTCGTATGTTGCATGGTGGGAGTGAATGGTTCTGGATGGTTTAAAATATTGAAAAGAGCATGAGAGCACTACATACGAGAGGGGAGGAGATAACGACTGATATGGATGGAGTGCACTGGGTGTGTGAAAGAGCTATAGAAATGAGGAATTGAAGCAGCTAGCATATAAATAATACAAATACATAGGGGGGAAACATTTTGCAGCACAAATGAACTTGGAGCAAATGTGTTTGATTGTCTTGCATGCCTTACCTGCCTCCTGCCTGTACAACTGCCATATATAACTGCTGAGCACGTATAAAAAAAATCAGCACTTGGAAAAAAATCTGCGCCAATGCTTCCCCTTAGCTAGTTCTAGTTATATAGGAAGGTTTGTGCTTAACTTTGGGTCAATTTAACTCGTTAATCAATCAATCAGCTAACTTTAGACAACAGGAGGCAACAAGTAGCAGTAACAACAAACATGCTTGCATACTAACATGGATCATATAACATGGACCATGAACAAGTGAGATAAGATTTCAGTATCCAAGAACAAACTCGGTAAGATCAAATGAATAGATGTAAGATAAAAGTTCTAAAACAGGAAAAAGCAGATATTAAAAGCAAGTCAAATAAAAGCCCACATAGAGTTTGCAAAAAAACACATGAAGGACTCCCTGACTATAAGAAATAAGATTCTCTGGTATGATGAGATGAAGATAGAACTTTTGGTGATAATTCTAAGTGGTATGATTGGAGAAAACATCATGCCAGGGGGGTGTTTTTCAGCTACAGGGACTGGAAGACTGGTTGCAATTGAAGGAAAGATGAATGTGGCCAAGTACAGAGATATCCTCTTCCAGAGTGCTCTTGACTTCAGACTTGGCCGAAGGGTCACCTTCAAACAAGACAATGACTCTAAGCACACAGCTAAAATAACAAAGGAGTAGCTTCAGAACAACTCTGTGACCATTCTTGACTGGCCCAGTCAGTGCCCTGACCTGAGCATCTCTGGAGAGATCTGAAAATGGCTGTCCACTAACATTCACCATCCAACCTGACGGAACTGGAGAAAATCTGCAAGGAAAAATTCCAGAGGATCCCCAAATCCAGGAAATCCCTAGCTCAAAAGGATGCTTCTACTTAACACTAAACAAAGGGTTTGAATACTTATGACTATGTGATATTTCAGTTCTGGGTTTTTTCTATCAAGATGGGGTGCAGAGTGTACATTAATGAGAAAAAAAAATGAACTTTTTAGAGTTTGACAAATGGCTGCAATAAAGCAGGGTGAAACATGTAAAGGGGTCTGAATACTTTCTGTACCGTGTGTGTGTGTATATATATCTTATATACAGTCATATGAAAAAGTTTGGGCACCCCTATTAATGTTAACCTTTTTTCTTTATAGCAATTTGGGTTTTTGCAACAGCTATTTCAGCTTCATATATCTAATAACTGATGGACTGAGTAATATTTCTGGATTGAAATGAGGTTTACTGTACTAACAGAAAATGTGCAATCCGCATTTTAACAAAATTTGACCGGTGCAAAAGTATGGGCACCCTTACCCATTTCTTGATTTGGACACTCCTAACTACTTTTTACTGACTTACTAAACCATTAAATTGGTTTTGTAACCTCATTGAGCTTTGACCTTCATAGGCAGGTGTATCCATCCATGAGAAAAGGTATTTAAGGTGGCCACTTGCAAGTTGTTCTCCTATTTGAATCTCCTATGAAGAGTGGTATCATGGGCTCCTCAAAACAACTCTCAAATGATCTGAAAACAAAGATTATTCAACATAGTTGTTCAGGGGAAGGATACAAAAAGTTGTCTCAGAGATTTAAACTGTCAGTTTCCACTGTGAGGAACATAGTTAGGAATTGGAAGAACACAGGTGCAGTTCTTGTTAAGCCCAGAAGTGGCAGGCCAAGAAAAATATCAGAAAGGCAGAGAAGAAAAATGGTGAGAACAGTCAAGGACAATCCACAGACCACCTCCAAAGACCTGCAGCATCATCTTGCTGCAGATGGTGTCAATGTGCATCGGTCAACAATACAGCGCACTGTGCACAAGGAGAAGCTGTATGGGAGAGTGATGCGAAAGAAGCAGTTTCTGCAAGCACGCTACAAACAGAGTCGCCTGAGGTACGCAAAAGCACATTTGGACAAGCCAGTTACATTTTGGAAGAAGGTCCTGTGGGCTGATGAAACAAAGATTGAGTTGTTTGGTCATACAAAAAGGCGTTATGCATGGAGGCAAAAAGACACGGCATTCCAAGAAAAGCACTTGCTACCCACAGTAAAATTTGGTGGAGGTTCCATCATGTATTGGGACTGTGTCGCCAATGCCGGCACCGGGAATCTTGTTAAAGTTGAAGGTCGCATGGATTCATCTCCGTATCAGCAGATTCTTGACAATAATGTGCAACAATGAGTGACGAAGTTGAAGTTACGCAGGGGATGGATATTTCAGCAAGACAATGATCCAAAACACCGCTCCAAATCTACTCAGGCATTCATGCAGAGGAACAATTACAATGTTCTGGAATGGCCATCCCAGTCCCCAGACCTGAATATCATTGAACATCTGTGGGATGATTTGAAGCGTGCTGTCCATGCTCAGCGACCATCAAACTTAACTGAACTGGAATTGTTTTTTTAAATAGGAATGGTCAAATATACCTTCATCCAGGATCCAGGAACTCATTAAAAGTTACAGGAAGCGACTAGAGGCTGTTATTTTTGCAAAAGGAGGATCTACAAAATATTAATGTCACTTTTATGTTGAGGTGCCCATGCTTTTGCACTGGTCAAATTTTGTTTAAATGCGGATTGCACATTTTCTGTTAGTACAATAAACCTCATTTCAATCCAGAAATATTACTCAGTCCATCAGTTATTAGATATATGAAGCTGAAATAGCTGTTGCAAAAACCCAAATTGTTATAAAGAAAAAAGGTTAACATTAATAGGGGTGCCCAAACTTTTTCATATGACCGTATATATATATATATATATTATATATATATATATATATATATATATATGTATATATAATATATATATATATATATATATATATTCTATGTACGCTTTAAAGGGAACCTGTCATCAGAAATTTCGCCCAAAAGCTAAAAGATTCCCCCTCTGCAGCTCCTGGGCTGCATTCTAGGAAGGTCCCTGTTATTATTGTGCCCCATGTGAGACCAAAATAAAGCCTTTATAAAGTTCTACCTTTTTGTATGCAGCTTCTGTAAATCCGTCACGGGGGCGGGCTCTCTGCCGTCCGTTATTCTGCCTCCTGGTCCTGTATGCCGCCCCCATCGCTCCTTTCCATATCTGATGCACCGCCCACTGCTCCAGCCATCCCCGCGGATGCCCAGTGCCAGTCTCACAGGACTGAGCAGTGTGACCGCTGGTGACGTGTGCGCAGACAAGTGATTATGGACGGGACTGTGACTGTTATCAGCAAGTACCCGCCCATAATCTCTTGAGCGCGCAAACCTCTCCAGCATTCACACTGAGCTCAGTGTAGATGCTAGACTGTATGGGCTGCTTCCAGGGATGACGTCCCTTTGTCATGTGATAGGGGCGTGTTCGAAATACTATCACATGACAAAGGGACGTCATCCCTGGAAGCAGCCCATACAGTCTAGCATCTACACTGAGCTCAGTGTGAATGCTGGAGAGGTTTGCGCGCTCAAGAGATTATGGCCGGGTACTTGCTGATAACAGTCACAGTCCCGTCCATAATCACTTGCCTGCGCACACGTCACCAGCGGTCAAACTGCTCAGTCCTGTGGGACTGGCACTGGGCATGCGCGGGGATGGCTGGAGCAGTGGGCGGTGCATCAGATATGGAAAGGAGCGATGGGGGCGGCATACAGGACCAGGAGGCAGAATAACGGACGCCAGAGAGCCCGCCCCCGTGACGGATTTACAGAAGCTGCATACAAAAAGGTAGAACTTTATAAAGGCTTTATTTTGGTCTCACATGGGGCACAATAATAACAGGGACCTTCCTAGAATGCAGCCCAGGAGCTGCAGAGGGGGAATCTTTTAGCTTTTGGGCGAAATTTCTGATGACAGGTTCCCTTTAAGTGCCCTAGAAAATTCCCCAAAATTTGGGGTAGTTGGACTGAATCAGCCAACTGCTTAGCCATTGGGGAAGGTGAGGAGGGGTTTACTGGGGTGCAGTTGGGGCCGACCCTAGGGAGAGAAGGAGGAGGGCTTCTGGGGCCGTACTTTCTTCTATGTGGTGTTCAAACGTGCCCTTTATCAACCTATCTAACTAAATAGGAATAGACAAGCAGCAATTACTAATTAAACAAAGATATGTTTTGAGATATGCTATTCTAGTACTCTATATATATTCTACACTGTAATATGTTAAAGCGCACCAATCTCCAGGATTTTCCTATATAACCTAAATCCAGTGCCATACTGGCACTATCAGTCTGAGTCTATACAAATCTTTAGTTGGCAGCTAGGATGTATAGGTTTTGAAACACAAGCTAGTAAAGTTTGTAAAATCAGCATCTTGTTGAGTGGCAGCAGCTGATATCTAGGGTGGGTATTCAGTTATCCCCTCCCCCTGTTACTTATGCTAATTATATTATACAATTGTTTTACTTAGTGACTAAAAGGACCTTTGCTGATGTCATACCCATGTGATCAGAACTGGTGGGGCCTCGGCCAACAGAAAAATGTTGCTTACTGGTATAAGCTATGTTGTCTGAGGCTCCGCCTCTTCTGGTTACATGGTTATGACATCAACACAGGTCCTTTTAGTAACAAAAGAAGATATCTTTATTAAATTTTTAAAAGTTAAAACCACTTAAAAAGGAGAGATAGACACAAGATACACCTTGGTCCGAGCGGTATCAAAGTAAAAAATTCACAATCAATACTCCATGGTATAACACAGATAAGTACGGTGGCTCAGTGGTTAGCACTGCAGTCTTGCAGCTCTGGGGTCCTAGGTTCGAATCCCACCAAGAACACTATCTGCAAGGAGTTTGTATGTTCTCCCCGTGTTTGCTTGGGTTTCCTTTGGGTACTCCGGTTTCCTCCCACACTCCAAAGGCATACAGATAGGGACTCTAGATTGTGAGCCCCAATGGGGACAGTATTGCCAATGTATGTAAAGCGCTGTGGAATTAATAGCGCTATATAAATGTATAACATTATTATTATTAATAATTATAATTATAAAGTGCAGTACTTTCACATATCCATAAGGTGGCAGTAGAACCATACATAAAGAGTCCAAGTGTAGTATTAAGTAGACAAAGCCCTTATTAGGTATATCTCACTCCAGCAAGGAGTATAGATCATAGGACGCTAATCTACACGGTAAAAAGACCAAGGACAAAGCAAAAAAAGAGGATCGCAAGTGAAGGTGACCACATGGAGATTAAGAGAGTGAGTAATTACCACAAGGACCTCCCCTTGACGCAAGTTTCGCCGTCACCAGGCCCGGCCTTAGCCTGTATGGCGCCCTGTGCAAAACTGCCCTTTGGTGCCCCCCCTACTGATTTTGTACCCAGTTTCCAGGAAACAAACGAAGACCAGAGGCAATTTTTTTATATCCTAAGAAAATTGATTTCTTCAAATGTACAATAAAGTCCTCCAGATTTGTGCTGGATAATCTGATTAATTCCACTACATCTGAAATTATTGTTATTGGGGTCTTCTCATCTCGTACATGCTGTATGCCTGGATATTACATTATGGATGGTACATATGGATCCCCCCCAATGGGGCACACATGTATCTGGAGAATGAGGTGCTGCTGCTCTTTGTGGAGAGATGGTATAAATTCCTATACACTTAGAGCAGCGCAGGTCGTGGTCCCATTGGTGGGATCGACATCTACTATACAAATCCTGAGGATAAATGCACCAGATGATAGCAGACAAGGCACCATGGAGCCGGCGGCCGATGCTGTGTGTACGCCGGACCAAAAAGTCCAAAATACAGATGTTAAAGGGGAATGTACGAAATTAGAGAAAAATCTCTGCTTTCTACATAATAAAGAGTCCTCAGGTTATATGTGTCGCTGCCTCTCAGCTCCAATGACCTGAACAGACTGAGGTGCAGTAGCACATACACACCATAAGGACGGAGGGCGCTGTGTATGTGTCGCTGCCTCTCAGCTAAAATGACCTGAACAGACTGAGGTTCAGCACCACATACACACCATGAGGGAGGGGCACAGTGTATGGAAGAACTACAGCATATATATTGTAATCCCTTTATTAACCAGACTGGGCACACCCCATTTGGCAATGCTGCAAATAATTTTGTTGGAAAATTTGTAAGATAAATCCACACCGAATAATGTAATATTCTCTAGAACTTCATAATGCACACCTCAGCTGCTGCAGAATCTCAAAATACACACCTCAGATGCTATAGAACCTCATTATACACATCTCAGCTGCTGCAAAATCTCATAATTCACCTCAGTTGCTTCAGAACCCCATAAGACACACTCAGCTACTGCAGAACCCCATAATACACATCTCAGCTGCTACAGAACCCCATAATACACACCTCAGCTGCTGCAGAACCCCATAATACACACCTCAGCTGCTGCAGAACCCCATAATACACATCTCAGCTGCTGCAGAACCCCATAATACAAACCTCAGCTGCTACAGGACCTCATCATATACAACTCAGCTGCTGCAGAAGCTCATAATACACCTCAGCTGCTGACGATGCATTACATTGATATAATGGCGTTCATAACAACATTAAGGCTACCGTATTTTTCGGACTATAAGACGCACCGGACTATAAGACGCACCCTGGTTTTAGAGGAGGAAAATAGGAAAATAAAACTTTAAGCAAAAAAATGTGGTCATGACACACTGTTATGGGGCGAGGATCTGCTGCTGACACTGTTATGGGGGTAATGTCCCCAAATTCTCTACTAAGGTACCCCATCCTGGTAATGATCCTCCTGCCTTGTATATGATCCTGCTATAAACCCCCATCCTGCTCATATACCAGCATCCTGCTCATATTCCCTCATCCTGTTCATATACCCCCATCCTATTGATATACCCCCCATCCATCCTATTGATATTTCCCCCATCCATCCTGCTCATATACTCCCATCCTGCTCATATACTCCCATCCTGCTCATATACTCCCATCCTGTTCATATACCCCCATCCTGTTCATATACTCCCATCCTGCTCATATACCCCCATCCTGTTCATATACCCCCATCCTGTTCATATACCCCCCATCCATCCTGCTCATATACTCCCATCCTGCTCTATGCCCCCATCATGCTCATATACTCCCATCCTGTTCATATACCCCCATCCTGTTCATATACCCCCATCCTGTTCATATACCCCCATCCTGTTCATATACCCCCCCATCCATCCTGCTCATATACTCCCATCCTGCTATATGCCCCCATCGTGTTCATATACTCCCATCCTGTTCATATACCCCCATCCTGTTCATATACCCCCATCCTGTTCATATACCCCCAATCCCTCCTGCTCATATACTCCCATCCTGCTATATGCCCCCATCATGCTCATATACCATCCTGGTATATGGCCTGTATCCTATAGCACAGAGAAAAAAAATAAACGTTTATACTCACCTTTTCCTCACTCCCTCCAGCACCGATCATCTTCCTCTCAGCGGCAATGACCTGTGTGTGTGGAGCCGTTCCCCTGCAGCACGCGATGTCTTCCTGTCTGTGCCGATCAGCTGATCAGCACAGATCAGCTGACCGGCACAGACAGGAAGACATCGCGTGCTGCAGGGGGACGGCTCCACACACGGGGACGGGTGAGTGTACTGATTCACTGCACCCCGCGCTGATGATGACGCGCGGGGGGCAGTGAATACAGCCGCACATGATCACTCCAAGCTGTAATTGCCAGGGGTGATCATGCGGACCGGCTCTTTACTATGCGCGCGTCCCAGCTCATCCTCCCACACACCTGTCAGTGCCAGCTTCAGCGCTGAGAGATGGGCGGGAGGATGGGCGTGCATATGTAATGAGCAGGCCAACGTGGTCACGGCAGGCGCTACTGCTGCCTGCTCGTGCCCCCGATGACCCGCTCCACCGCAGCACCCTCGTTCCCAGCCGCAGCCCTATAGTCAGACCATAAGATGCACCCCCAACTTTCCCCCAACATTTGGGGAAAAAAAGTGCGTCTTATGGTCCGAAAAATACAGTAAGTTCACACAGGACATCTTTTGTAGCATTTTTGAGTTCACAAAGATGCCCCTGCATGCATTTCCTCCTCCCAGCAAAGTCTATGGGATTGCTCTTTTGCTGTCCACACTGGGCATCTTTTGTTGGCTGCATCTTACCTGCGTTTTTGAAGATGCAGCATGTCAGTTCTTTTTGCGTTTTCGTTTTTGAACCCTTCCAGTCAATAGATTAGACTTAAAAACCGCATTAGGCAAAACGCGGTAAAAATGTGTCAAAAACACATTGCGGTTTTTTTATGCGTTTTTGCCGCGGTGCATTTTTGGTGCATTCTAGGGACAAAAACACTGCATATTTGTGGTATAAAAGATGCCCCGTGTGAACATACCCTAAACCATTCCATGTGATGTGCAGACGCCAACGAAGCCATGTAACATATGAGACTCCACTGTTATTTTCTACCAGGTAAGTTCTCTGACAGCTGATTCCTCCTGCACGACCCCAGAGTGGAAGGAATCATACACCGACTCCATTATTGCAGTCGTGTATATTTTACTCTGATGCTTCCACATTTCAGATAAACTCACAGCAAGTTGGGCTGCAGTGTGTACATCGCCCAGGCCAAAAGCTAATGCTCTACCAGGATACAGCTAAACCCCCACTAATGTGGAAGCATCACAGGTGCAGGAGAAGCAGATCACACACACACCTCCATGGAATGGAGGGGAGGCGAATGCTAGATGATAAAACTGCACACTAGTGGCTTGCATAGAGCGCTGTTCACATGCAGATGACACAGTCACAAACCCGCAGCCTATTAGGTATCATAGTAACATAGTATCATAGTTTTTAAGGTTGAAGGGAGACTCTAAGTCCATCTAGTTCAACCCGTAGCCTAAGGGTGGAAACACATCTATGCGAGTAAAATCGGTCCGACTGGGCTGAAAAAAACTCGGCTGATTTTAGTTCACGTTAGGTGCGAGTGCAACGCAAGTGCGATGCTATTTCTGAGATTTTACTAGCGTGTGTAATGCGTGTGTAATGCGTATTTTTTACTATGTCATCTGCCATTCAGCGCTGCTACATGGCCGCTGACAGCAGACACAGACAGCCATGTAGCAGAGCTGAATGGCAGATCACAGCAGACACAGACAGAGCCGCACTGTCAGAATGAACTCGGGTGAACTTAACCCAACTTCATTGTCATGCTGCGGCTCTGTCTGTGTCGCGTCCTGATTAGCGGTCACCAGTGAAGGGCTCACCGGTGACCACTAATCCCCTGAGTGACTGAAGTTAGCAGCCCTCTCTCATACTCACCGATCCCCGGCGCTGCACGGCTTTCTCACTGCTCCGGCGGCTTTTACTATTTTGAAAAATCCGGCCGCTCATTAAACAATCTCGTATTCCCTGCTTTCCCCGCCCACAGGCGCCTATGATTGGTAGCAGTGAGACACGCCCCCACGCTGAGTGACAGGTGTCTCACTGCACCCAATCACAGCAGCCGGTGGGCGGGTCTATACTGTGCAGTGAAATAAATAAATAAATAATTAAAAAAAATGGCGTGCGGTCCCCCCCAATTTTAATACCAGCCAGATAAAGCCATACGGCTGAAGGCTGGTATTCTCAGGATGGGGAGCTCCACGTTATGGGGAGCCCCCCAGCCTAACAATATCAGCCAACAGCCGCCCAGAATTGCCGCATACATTATATGCGACAGTTCTGGGACTGTACCCGGCTCTTCCCGATTTGCCCTGGTGCTTTGGCAAATCGGGGTAATAAGGAGTTATTGGCAGCCCATAGCTGCCAATAAGTCCTAGATTAATCATGTCAGGCGTCTATGAGACACCCTCCATGATTAATCTGTAAGTTACAGTAAATAAACACACACACATGAAAAAATCCTTTATTAGAAATAAAAAACACAAACACATTCCCTCATTACCAATTTAATAAGCCCAAAAAAGCCCTCCATGTCCGGCGTACTCCACGGACCTCCAGCGTCGCTTCCAGCATGAAGGTGACAGGAGCTGCAGAAGACACCGCCGCTCCGGTCACCTCCATGCAGCAACTGAGGTGAGTAGCGCGATCTGCTGAGGTGTCACTGAGGTTAATCGCTGTCACCGCTGGATCCAATTAAAATTGGGGGGGACCGCACGCCATTTTTTTTAATTATTTATTTATTTATTTCACTGCACAGTATAGACCCGCCCACCGGCTGCTGTGATTGGGTGCAGTGAGACACCTGTCACTCAGCGTGGGGGCGTGTCTCACTGCAACCAATCATAGGCGCCTGTGGGCGGGGAAAGCAGGGAATACGAGATTTTTGAATAAGCCGGCCGCTCATTAAACATAGTAAAAGCCGCCGGAGCAGTGAGAAAGCCGTGCAGCGCCGCGCCGGAGATCGGGGAACGGTGAGTATGAGAGAGGGGGGGAAACTGACCGACAGACTGAGAGAGGGACAGAGATAGTGACGGACCGACAGAGAGAATAGAGACCGAGAGGGAGAGACCGACTGACAGGGAATAGTGATTGACAGACATTGGGAGACATCGCTCGTTTCCAGTGTTTTAGGAAACATGCGAGAAATTTATTTAGAAAATCGGATGTCACTAAGATGGTGTGAATGCCGTCCCGTGACATCCGATTTTTTACACGCTCCCATAGACTTGCATTGGAGAAACTCGAAGTAGAAACTCGCAAAAAAGCAGCATGCTGCGATTTTTTTCTCGGTCCGATTTGGACTGAGAAAAAAATCGCAGATGAGAGCTGAATCATTCACTAACATGTGTCTGATTCCAATGCGAGTTTTTCTCGCATTGCTCTACTGCGAGAAACTCGCAAGTGAGAAGCAGCCCTAACATGTTGATCCAGAGGAAGGCAAAAAAAACCCCAATGTGGCAAACAAGTTCCAATGGGGAAAAAATTTCCTTCCTGACTCCACATCCGGCAATCAGACTAGTTCCCTGGATCAATACCCTGTCATAAAATCTAATATACATAACTGGTAATATTAAATTTTTCAAGAAAGGCATCCAGGCTCTGCTTAAATGTTAGTAGTGAATCACTCATTACAACATCATGCGGCAGAGAGTTCCATAGTCTCACTGCTCGTACAGTAAAGAATCCTCGTCTGTGATTATGATTAAACCTTCTTTCCTCAAGGCGTAGCGGATGCCCCCGTGTTCCAGTCGCAGGCCTAGGTGTAAAGAGATCTTTGGAAAGGTCTCTGTACTGTCCCCTCATATATTTATACATTGTGATTAGATCCCCCCTAAGCCTTCGTTTTTCCAAACTAAATAACCCCAAGTTTAATAACCTGTCTTGGTATTGCAGCCCACCCATTCCTCTAATAATCTTGGTGGCTCTTCTCTGCACCCTCTCCAGTTCAGCTGTGTCCTTCTTATATATCGGTGACCAGAATTGTACACAGTATTCTAAGTGCGGTCGCACTAGTGACTTGTACAGAGGTAGAACTATATTTTTTTCATGAACACTTATACCTCTTTTAATACATCCCATTATTTTATTAGCCCTGGCAGCAGTTGCCTGACACTGTCCACTAAAGTGAAGTTTACCATCCACCCATACACCCAAGTCTTTTTCTGTGTCTGTTTTACCCAGTGTTCTACAATTAAGTACATAATCATAATCATAAATGTTATTTCCTCTACCCAAGTGCATGACCTTACATTTATCTACATTAAACTTCAATTGCCACTTCTCAGCCCAATCCTCCAATTTACATAAATCTCCCTGTAATATAAAATTATCCTCCTCTGTATTGATTACCCTGCAGAGTTTAGTATCATCTGCAAATATTGAAATTCTACTCCGCATGCCCCCAACAAGGTCATTTATAAATATGTTGAAAAGAAGCGGGCCCAATACTGACCCCTGTGGTACCCCACTATGAACTGAGACCCAGTCCGAGTACGTACCATTAATAACCACCCTTTGTTTCCTATCACTGAGCCAGTTTTTAACCCAGTTACACATATTTTCCCCTATCCCCATTATTCTCATTTTATGTACCAACCTTTTGTGTGGCACCGTATCAAAAGCTTTTGAAAAGTCCATATACACAACATCCACTGCATTTCCCTGGTCCAGGCTTGAACTTACCTCTTCATAGAAGCTGATCAAATTAGTTTGACAGGATCGATCCCTCATAAACCCATGTTGATACTCTGTCATAAGGTTATTTTTCTTGAGATACTCCAGTATAGCATCTCTCAAGAAACCCTCAAGGATTTTACCAACCGTAGAGGTTAAACTTACCGGCCTATAATTTCCCGGCTCAGTTTTTGTCCCCTTTTTGAATATTGGCACCACATTTGCTATGCGCCAGTCCTGCGGTACCGACCCTGTTATTAAGGAATCTGAGAAGATTAAAAATAATGGTCTATCTATCACATAACTCAATTCCTGCAGTACTCTGGGGTGTATGCCATCCGGGCCCGGAGATTTGTCAACCTTAGTGATTTCGAGGCGGCGGCGTACTTCCTGCTGGGTTAAGCAGGTAATATTCAAGGGTGAATTTATGGTATCACTGGTCATGTCATCTGCCATGGCATTTTCTTGTATAAAAACCGTAGAAAAAAAGTCATTCAGCAGGTTGGCTTTACCCTCATCCCCTTCCACCATTTCACCAAGACTATTTTTAAGGGGGCCAACACTATCGCTTTTTAGTTTTTTACTGTTTATGTAGTTAAAGAATATTTTAGGATTATTTTTACTTTCTCTCGCAATGAGTCTCTCTGTCTCAAACTTAGCTAACTTAATTTGCTTTTTACATATTTTATTTAATTTTCTATAATTATATAATGCCTCATCACTACCTACCCTCTTTAATTCTTTTAAGGCTTTCTGTTTTTCTTTTATTGCTTCCCTTACAGCTCTATTTAGCCATAGGGGTTTCCTCCTATTTCTAGCATGTTTGTTCCCATAGGGTATATTTTCTGCACAAGTCCTATTCAGGATGCTCATAAAAGTCTCCCATTTGCTTTGTGTACTTTTATTACTTAGTACATCATCCCAGGTGCCGCCCTTCTATTAGATCAGGCGGGCTGCCAAGCCGTACCCACTGTGTATCATGCACGGACAGACACTCTACAATGCAAGGCCCAACAGAAAGGGGCCTGGCTGTATCCTGTACAAACAAAAAAATATGAGGTTTTTGTTGGTATTTATGGCCATAAAACGTAAGCCTACACCCTCGTCACGCTGTGAGTAACACTTAATTTTTGGAGGACATTGTCCTCTTTTTGTTGCTATTTTTATATTTAGTGTAGGGACCTACAGACATGAGGTCCCGTGACGAGGGTGTAGGCTTATGGTTTATGGCCATAAATACCAACAAAAACCTCATATTTTGTTTGTTTGTACAGGATACAGCCAGGCTCCTTTCTGTTGGGCCTTGCATTGTAGAGTGTCTGTCCGTGCATGATACACAGTGGGGTACGGCTTGGCAGCCCGCCTGATCTATTAGAAGGGCGTCACCTAATAGGCTGCGGGTTTGTGACTGTGTCATCTGCATGTGAACAGCGCTCTATGCAAGCCACTAGTGTGCAGTTTTATCATCTAGCATTCGCCTCCCCTCCATTCTATGGAGGTGTGTGTGCGATCTGCTTCTCCTGCACCTGTGATGCTTCCACATTAATGGGGGTTTAGCTGTATCCTGGTAGAGCATTAGCTTTTGGCCTGGGCGATGTACACACTGCAGCCCAACTTGCTGTGAGTAATACTTAATTTTTGGAGGACATTGTCCTCTTTTTGTTGCTATTTTTATATTTAGTGTAGGGACCTACACACATTTCAGATAAAACACATTTTATCTCTGCCGAGGACGATGCAGTCAGGATGAGGAGCCCGGGAGGCCGGTGTCCAATGGCTTCTCCCTGCTCTGCTGCACATTAACTGTTCGAACCTCCAAAATGTGTAATATACACTGTTAGGATTTCATTTGCCAATGAAATCACTCACAAGTGATTTGCAGACTCGGGGTCATCTGCTGAATGACATCTCCTCCTGCTTCTCTCATTGTTATCATTTTCAATTTGAGAGGAATAGGAGGAGACGTCATTCTGCAGATGACCACACATTGCAAATCGCATGTGAGTGATCAGGTGACAACTACTCGAATCAGCAAGTGAAATCCTAACAGAGTGCATATTACACACCTATAGGATATGGCAGGTCAATATTCAGAATTACATTACATTACACACTATACGTGACATGTACAGGGCATATGTAGGGTGTATAATCGAATATATATGTAGGGTGTATAATCTAATATATAAAGCTGAGTGTGTGTGTGTGTCCGTCCAATAAAGGAATTCACACCGTCACATTTACAATCACGAAATTTTGCCACATGTGACTCAGGGAACGTCACAGACTATGTTTTGATGAGAAATTTTAACCCCGCACTTTACAATTATTCGCCGCAAAAACACTAAAATCAATGGCGCTGGGAACTACAGGTCATTAATAAGAGCTGTAATTGGTTGCTATAGGCAACAAAGGACATTCTTTTTTTAAGACAGGTAATGTGTCAGATAATATAATGTCAATAGAGACAAACACAGACACACACAGAGACAGACACACAGACACACACAGGGACACACAGAGACAGACACACAGACTGATACAGAGACACACACAGGGACACAGAGTCTGATACAGAGACAGAGACACACACACACACACACACACACACACACAGAGCCTGATGCAGAGACACACACAGGGACAGGGACACAGACTGAAAGAGACACACAGAAACAGACACACAGAGACATAGACACAGACATACAGTGCCTACAAGTAGTATTCAACCCCTGCAGATTTAGCAGGTTTACACATTCGGAATTAACTTGGCATTGTGACACTTGGACTGTAGATCAGCCTGGAAGTGTGAAATGCACTGCAGCAAAAAAGAATGTTATTTCTTTTTTTATTTATTTTTTTTTAAATTGTGAAAAGTTTATTCAGAGGGTCATTTATTATTCCACCCCTCAAACCACAAGAATTCTGTTTGGTTCCCCTAAAGTATTAAGAAGTATTTCAGGCACAAAAAACAATGAGCTTCACATGTTTGGATTAATTATCTCTTTTTCCAGCCTTTTCTGACTAATTAAGACCCTCCCCAAACTTGTGAACAGCACTCATACTTGGTCAACATGGGAAAGACAAAGGAGCATTCCAAGGCCATCAGAGACAAGATCGTGGAGGGTCACAAGGCTGGCAAGGGGTACAAAACCCTTTCCAAGGAGTTGGGCCTACCTGTCTCCACTGTTGGGAGCATCATCCGGAAGTGGAAGGCTTATGGAACTACTGTTAGCCTTCCACGGCCTGGACAGCCTTTGAAAGTTTCCACCCGTGCCGAGGCCAGGCTTGTCCGAAGAGTCAAGGCTAACCCAAGGACAACAAGGAAGGAGCTCCGGGAAGATCTCATGGCAGTGGGGACATTGGTTTCATTCAATACCATAAGTAACGTACTCCACCGCAATGGTCTCCGTTCCAGACGAGCCCGTAAGGTACCTTTACTTTCAAAGCGTCATGTCAAGGCTTGTCTACAGTTTGCTCATGATCACTTGGAGGACTCTGAGACAGACTGGTTCAAGGTTCTCTGGTCTGATGAGACCAAGATCGAGATCTGTGGTGCCAACCACACACGTGACGTTTGGAGACTGGATGGCACTGCATACGACCCCATGAATACCATCCCTACAGTCAAGCATGGTGGTGGCAGCATCATGCTGTGGGGCTGTTTCTCAGCCAAGGGGCCTGGCCATCTGGTCCGCATCCATGGGAAGATGGATAGCACGGCCTACCTGGAGATTTTGGCCAAGAACCTCCGCTCCTTCATCAAGGATCTTAAGATGGGTCGTCATTTCATCTTCCAACAAGACAACGACCCAAAGCACACAGCCAAGAAAACCAAGGCCTGGTTCAAGAGGGGAAAAAATCAAGGTGTTGCAGTGGCCTAGTCAGTCTCCTGACCTTAACCCAATTGAAAACTTGTGGAAGGAGCTCAAGATTAAAGTCCACATGAGACACCCAAAGAACCTAGATAACTTGGAGAAGATCTGCATGGAGGAGTGGGCCAAGATAACTCCAGAGACCTGTGCCAGCCTGATCAGGTCTTATAAAAGACGATTATTAGCTGTAATTGCAAACAAGGGTTATTCCACAAAACATTAAACCTAGGGGTTGAATAATAATTGACCCACACTTTTATGTTGAAAATTTATTAAAATTTAACTGAGCAACATAACTTGTTGGTTTGTAAGATTTATGCATCTGTTAATAAATCCTGCTCTTGTTTGAAGTTTGCAGGCTCTAACTTATTTGCATCTTATCAAACCTGCTAAATCTGCAGGGGGTTGAATACTACTTGTAGGCACTGTAGAATCACAGAGACTGATATAGAGACAGAGAAGAGACACACAGAGACAAAGAAAGAGAGAGACACAGAGACACATAGACACACAGAGACAGAGTCTGATACTTAGACACACAGAGACACACACATAGATAGACTGATACAGAGACTGATAAAGAGACACACAGAGACATAGACACACAAAGACTGATTCAGAGACACAGAGGCACAGAGAAAGAGACGGAGACACAGACATAGACAGAGACACAAAGACAGAGACACACACACAGGGAAACACAGAGGCACACATACAGAGACAAAGACACGGACACACAGAAACACAGACACATACAGAGACACATTCACACACAGAGACACACAGACAGAGACACAGAGACAGACACATAGACAGAGATACACAGACAGACACCCACAGAGACCCACAAAGACAGAAACACACAGAGACACATACAGATATAGTCACAGAGACAGAGATACACAGAGACAGAGACACACAGAGATACATACAAACACAAGCACAGACAAGCAGAGACAGAAACACAGAGAGAGAGAGGGAGACAGACAGAGAGGGACACAGAGAGTGGAGAGAGGGAGACAGACAGTTACTATCCTGGGCATCGCCAGGTACTACAGCTAGTAAATATATGTATCTATTACCCCCTACACATGCTCTGCACCCACTCTGGCCGCAGCTGCAGGGCCCACAGGCATCACGTCCAAGGCTCCTCCTGATGTCATTACACCTATCCAGGGCCTACAGCTGCAGAGCAAGGGCGAAACAGAGAGCCAGTAGCCATCCAGTCCTCAATGGTGTTCAACCATATATCCGAGAAAATAGCAATGGCCCCCATCACCGACAGGCCTAGTCATTTTGCCACTGCGTAAATTCCACAATATACATGACACATACATAGATACTATGGAAAAGATAGATGGATGCAGGGTTGGACTGGGGTGTCTGGGGTCCACAGGAAGAGTTAACTCTAGAGGCCACACAACTATATGCAAATCGCTGCAGGAGTCCCCACACAGCCTCCTATGCATAGCAGGAGCCCCCACACAGCCTCCTGCGCACAGCAGGAGCCCCCACACAGCCTCCTGCGCACAGCAGGAGCCCCCACACAGCCTCCTGCGCACAGCAGGAGCCCCCACACAGCCTCCTGCGCACAGCAGGAGCCCCCACACAGCCTCCTGCGCACAGCAGGAGCCCCCACACAGCCTCCTGCGCACAGCAGGAGCCCCCACACAGCCTCCTGCGCACAGCAGGAGCCCCCACACAGCCTCCTGCGCACAGCAGGAGCACCCACACAGCCTCCTGCGCACAGCAGGAGCCATCACACAGCCTCCTATACACAGGAGCCCCCACACAGCCTCCTATGCATAGGAGGATCCCCCACACAGCCTCCTGTGCACAGCAGGAGCCCCCACACAGCCTCCTGCGCACAGCAGGAGCCCCCACACAGCCTCCTGCGCACAGCAGGAGCCCCCACACAGCCTCCTGCGCACAGCAGGAGCCCCCACACAGCCTCCTGCGCACAGCAGGAGCTCCCACACAGCCTCCTATGCACAGCAGGAGCCCCCACACAGCATGTTATGCACAGCAGGAGCCCCCACACAGCCTCCTATGCATAGCAGGAGCCATCACACAGCCTCCTATACACAGGAGCCCCCACACAGCCTCCTATGCACAGGAGGATCCCCCACACAGCCTCCTGTGCACAGCAGGAGCCCCCACACAGCCTCCTGCGCACAGCAGGAGCCCCCACACAGCCTCCTGCGCACAGCAGGGGCCCCCACACAGCCTCCTGCGCACAGCAGGAGCCCCCACACAGCCTCCTGCGCACAGCAGGAGCCCCCACACAGCCTCCTGCGCACAGCAGGAGCCCCCACACAGCCTCCTGCGCACAGCAGGAGCCCCCACACAGCCTCCTGCGCACAGCAGGAGCCCCCACACAGCCTCCTATGCACAGCAGGAGCCCCCACACAGCCTCCTATGCACAGCAGGAGCCCCCACACAGCCTCCTATGCACAGTAAGAGCCCCCACACAGCCTCCTATGCACAGCAGGAGCCCCCACACAGCCTCCTGCACACAGCCTCCTGCACACAGCAGGAGCCCCCACACAGCCTCCTGCACACAGCAGGTGCCCCCACACAGCCTCCTATACACAGCAGGAGCCCCCACACGGCCTCCTGCACACAGCCTCCTGCACACAGCAGGAGCCCCCACACAGCCTCCTATACACAGCAGGAGCACCCACACAGCCTCCTGCACACAGCAGGTGCCCCCACACAGCCTCCTGCACACAGCAGGAGCCCCCACACAGCCTCCTATACACAGCAGGAGCCCCCACACAGCCTCCTATACACAGCAGGAGCCCCCACACAGCCTCCTGCACACAGCAGGAGCCCCCACACAGCCTCCTATACACAGCAGGAGCACCCACACAGCCTCCTGCACTCAGCAGGAGCCCCCACACAGCCTCCTATACACAGCAGGAGCCCCCACACAGCCTCCTATACACAGCAGGAGCACCCACACAGCCTCCTGCACACAGCAGGAGCCCCCACACAGCCTCCTGTACACAGCAGGTGCCCCAACACAGCCTCCTATACACAGCAGGAGCCCCCACACAGCCTCCTATACACAGCAGGAGTCCCCACACGGCCTCCTATGCACACCAGTGGCCTCTACATAGCCTCTTATATACAACAGGAGCCCTCACAGATCCAATATAGACATAAAAAAAAATTATACTCACCTAATCCTGATTCCCAGCACCGCAGCCTCCATCCTCTTCTATGGTGGCCTGCGGAGGCAGCGCGATGCAATGATGTCACTGCAGTGCCCTTGTGGATATACGGTCTCCTAAGCTCTGTGCTCTGTCACAGGATCGAACTGTATCGGGGTGACACTGACATAGTTCAGTGCGGTGGTTGCAGAAGATTCGGGGCTCCGGCCAAGAAGTTCTGGGTCGGAGCTCTGGATCTTTGATGCCAGTGGTGCCCCTGCCGGCGGGTTCCTTTTATGTTCAGTTAGGCTGCTTTCACACATCCAGTTTTTGCTGAGCGGCACAATACGGCGCTTTGCAGAAAAAATGCAACTGGTTTTTTTTTGCCGCCGGTTGCGTTTTTTCCGCATAGACTTGCATTGCCGCCGTATTGTGCCGCATGGCCTTACGTTGTGTCCGTTTTTTGCCGGATGCGGCATATTTAGCCCATGCGGCGGCTGGATGGAACGTTGCCTGGCACTTTTTTTGTGCGGCGCAAAAACCGCATTCCGCCGGATCCGGCGTGATGCAGCGTGATTTACAATGCAAGCCTATGGACGCCGGATGCGGCGTCCTGCGGAAAAAAACGCATCTGGCCGCTAGATGCGGTTTTTTACACTGCGCATGCTCAGTATCCAGCTGCATCCGTCAAAAAACGGACGGGCCGTATGGAAAAACTTATGCAACGGATCCGTTTTTTTCGCCGCATCTGTTGCATAAGTTTTTGGAGCCGGATTGAGCTGCACTGCAAAAAACGGATGTGTGAAAGCAGCCTAAGAAAGCTTTCTGGGGCATTGACTGGTGTCTGTGTACCAGACCAACGCTGGATAGATGATAGACAAATAGATATCAGACAGATAGATAATAGAAAGATAGATAGATAATAGAATAGAAGATAATAGAGCTTTTGTAACTGCATCTCCCGCAGAGCTGCTGCTGCCCCTCCCCCCTCTCTATGGTAAAGACAGGAGAGAACACAGAGCGGAGAGCAGGTGAGGGCGCCCCCTGCCTCAGGTTGTGCTGAGCGGGAGGAGACCAGACGCAGGGCACAGAGGAGGGGGGAGGGGCGCTCCCTCCTGGAGGCTGTGCACCTAAGGAGCAGCAAAGTGAAAATAAACAGCTGCTCCCTAGGTGCCCCCTTTGCTGTCTGCCTGCCGGCGCCCTGTGCGGCCGCACAACTCGCACATGCCTAAAGCCGGCTATGGCCGTCACTTCCTCAGAAGGGGTGTGGTTGCAAGTGTGGTAAGCGTCACTATTTATGTAACTGACAGCCAATTAGCTGTCTAGAAAAAGGGGCCGTGCCATCAGAAGTAATGGTTGTCAAAGCAACGCGTCCTGCCGCAGTCAACGTCCGGGCCCTGGCAGACCACCCCCCCCCGATGACGCACCCGGAATACGCCACACAGGGAAGCACGCCCGCCAGCGCACAGACCACAAACACGCGCCAGGAGAATATCTTATTTGTACAAGCGCAGTGGCTTAAAGGTCACGGAACAAAACCCTGGCCGGTATTGATGGGGAGCCATGAGTTTGAGTCTAAACACCTCAAATAGATGAAACATACAACATAATTATGCAGATATAAATAACATTAATATATATGCATTACAACTAAACAGATCTCATAAATTACTTTGTAGTGAATAAATTAAATCACATGATTAATAACTACAGTGGTACCTCACTTAACGAGTAAGCCTCTTAACGAGAATTTCGCTATACAAGCAAAGCTTTCTGTAAATTTGTAACCCACTTTACGATAAAGCCTTGAAATCCTCACCTCACACACTTCCGGTTTCGTCCATCCACTACACTCTGACCCGCCCTTGCAGTCCACACAAACACACACACACACACACGTACACACACACACATACACACACATACAGTATTATGCTCACCTTACCTTCCGTTCCGTTCCACCGCTGGTCTGATGGTTCTTGTAGTTCCCAGGTACATCGCGGCGTCCTCGCGGCGCACTACAAGACCCAGGAGGCCTGCGATGGAACGGAGGGTAAGGTGAGCATATAATATAACATAATATGTTTACCTTTCGTTTCATCGCCGGCCTCCTGAGTGCTGTAGTGCGCCGCGCCGCTCCAGTCCATGCTGTGTATCTGCATCCATAGCGACGAGGGAGGAACTTCCTGTCCCCGCTAATGAAAGGCAGAGCGCTGGCCAATCAGAGGCAAGCGGCTCTGCCTTTGACGTCAGCGCTCTGGCCGGGAACTTCCTGCCTCGTCGTTATGGTAACGCGTTACACAGCCCGGCCCCGTACCAGAGTACAGCAAGTCACAGCAGACCGGCGATGGAACGGAAGGTAAGGTGAGCATATAATATGTGTGTGTGCATGCGTGCATGTGTGTCTGTTTGAGTTTGTGTGTGTTTGTGTGTGTTTGTGCATGTGTGGAATGATAGAATAGGGGGCCAGGATGGGACATTTAAGAAGTTGTAGAACGGATCGTCAGCATTGCAATGACTTCCTATGGGAAATCTTGCTCTGCTGAACGGAGTACCTTGATTAACAAGCACAGTCCCAGAACGGATTGTGCTCGTTAAGCAAGGTACCACTGTATATGCACATGAACAATATATCAAAAAGTAAATGCCACCAAGGCACAAGTATAAATAAAAGTACAGTAATATTATTACATTGATGAAAATAAATATATATATATATATATGTATATATATAAAAAATAATTTATGAAAACCACCACAAAATGATAAAACCATAAAATATTTTTTTTTACTGATATCTCAATAAGGTGGATATATGAAGAAGGGTATATATATATATATATATATATATATATATATATATATATATATAGTGTCAGAGAGAAAAAGATGACAAAATCATGTCAAATAGTGTGTGTAAGAAGTTGTATAAGTGGGCAATGTGTGAAAAATATATAAGTGAAAAGTAAAATCATGCAAGAAAAAATTGATTAATAAGGTGATAAAACTTTTTATGTTATTTCAAATATAAAAAGAAAAATATGAAAAACAGTGTTCACAAAACATAACCTAACAAAGTGAAAAAAAATGTGAAATATAAAGCGTGATGTGAAAAACGGTATATGAATTGAAAAAGTGTGGACCAAAAAAGTAAAAATTACATATATGTACATATATATATATATATACACGTACATACGTTGACACATAGATACGTATACATACACATGCACATATCTAAAATGAATAAAAAATATGGGTAATCATACTACTAAACCTTACTGATATCAACAATGAATAAATATGCATAGAATATACTAGTCACCAATGGATACAACAAATGCATAGAATAAAAAAATACATAAACATCAATTAAAAAAGAGAGACTAAGAAATAGTAGAAATTCATAAATTCATGGCTCCTCCTCTAGTAGCCTCCAAATGATCAGCAACAGACATATAGCACAAATAGGACACTAGAATACAGAAAAATAGTATTAATACAAATCTAAAAACAATAATAAAAACACACATACAAACACACTAAAAGAATGGAGAAAGGGACAAAACACCTCAGAGAAAGGGTGCAAAACTCAGAACTTCATTCAAACCATGCGGTCGCACTGTGTCAAGGCGCCATATCCATTGAGTCTCCATTTTGGACAGGCATTTCTTCACATCTCCACCACGTGTATTAATTACAACCTTATCAATCCCTGACACTTTCTGGAGAGAAGAATCACATCCATGGTGGGTTTTAAAGTGTCTCGGCAATGGTTTTAAAGTGGCAATTTCATCTGACTTTAGCGCATTATTAATATCCAGTACGTGTTCACGGATCCTTACTTTAAGCTTCCTTGTTGTAAGTCCGACGTACACAAGATTGCAAGGAGATTTAGCATAATAAACCACCGCTTCAGAGTCACATGTAATGTGTTTCGTGATCCTAAAATTTCTCATGCCATCACTTGAAAAAAACTCCGTTGCCCTCACCATATTAGGGCACGATATACATTTGCCACAGGGGAAGAAGCCCCAGCTGGGTCCTTTTGATCCAAATAGATTAGTCATATTGTCTCCAGTAAAATGGCTTCTTACTAACTTGTCCCTCAAGTTGTCGGCCCTACGGTAAGTAATAGATGGGCCTCCTGGTACAATTTTCTTAAGGATTGGGTCAGTCATCAGAATCGGCCAAAACGTCTCCAAAGCTCCCTTCATCTCTCTCCAGCTACCATGATATTGGGAGATGAATCTCACTTTTTGATCATTTTTTTCTTTTTCATGGGGTATCAAAAGATCCCTCCTCGGAGTATTCAATGCTCGATTAAAAGCCTTTTTAATTGACCGTTTACTGTACCCTCTATCCACAAATCGGTCAGTCAATTCTCTCGCTTGTTCCCTGAAAACCGAATCCTCTGAGCAATTTCTCCTAAGTCGCAGGAATTGCCCCATTGGGATATTATTTATCAGAGATCGTGGGTGAGAAGATTGAGCAAAGAGCAATGAATTGACTGCAGTTGGTTTTCTAAAGCCTTTTGTATGAAGGTAATTATCCATATTTCTGTAGATGTTAAGGTCAAGAAAATCCATACAAATAGGAATAACGTTTGGAACACCATTCTAAGTCCGAACTGGGTGCAAAAACCTAAAAAAACATCACTATGGGGAGATAAGGTATGCACACCAGTGACTATGTAAGGGGAATACATGAAATAGCAGAAACTGCTGTGTGAATACTGACTTGAAAAATCCAATAGCTATATGCAAGAGTGAATATGTGAAAAATGGAATCTGCATTACTGCCATGAACATATGAATCAAGAGAAATTTAGCTACTGAATTGATCAATGCAATAGAGCCCCAACACTACGCCAAAGTATTTCTCTACGTTGGGGTCCCTAGCTTGTGTGTGTCCTCTCATGCAGTTAAAAAACCTACCTGGTAGGTTTTTTAACTGCATGAGAGGACACACACAAGCTAGGGACCCCAACGTAGAGAAATACTTTGGCGTAGTGTTGGGGCTCTATTGCATTGATCAATTCAGTAGCTAAATTTCTCTTGATTCATATGTTCATGGCAGTAATGCAGATTCCATTTTTCACATATTCACTCTTGCATATAGCTATTGCATTTTTCAAGTCAGTATTCACACAGCAGTTTCTGCTATTTCATGTATTCCCCTTACATAGTCACTGGTGTGCATACCTTATCTCCCCATAAGAAAATCCATACAGACCTGACTATAGTGGCTTGTAAGTTTGATGTTCAATGGGTTTTTGTTCAAATCATCCACATACTTTAGCTCTCCCTCAGTGCCCTGTCGGATTAAAAAAATATTGTCAATAAATCTGGTCCAGAGTAGGACCTTCTCAATGTGCTCTGTGGTATCTGTCAGAAAAACCCGTCTCTCCCACAGCCCAAGGAACAAGTTGGCATATGAGGGGGCAAAGGCTACCCCCATTGCTGTTCCCTGGAGTTGTAGGTAAAAAATCTCCTTAAACAGGAAAAAATTGTGGGATAAGGAAAATTCAAGGGCTTCCATCAAAAAATTAATCAATTTTGATCCCAGTGAACTCATAGAAAGAAAGTACCTTACTGCTTGTAGCCCATCCTCGTGTCTTATTGAGGTGTAAAGGCTTTCCACATCCAATAATTCCATCCACATGTCTTCATCCAAGGTGATCCCTTCAAGCCTCAATAGAAGGTCAGTGGAGTCTCTTAGAAAAGAAGGTAAGGTGGTTACGATGGGTTTCAAGTACCCATCCAAAAACTTACATAGGGGTTCGCAAAAATTCCCCTTACCCGACACAATAGGACGGCCAGGTGGTATCTTGTCGTCCTTATGGATCTTCGGTAGAAGATATAAACATGGTATCCTAGGACTCTCCACCGTCAAAAAATCTTTTTGGTCCTTAGTAATAGTGTTATCCAGCAGTGCTTCATCCAAGATTGACTGTAAGGAGTTATTAAAACTTGTCAGGGGGTTGAAGGTCAATCTTTTGTAACACCTCCTATCCCTTAATTGGCACAGGGCCTCTCTTTCATACATATTGTTTGGCCATACTACAATATTGCCCCCTTTATCTGCCGGTTTTATGGTTACTCCGTTCATTCTCCTCAACTCCTCCAAAGCCATCCGCTGCTCTTGGTTGAGATTGTTGTGTCCAACCCCTTTCGGAATTTTAGAAAATTGATCAGAGACAAGTTTGACAAAAATTTCAACATTTGGGTATAGGCTCAGGGATGGAAATTTACTAGACTTGGGTTTGAAGGGATCTCTCATACTTACCACTTCTTGTGTATCCTCCAAGTCAGCCAACTCATTCAAAGTGGCAATTGCCCGCAACTCATCCTCATTCCATTTCTCATCGGAATAGTACATTTTCTTAAAAATCAATTTCCTAGCGTACAAATGAAGGTCCTTTATGGCTGTGAACAAATTAAAGGATTAAGATGGAGAAAACGTTAGTCCCAAACTCAATACCTCAATCTGGGTAGGTGTCAATATTTTGTCCGAAAGATATATCACCTGCAACTTGGTCTCTTGGATCGTATTAGGAGTCAATTTTTTGTTGTTCCTAGTAGAGGGGCCATCCCTATAATTTCCTTTCCGTTTTTCCTGCTTTCTGGGTTTAAAATGAGACCCTTCATTGGATTCCTGGTTGCTCATCATAGACGACAGAGATGACATTGATGATGTGCGAGACAAATTTGTTTCCTTTTTAGTGTTGGGGAACCACCTATACACTCTTTTATTCTGATAATCATTTATATCTCTCATGAATTTTTTTGACTTAGTGTCTTGTACTTTTTCCCATTTAACTAATGCCTCATCTAGTTCTTTCCTCAGGGCTTCCATACCTAAAGTTGTTAAGGATTCGTTGAGCTTTTCCTGAGTTTCTTCGATCTCTTTATCCAAAGAATCAATGTTGATCTTATTGGCTTCAACCAACATCTCCATCATACTCCTTGAGCACTTATTACATATCTCTTCCCACATCAGACGGAAAGTTTCATCACTAGCTTGAGAGCTGGGTAGGGTACGGATCCTCAAACCCCTAGAGATGAGGCGCTTAATTAAATAATTTTCTAAAGATGTTTTATCCCACCATAGACAATCTCTTTCTGGTTTTGAATTTCAGATTCTTTACTAATTCCTGGTTTTGCCTATCCTCCAATTCAATGATCTGTGTCACTTCTCCTTTAAAAACACTATTAGCTTGGGTCATCCAAGTGGATTCCCTAGTATGCATATCCATAATAGGAACTATATCTGTGAACAACCACAGCAATATAATTAGATAAGCCAAGCAATAGATCAGTAAGGGAGTTTACAACATCAATATAGCCTACATAGAAAACTCCACACATAAATATAATAAAAGATAAATAAATATCATAATAATAATAAAAGATAAATAAATAAATATAATAAAATCTTTATTACATTTTCAAAAGTTAAAACCACTTAAAAAGGAGAGATAGACACAAGATACACCTTGGTCCGAGCGGTATCAAAGTAAAAAATTCACAATCAATACTCCATGGTATAACACAGATAAGTAAGTATAATTATAACTATAAAGTGCAGTACTTTCACATATCCACAAGGTGGTAGTAGAACCATACATAAAGAGTCCAAGTGTAGTAATAAGTAGACAAAGCCCTTATTAGGTATATCTCACTCCAGGAAGGAGTATAGATCATAGGACGCTAATCTACACGGTAAAAAGACCAAGGACAAAGCAAAAAAAGAGGATTGCAAGTGAAGGTGACCACATGGAGATTAAGAGAGTGAGTAATTACCGCAAGGAGCTCCCCTTGACGCACATTTTGCCGTCGCTTTCTCAGAAGGGGTGTGGTTGCAAGTGTGGTAAGCGTCACTATTTATGTAACTGACAGCTAATCAGCTGTCTAGAAAAAGGGGCCGTGCCATCAGAAGTAATGATTGTTAAAGCAAAGCGTCCTGCCGCAGTCAGCGTCCAGGCCCTGGCAGACACCCCCCCCCGATGACGCACCCGGAATACGCCACACAGGAAGGCACGCCCGCCAGCACAAGGACCACAGACCCGCGCCAGGAGAATATCTTATTTGTACGAGCGCAGTGTCTCAAAGGTCACGGAACAAAACCCTGGCCGGTATGGATGGGGAGCCACGAGTTTGAGGCTAAACACCTCAACTAGATGAAACATACAACATAATTATGCAGACATAAATAACATTAATAAATATGCATTACAACTATACAGATCTCATAAATTACTTTGTAGTGAATAAATTAAATCACATGATTAATAACTATGTGCACATGAACAATATATCAAAAAGTAAATGCCACCAAGGCACAAGTATAAATAAAGTACAGTAATATTACATGAAAAGAAATTTTTATATATATAATAATTTATTAAAAACACCACAAAATGATAAAACCATAGAACATTTTTTACTGATATCTCAATAAGGTGGATATATGATGATGGGTATATATATATATATATATATATATATATATATATATATATATATATACCGTGTCAGAGAGAACAAGATGACAAAATCATGTCAAATAGTGTGTGAAAAAAGTTGTATAAGTGGACAATGTGTGAAAAATATATACAAGTGAAAAGTAAAATCATGCAAGAAAAAATTGATCAATAAGGTGATAAAACTTTGTTATTATAAATATAAATATAAAATAAATGTGAAAAAGCACATACAGTGTTCATAAAACAACCTAAAAAAGTGAAAAAAATGTGAAATACTGTATAAAGTATGATGTGCAAAACGTTATATGAAGTGAAAAAGTGTGGACCAAAAAAGTAAGGTGTATCTTGTGTCTATCTCTCCTTTTTAAGTGGTTTTAACTTTTGAAAATTTAATAAAGATATCTTCATTTATTATATTTATGTGTGGAGTTTTCTATGTAGGCTATATTGATGTTGTAAACTCCCTTACTGATCTATTGATTGGTTTATCTAATTATATTGCTGTGGTTGTTCACAGATATCGTTCCTATTATGGATATGCGTACTAGGGAATCCAGTTGGATGACCCAAGCTAATAGTGTTTTTAAAGGAGAAGTGACACAGATCATTGAATTGGAGGATGGGCAAAACCAGGAATTAGTAAAGAATCTGAAATTCAAAACCTGAACGAGATTACGTCTATGGTGGGATAAACATCTTTAGAAAATTATTTAATTAAGGGCCTAATCCCTAGGGGTTTGAGGAGCCGTACCCTGCCCAGCTCTCAAGCTAGTGATGAAACTTTCCGTCTGAGGTGGGAAGAGATATGTAATAAGTGCTCAAGGAGTATGATGGAGATGTTGGTTGAAGCCAAGAAGATAAACATTGATTCTTTGGCTAAAGAGATCGAAGAAACTCAGAAAAAGCTCAACTAATCCTTAACAACTTTAGGTATGGAAGCCCTGAGGAAAAAAATGGATGAGGCATTAGTTAAATGGGAAAAAGAAGTACAAGACACTAAGTCAAAAAAATTCATGAGAGATATAAATGATTATCAGAATAAAAGAGTGTATAGGAGGTTCCCCAACACTAAAAAGGAGACAAATTTGTCTCGCACATCATCAATGTCATGTCTTTCGTCTATGATGAGCAACCAGGAATCCAATGAAGGGTCTCATTTTAAACCCAGAAAGCAGGAAAAACGGAAAGGAAATTATAGGGATGGCCCCTCTACTAGGAACAACAAAAAATTGACTCCTAATACGATCCAAGAGACCAAGTTGCAGGTGATATATCTTTCGGACAAAATATTGACACCTACCCAGATTGAGGTATTGAGTTTGGGACTAACGTTTTCTCCATCTTCATCCTTTAATTTGTTCACAGCCAAAAAGGACCTTCATTTGTACGCTAGGAAATTGATTTTTAAGAAAATGTACTATTCCGATGAGAAATGGAATGAGGATGAGTTGCAGGCAATTGCCACTTTGAATGAGTTGGCTGACTTGGAGGATACACAAGAAGTGGTAAGTATGAGAGATCCCTTCAAACCAAAGTCTAGTAAATTTCCATCCCTGAGCTTCTACCCAAATGTTGAAATTTTTGTCAAACTTGTCTCTGATGAATTTTCTAAAATTCCGAAAGGGGTTGGACACAACAATCTCAACAAACAGCAGCGGATGGCTTTGGAGGAGTTGAGGAGAAGGAAGGGAGTAACCATAAAACCGGCAGATAAAGGGGGCAATATTGTAGTGTGGCCAAACAATATGTATGAAAGAGAGGCCCTGCGCCAATTAAGGGATAGGATGTGTTACAAAAGATTGACCTTTAACCCCCTGACAAGTTTTAAAAACTCCTTACAATCAATCTTGGATGAAGCCCTGCTGGATAACACTATTATTAACCCCTTCACCCCCGGCCACTAAAACACCCTAATGACCGGGCCATTTTTTGCAATTCTGACCAGTGTCACTTTGACAGGTTATAACTCTGGAACGCTTCAACGGATCCTGGCGATTCTGAGATTGTTTTTTCGTGAGATATTGTACTTCATGTCAGTGGTAAATTTAGGCCGATATTTTTTGCGTTTATTTGTGAAAATTTAGGAAATTGTGCGAAAATTTGGAAAATTTTGCAATTTTCAAACTTTGAAAATTTATGGCCATAAATCTGAGAGATATGTCACACAAAATAGTTACTAAATAACATTTCCCACTTGTCAACTTTACACCAGCGCAATTTTCGAAAGAAATTTTTTTTTCGTTAGGAAGTTAGAAGGGGTCAAAGTTCATCAGCAATTTCTAATTTTTCCAACAAAATTTACAAAATATTTTTTTTAGGGACCACATCACATTTGAAGTGCCTTTGAGAGGCCGAGGTGACAGAAAATACCCAAAAGTGACCCCATTCTAAAAACTTCACCCCTCATACTGCTCAAAACCACATCCAAGAAGTTTATTAACCCTTTAGGTGCGTCACAGGAACCAAAGCAATGTGGAAGGAAAAAATGAAAATTTTACTTTTTAACACAAAAATGTTACTTTAGCCATAAAATTTTCATTTTTACAAGGGAGAAAAGAGAAAGTGCACCCTACAATTTATTATGCATTTTCTCCTGAGTACGCTGATACCCCATATGGGGTAAAAATCAATTGTTTGGGTGCACGGCAGAGGTCGAAAGGCAAGGAGCGCCATTTGAATTTTTGAACACAAAATTAGCTGCACTCATTAGCGGACGCCATGTCGGGTTTGAAGACCCCCTGAGGTGCCTAAACAATGGAGCTCCCCCACAAGTGACCCCATTTTGGAAACTAGAGCCCTCAAATATTTTTTATAGATGTTTGATGAGCACTTTGAACACCTGGGGGCTTCACAGAAGTTTATAACGTTGAGCCGTGAAAAGAAAAAAACATTTTTTTACCACAAAACTGTTGCTTCAACTAGGTAACTTTTTTTTTCACAAGGGTATCGGGAAAAAATGCAACATAAAATGTATTGTCCATTTTCTCCTGAGTACGCAGATACCTCACATGTGGTGGAAAGTAATTGTCGGGCGCATGGCGGGGCTCAGAAGAGAAGGGCACCATTTGACAGCAAAATTGATTGGAATCATTAGCGGACGCCATGTCACGTTTTTAGACCCCCCCCATGGTGCCTAAACAGTGGAGCTCCCCCACAAATTACCCCATTTTGGAACTAGACCCCTCAAGGAATTTATCTAGATGTTTAGTGAGCCCCTTGTACCCCCAGGGGCTCCACTGAAAGTTGATAACGTTGAACCGTGAAAATTATTTATTTTTTTAAAAAAAAATTTTTTACATTTTTGCAGCAACAAGGTAGTTTTTTTTTTTCTCTTTTTACAACGGTATCAGGAAAAAATGCACCATAAAACGTATGGTGCAATTTTTCCCGAGTACGCAGATACCTCACATGTGGTGGAAATCAATTGTTTGGGCGCATGGCGGGGCTCAGAAGACAAGGAACGCCATTTGACTTCTCAAACGCACAGACGCGGTGCACTGATCGGCCGCTGCAGGAGGCACGGTCGGATGAGATACAAAAAGCGCTGGGGATACGAAAAAAAAAAAAAGTCACGCCAAAAATTGAGCAGGGATGTTGATCCGCGCTCAGCGGGACGCACGGACAGATGCGATACTTTTTTTTCCGTATCCCCGACGCTTTTTGTATTGCATCAGTCCGTGCGTCCCGCCGAGCGCTGATCAGGGATGCACATAACGGATCGGCATCCCTGCTCAATTTTTGGCGTGACTTTTTTTTTCCGTATCCCCGATGCTTTTTGTCACGCCAAAAATTGAGCAGGGATGCCGATTCGTTATGTGCATCCCTGATCAGCGCTCGGCGGGACGCACGGACAGATGCAATACAAAAAGCGTCGGGAATACGGAAAAAAAAGTCCCGCCGAAAACTGACCACGGATGCAGATACGTTATCTGCATCCCTGATCAGCGCTCGGCGGGACGCACGGACGCATGAGAAGCCAGCAGGCAGGAAGTTGGACAGCTCAGCAGAAGACCCAGGAAGAAGGACCCAGCGATGGAGGCAGATGTGATCGGCCGGTGAAGACAGGTAAGAGGACGTCGGGGGGACAGCAGAGGGGGAGGGGGAGAGGGACAGCAGAGGGGGACAGCAGAGGGGGAGGGGGAGAGCAGAGGAGGGAGATACCAGAGGAGCTGCAGAATAGAGATCACGGGGGAGGCCGGCAGACTGGGATGTCTGGGGGCAGACCGGGATGTCGGCGGGCAGATCGGGAATGCTGGGGGCAGATCGGGAATGCTGGGGGCAGATCAGGAATGCTGGGGGCAGATCGGGAATGCTGGGGGCAGATCGTGAATGCTGGGGGCAGATCGTGAATGCTGGGGGCAGATCGGGAATGCTGGGGGCAGACCGGGATGTCTGGGGGCAGACCGGGATGTCTGGGGGGGCAGATCGGGATGTCGGAGGACAGATCGGGATGTGGGGGGGCAGATCGGGATGGCGGGGGGGCAGATCGCAGGGGGGCACGGGCAGGGGCCATTACGGGAGTGCGCAGGAGCAAGTCACAAGAGCGCGCAGGGGCTGCAAGAGAGCAGGGGAGGAGGGATACCGGAGGAGCTGCAGAATAGAGATGTCGGGGGGGCAGATCGGGATGTCGGGGGGGCAGATCGGGATGTCAGGGGGGCAGATCGGGATGTCAGGGGGGCAGATCGGGATGTCGGGGGGGGGCAGATCGCAGGGGGGCACGCGCAGGGGCTGCAAGGTGAGCACCGCTCCTGCTCCTGCGACGTGACAGCAGCGGCAGCAGCAGCAGTGGCGTGGTACCACTAGTACCAGCCAGTGCTGCACGCTGCAGACATGTTGGGGGAGGGTCCCCAGACCATCACAGGCCTGGGGAGGGCGGCCACCGGCAGATCAGACCGCCCCACTGCACACTGATTGGAGCGATTGCGCGTCATTGCACGATCGCTCCAATCAGTGCTGCAGGGGGGGGGGGCCACGGTGTCTGCTTGCTTCCAGCCAATAATCGGAGCTGCTGCAGCTCCGGTCCTAGCTGGATTTTACAAGATCACGCTATTTTTGGCATTTTTTTTGCCGAAAACAGCGTGATCAATGTGATTGGCGGTTCCGATTTGAACAGCCAATCACATCGATCGCCTATGGGGGGTGGCGATGCCACCCCCCCTGGGGTCAAGCAAAGGTCCCCTGCTGTAAGAAACAGCAGGGGACATCATTTGAAAGCCGTTGCTATGGCCACGGCAATCAAATGAAGTTTAGGCAGTAAAATTACGTCCCTGGTCGTTAAGTCACGTTAAAATAGGACGTAATTTTACTGCCCGCGGTCGTGAAGGGGTTAAGGACCAGAAAGATTTTTTTGACGGTGGAGAGTCCTAGGATACCATGTTTATATCTTCTACCGAAGATCCATAAGGACGACAAGATACCACCCGGCCGTCCTATTGTGTCGGGTAAGGGGAATTTTTGCGAACCCCTATGTAAGTTTTTGGATTGGTACTTGAAACCCATCGTAACCACCTTACCTTCTTTTCTAAGAGACTCCACTGACCTACTATTGAGGCTTGAAGGGATCACCTTGGATGAAGACATGTGGATGGAATTATTGGATGTGGAAAGCCTTTACACCTCAATAAGACACGAGGATGGGCTACAAGCAGTAAGGTACTTTCTTTCTATGAGTTCACTGGGATCAAAATTGATTAATTTTTTGATGGAAGCCCTTGAATTTGCCTTATCCCACAATTTTTTCCTGTTTGAGATTTTTTTTTATAGCTCCAGGGAACAGAGATGGGGGCGGCCTTTGCCCACTCATATGCCAACTTGTTCCTGGAGCTGTGGGAGAGACAGGTTTTTCTGACAAATACCACAGAGCAGATTGAGAAGGTCCTACTCTGGACCAGAATTATTGACGATATTTTTTTAATCTGGCAGGGCACTGAGGGAGAGCTAAAGTATGTGGATGATTTGAACAAAAACCCATTGAACATCAAACTTACAAGCCACTATAGTCAGGTCTGTATGGATTTTCTTGACCTTAACATCTACAGAAATATGGATAATTCCCTTCATACAAAAGGCTTTAGAAAACCAACTGCCATCAATTCATTGCTCTCTGCTCAATCTTCTCACCCACGATCTCTGATAAATAATATCCCAATGGGGCAATTCTTGCGACTTAGGAGAAATTGCTCAGAGGATTCGGTTTTCAGGGAACAAGCGAGAGAATTGACTGACCGATTTGTGGATAGAGGGATAGAGGGTACAGTAAACGGTCAATTAAAAGGCTTTTAATCGAGCATTGAATGCTCTGAGGAGGAATCTTTTGATACCCCATGAAAAAGAAAAAAATGATCAAAAAGTGAGATTCATCTACCAATATCATGGTAGCTGGAGAAAGATGAAGGGAGCTTTGGAGACGTTTTGGCCGATTCTGATGACTGACCCAATCCTTAAGAAAATTGTACCAGGAGGCCCATCTATTACTTACCGTAGGGCCGACAACTTGAGGGACAAGTTAGTAAGAAGCCATGTTACTGGAGACAATATGACTAATCTGTTTGGATGAAAAGGACCCAGCTGGGGCTTCTTCCTCTGTGGCAAATGTATCTCGTCCCCTAATATGGTGAGGGCAACGGAGTTTTTTTTTCAAGTGATGGCATGAGAAATTTTAGGATCACGAAACACATTACATGTGACTCTGAAGCGGTGGTTTATTATGCTAAATGTCCTTGCAATCTTGTGTACGTCGGACTTACAACAAGGAAGCTTAAAGTAAGGATCCGTGAACACGTACTGGATATTAATAATGCGCTAAAGTCAGATGAAATTGCCACTTTAAAACCATTGCCGAGACACTTTAAAACCCACCATGGATGTGATTCTTCTCTCCAGAAAGTGTCAGGGATTGATAAGGTTGAAATACATGTGGTGGAGATGTGAAGAAATGCCTGTCCAAAATGGAGACTCAATGGATATGGCGCCTTGACACAGTGCGACCGCATGGTTTGAATGAAGTTCTGAGTTTTGTCCCTTTCTCCATTCTTTTAGTGTGTTTGTATGTGTGTTTTTATTATTGTTTTTAGATTTGTATTAATACTATTTTTCTGTATTCTAGTGTCTTATTTGTGCTACATGTCTGTTGCTGATCATTTGGAGGCTACTGGAGGAGGAGCCATGAATTTATGAATTTCTACTATTTCTTAGTCTTTCTTTTTTAATTGATGTTTATGTATTTTTTTATTCTATGCATTTGTTGTATCCATTGGTGACTAGTATATTCTATGCATATTTATTTAATTTTTGATATCAGTAAGGTTTAGTAGTATGATTACCCATATTTTTTATTCATTTTAGATATGTGCGCGTGTATGTATACATATGTATGTGTCAACCTATGTACATGTATATATATATATATGTACATATATGTAATTTTTACTTTTTTGGTCCACACTTTTTCACTTCATATACCGTTTTTCACATCACACTTTATATTTCACATTTTTTTCACTTTTTTAGGTTATGTTTTGTGAACACTGTGCTTTTTCACATTTATTGTCTATTTATATTTACAACATAAAAAGTTTTATCACCTTATTAATCAATTTTTTCTTGCATGATTTTACTTTTCACTTATATACTTATTTTTCACACATTGTCCACTTATACAACTTTTTTCACACACTATTTCACATGATTTCGTCATCTTGTTCTCTCAGACACTAATATATATATATATATATATATATATATATATATAGATATATATACACATATCTATATATATAATTGCCTTATTCTGTCTGTCTGTCTGTCATGCTCCAAAATTGTGTCACCGTGACATGTCCTTACGGTGACACAAAGCTGATTGGCCACTGGGTTCGCCATGGCCCCGCCCCCCCACACGGATTGGCCTCTCGCCCCGGCTGCGCCCCCACACGGATTGGCCAGCCGCTCGCCCAGGCTCTGCCCCCCCCCCCCCCACAGATTTGCCTCTCGCCCCGGCACCCTGCAGGCATTGGCAACTCGCCCACGCCACGCCCCGCCCCCCTCACGCAATAGACGTTAGCTCTCGCCCCCCCCCACCGCATTGCCCGAACTGACACGGTCACGGAGCCACGAATCCCAGGTGAGTACTGTACTCCCCCCCCCCTTTACCCCCTCACCAACGGGAGCCCACATCAGCGTACGCCGCCGCCGTATGCTGGTGTTGGCTCCCGTGCGAGCGGGGGACGTGTTGCGCTGGTAACCATGCTTGCATAGTTACCAGTAAATCAAGGTCCTGCAGCGGCGGGACTTCCACACGCACAAACATAACAGCACACACACACGCATACACACACACATCAGATCGCACTCACTCTCACAAACACCTCACACACACCTCACACACACACCTCACACACACCTCACACACACCTCACACACACATCGCATCCACATACTCACAGCATCCGGCGATATCGCTTGCTTCTCGGCCTCGATACTGTGCTGTTGTGATCTTCCAGGACCTGACGGAGGATCACATGGCCAGAGGCATGTGGTATGTCCGGATGTTGTGAGTATCAGCGCGTTTGTGCGATATCGTCAGTGTCTGTGTGTGTGAGTGGATGCGATCGGGTGTGTGTGAGTGGATGCGATCGGGTGTGTGTGAGTGGATGCGATCGGGTGTGTGTGAGTGGATGCGATCGGGTGTGTGTGAGTGGATGCGATCGGGTGTGTGAGAGTGGATGCGATCGGGTGTGTGAGTGTCGGCAGAGGAGCACGGCGTGCTGGAGGAGGCTGGGAGCAGAGAGGCTGATCATGGGGAAGGCTGGGAGGAGAGAGGCTGATGATGGGGGAGGCTGGGAGGGGGAGGCTGATGCTGGGGGAGGCTGGGACGAGGGAGGCTGATGCTGGTGGAGGCTGATGCTTGGGGAGGCTGATGCTGGGGGAGGCTGGAAGGAGAGAGGCTAATGCTGGTGGAGGCTGATGCTTGGGGAGGCTGATGCTGGGGGAGACTGAGAGGGGAAGGCTGATGCTGAGGGAGGCTGGGAGGAAGGAGGCTGGGAGGAGAGAGGCTGATCCTGGGGAAGGCTGGAAGGAAAGAGGCTGATGCTGGTGGAGGCTGATGCTGATGGAGGCTGGAAGGAGTGAGGCTGATGCTGGGGGAGGCTGGAAGGAAAGAGGCTGATGCTGGGGGAGGCTGGAAGGAAAGAGGCTGATGCTGGTGGAGGCTGATGCTTGGGGAGGCTGATGCTGGGGGAGACTGGGAGCGGAAGGCTGATGCTGAGGGAGGCTGGGAGGAAGGAGGCTGGGAGGAAGGAGGCTGGGAGGAGAGAGGCTGAACCTGGGGAAGGCTGGGAAGGGGAGGCTGATGCTGGGGGAGGCTGGAAGGAGAGAGGCTGATGCTGGTGGAGGCTGATGCTTGGGTAGGCTGATGCTGGGGGAGACTGGGAGCGGAAGGCTGATGCTGAGGGAGGCTGGGAGGAAGGAGGCTGGGAGGAGAGAGGCTGATCCTCGGGAAGGCTGGGAAGGGGAGGCTGATGCTGAGGGAAGCTGGAAGGAGAGAGGCTGATGCTGGGGGAGGCTGGAAGGAGAGAGGCTGAGGCTGGGAGGAGAGAGGCTGATGCTGGGGAAGGCTGATGCTGAGGGAGGCTGGGAGGGGAAAGCTGATGCTGGGGAAGGCTGGGAGGACGGAGGCTGGGAGGAGAGAGGCTGATCCTGGGGAAGGCTGGGAGAGGGAGGCTGATGCTGGAGGAGGCTGGAAGGAAAGAGGCTGATGCTGGCGGAGGCTGATGCTGGGGGAGGCTGGAAGGAGAGAGGCTGATGCTGGTGGAGGCTGATGCTTGGGGAGGCTGGGAGAGGGAGGCTGATGCTGAGGGAGGCTGGGAGGAGGGAGGCTGGGAGAGGTAGGCTGAGAGAAGAGAAGCTGATGCTGGGGGAGGCTGATGCTGGGGGAGGCTGGGAGAGGGAGGCTGATGCTGGGGGAGGGTGGGAGGAGGGAGGCTGGGAGGAGAGAGGCTGATGCTGGGGAAGGCTGGGAGGAGAGAGGCTGATGCTGGGGACAGAGAGGAGAGGCTGATGCTGGGAGGAGAGAGGCTCATGCTAGGATGAGAGAGGCTGATGCTGGGAGGAGAGAGGCTGATGCTGGGAGGAGAGAGGCTGATGCTGGGGGCAGAGAAGCTGATGCTGGGGGCAGAGAGGCTGATGCTGGTGCAGCATGGGGGATGGAGCACGATGGGGGTGCGCAGCATCGGGGATGGAGCATGATGGGGGGGTGCGCAGCATCGGGGATGGAGCACGATGGGGAGTTCACAGCATGGGGGATGGAGCACGTTTGGGAGTGCGCAGCATGGCGGGTGGAGCACGTTTGGGAGTGCGCAGCATGGGAGATGGAGCACGATAGGGGGTGCGCAGCATAGGGGATGGAGCACGATGGGGAGTGCGCTGCATGGGGGATGGAGCACGATGGGGAGTGCGGAGTATGGCGGATGGAGCACGTTTGGGAGTGCGCAGCATGGCGGATGGAGCACGTTTGGGAGTGCGCAGCATGGCGGATGGAGCACGTTTGGGAGTGCGCAGCATGGGAGATGGAGCACGATGGGGGGTGCGCTGCATGGGGGATGGAGCACGTTTGGGAGTGCGCACCTCCCCCCAAAACACACACACACACGCGCGCACTGCACAACACACCACACATCACACACACACACACACACTGGGAACCACAAACAACTGCCCTACACAGACACCCACACACACAGACAACGCTGCGCACACACAGCACCCAACACACAAACACCGCGGCACACACAAATATACGCACATACCGCACAACACACACATTGCACAAAACATACCTCCCCCCAAAACACACCACACACACACAAACCGCGCAACACACACACAACGCTACAGACACACAGTGCTCCACAAACAACGCAACACACGCAACACACATACAACACCGCTCTCACCCCCCGTCACACCCAGACAACACCCAGAACATGTACAGCCCCTACACAAACACTTGGTAACTACACACAACAACATCTATCTATCTAACAAAAATCATACATGAACTACACAATACGTAAATTCTAGAATACCCGATGCGTAGAATCGGGCCACCTTCTAGTATATATATATATATATATATATATATATATAGATATATACCCTTCATCATATATCCACCTTATTGAGATATCAGTAAAAAAAATTTCTATGGTTTTATCATTTTGTGGTGTTTTTAATAAATTATTATACATATAAAAAATTTCTTTTCATCAATGTAATAATATTACTGTACTTTATTTATACTTGTGCCTTGGTGGCATTTTCTTTATTATATATTGTTCATGTGCACAGTTATTAAATCATGTGATTTAATTTATTCACTACAAAGTAATTTATGAGATCTGTATAATTGTAATGCATATTTATTAATGTTATTTATGTCTGCATAATTATGTTGTATGTTTCATCTATTTGAGGTGTTTAGCCTCAAACTCGTGGCTCCCCATCCATACCGGCCATGGTTTTGTTCCGTGACCTTTGAGCCACTGCACTCGTACAAATAAGATATTCTCCTGGGTGCTGGCGGGCGTGCCTCCCTGTGTGGCGTATTCCGGGTGCGTCATCGGGGGGGGGGTCTGCCAGGGCCCGGACGCTGACTGTGGCAGGACGCGTTGCTTTGACAACCATTACTTCTGATGGCATGGCCCCTTTTTCTAGACAGCTGATTGGCTGTCAGTTACATAAATAGTGACGCTTACCACACTTGCAACCACACCCCTTCTGAGGAAGCGACGGCGAAACGTGCGTCAAGGGGAGGTCCTTGCGGTAATTACTCACTCTCTTAATCTCCATGTGGTCACCTTCACTTGCGAACCTCTTTTTTTGCTTTGTCCTTGGTCTTTTTACCGTGTAGATTAGCGTCCTATGATCTATACTCCTTTTTGGAGTGAGATATACCTAATAAGGGCTTTGTCTACTTTAGGCTATGTTCACACACTGCGTTTTTTACCTGCGTTTTTGGTCCATTTTTGCTGCAGAAATTTCTTGAGAAATTCTTGTAACCTTTCTGCAGACATTCCCCAGCAAAACCTATGGCAAAAAAAATTAGCTGTGCGCACACTGCGTTTTTTTCTTAAGAAAATTCTTTCAGTAGATTTTCTTAAGAAAAAGAATGAGCATGTCACTTCTTTTCTGCAGCTAACTGCGTTATTTGCCATAGATAATTTGCACAATATCGCAGGGAGCAACCAGCGGTAAAAACGCACCAAAAACGCACCAAAAACGCACCGAAAACGCGGCAAAAACGCAGGTGCGTTTTTGGTGCGTTTTTTATGTTCAATCTATTTTATTAGGTATCTTTTCAGAATTACAATAATCATCATGAGCGTATATTGAAAACATTTACAAATTTTCAACACAAAAATGTAACGAACTGTTAAGTTATGTCCTTTTGTGTCCTAAGACACAAATCCCTCCGTCCATTCCGAACCTCACAAACGTATCCCCGTGACCTTCTTTAGATGAGTTTATTCAAAGATAGGAATGTAGCCAAAAACAACTACATTTGGACATCCTGGGTCACTAGGACAGAATATCTTAAGAAATATTATACTGTTCGTCACTTCCAGAGAGGTTAATGACTTCATCAAGACAATAGATAAGAATGAGTAAAGAACAGAGTGAAAGATACAGATGAGAGAAAAGACAAAGCAGGGGGGGGAGGGTGGGGGAGGGGAGAGGGGAGGGGGGGGGTGGGGAGAGGGGAGGGGGAGGGGGGGTAGGGGGTAGTCGAGAGGGGGGGAGGGGGGAGGGGAGGGGGGGGAGAGGGGGGGAGGGGAAGGGAAAGAAGTCACCCGGGGGACCCGTGGACATGGGTCAAACCGAAGTCCCTTTTCTTCCTTCCATATATCCCCGTACAGGTAAGTGTCCCTGCCACACCATTTCAAGGTTTTGGTGCGTTTTTTAACGCAGGTGCACTAATCCTTCACTCTTAAGAAATTTCTTAAGAAAAATCATTTTTCTAGTGTGAACATAGCCTAATACTACACTTGGACTCTTTATGTATGGTTCTACTGCCACCTTGTGGATATGTGAAAGTACTGCACTTTATATTTAGAATTATACTTACTTATCTGTGTTATACCATGGAGTATTGATTGTGAATTTTTTACTTTGATACCACTCGGACCAAGGTGTATCTTTGTGTCTATCACTCCTTTTCAAGTGGTTTTAACTTTTGAAAATGTAATAAAGATTTTATTATATTTATTTATCTTTTTTTATTATTATTATGATATTTATTTATCTTTTATTATTTTTATGTGTGGAGTTTCCTATGTAGGCTATATAGATGTTGTAAACTCCCTTACTGATCTATTGATTGGTTTATAGCTTGCAATCCAAAAAATTGACGTTTCGATCCGCCTCAGACCTTCATCAGTACAGATTACAGAGAGAAAGCTGTGGAAGGCCTGAAACACACGTATGCAGAAAACACGTGCGTGTCTCGCGATCTATTTTTCAGGTCCGTGTTCCGTTTTGGATGTCCGTTTCTCCGGTACATGTGACATCAGTGTGATGGCGTATGCTTGCCGTGCGTGCGTGTTGAATGTCCGTGTATGCCTGAGATATGTACATGGCCGGCTTTAGGCATGTGCGACTTGTGCGGTCGCATAGGGCGCCGACGGCCATGCTTCAGGGGGGGCGCCGCAGAGAGGTAAGAAGTTAATTTCCTGCCTCTCGGTGCGGGCGGACGGCCGCCTGTCTCTGCGGGCGGACGGCCGCCTGTCTCTGCGGGAGGACGGCCGCCTCTCTGTGCGGGCGGAAAGCCGCCTCTCTGTGCGGGCGGACCGCCGCCTCTCTGTGCGGGCGGACCGCCACCTCTCTGTGCGGGCGGCCCGCCGCCTCTCTGTGCGGGCGGCCCGCCGCCTCTCTGTGCGGGCGGCCCGCCGCCTCTCTGTGCGGGCGGCCCGCCGCCTCTCTGTGCGGGCGGCCTGCCGCCTCTCTGTGCGGGCGGCCCGCCGCCTCTCTGTGCGGGCGGCCCGCCGCCTCTCTGTGCCGGCGAATGGCCGCCTCTCTGTGCGGCCGGCCGGCCTCCTGTCTCTGCGGGCGGCCGGCCGCCTGTCTCTGCGGGCGGACGGCCGCCTGTCTGTGCAGGTGGCCCGCCGCCTCACTGTGCGGGCGGCCGGCCGCCTCTCTGTGCGGGCGGCCCGCCGCCTCTCTGTGCGGGCGGCCCGCAGCCTCTCTGTGCGGGCGACCCGCCGCCTCTCTGTGCGGGCGGCCCGCCGCCTCTCTGTGCGGGCGGCCCGCCGCTGTGCCGGCGGATGGCCGCCTCCCTGTGCCGGCGGATGGCCGCCTCCCTGTGCCGGCGGATGGCCGCCTCCCTGTGCCGGCGGATGGCCGCCTCTCTGTGCGGGCGGCCCACCGCCTCTCTGTGCGGCCCGCCGCCTATCTGTGCGGGCGGCCCGCCGCTTGTCTGTGCAGGTGGCCGGCCACCTCACTGTGCGGGCGGACAACCGCCTGTCTTAAGCTTACGCTGTAACAAAATAACATTGGAGTCTCACACGTGACATGGCGTCACTGCCGTCTGCACATCACATGTAATGGTTTAGTGTAGGTATGAAGGTCTGTCAATGTAATGCATCGCTAGCAGCTGAAATGTGTATTATGGGGTTCTGCAGCAGCTGAGGTGTATTATGAGGAGCTGGGTTCTGCAGCAGCTGAGATGTATTATGAGGAGCTGCAGCAGCTGAGATGTGTATTAGGCTATGTGCGCACGTAGCGTTCTGTCCTGCAGAAATTTCTGCAGCGATTTGAACAGCACACGTGCACTTCAAATCGCTGCAGAAAGAGTCCGTGATGAAAAAAAAAGCCGATTCCATGCGCTCTGAGTGCAGCCCCTCCCATAGACAGAGCGGGCGCTGCATGAAGAGCGCAGGAAAGAAGTGTGCTCTAATACGCCACGTGCGCGCGTCTCCTGAAGGTGTGTATGATGAGGTTCTGCAGCAATTGAGATGTGTATGATGATGTTCTGCAGCAGCTGAGGTGTGTATTATGAAAGTCTGCAGAATATCACGATTCAGCGCGGATTTATCTTACAAATTTTCCAACAAAATTATTTGCAGCATTGCCAGCAGGTGTGAGCCCAAACTGGTTAATAAATGGATTACAGTATATATGCCATAGTTCTTCCATACATAGGGCCCCTCCCTCATGGTGTGTATGTGGTACTGCAGCTTAGTCTATTCAGGTCAGTAGAGCTGAGAGGCAGTGACACACACAGCACTCCTCGTCCTCAAGGTGTGTATGTGGTGCTGCACCTCAGTCTGTTCAGGTCATTGGAGCTGAGAGGCAGTGACACATATAACCTGAGGACTCTTTATTACATAGAAAGCAGAGATTTTTTTTCTAATTTCGTACATTCTCCTTTAACATTTGTATTTTGGACTTTTTGGTCCAGAGTACACACAGCACCGGCCGCCGGCTCCACCGTGCATTATCTGGCATCATCCTGTACTTTTATCCTCAGGATTTGTATAGTAGATGCTGATCCCACCAATGGGGCCACGAGCTGCGCCGCTCTAAGTGTATAGAAATATATATCATCTCTCTACGAAGAGCGGCAGCGCCTCATTCTCCAGATACATGTGCGCCCCATTGGGGGGATCCGCATGTACCATCCATGATGTAATATCCAGGTATACGGCATAAATGGCTGAAATCGGAAAACCTCTGAAAGAACGAGATCAAACGTGGTGGATTTGAGGTGCAGATTCTCCAGCACAAATTTGGAGTATTTTGTACATTTGAAGAGCTGAATTTTATTAGGATATAAAAAAAATTGGCTCCTGTCGTCATTTGTGTCCTGGGAAACTGGGTAAAAAATCAGTAGGGGGGGCACCAAAGGGCAGTTTTGTACAGGGCACCGTTCAGGCTAAGGCCGGCCCTGGATATGTACGTGTCATGTCCATGTGCAGTCCGTGTGTCTTGAACAGTTTCACCATTAAAAAAACCCAAAACGCCCATGGACCGTACGGAAATCACACGTACATGGTCCATGTCACGTACGTGCAGACGCGGACCCATTGACTTTAGCGGGTCCGTGTCTGCGTGATGCTGGTGAAACGCAGACATGCCAGCTGTGTTAAAAAAACGCACACACGTACAAACCACACGGACACACGTTCCAAGTGGCTTTACATGTGTGTGCCAGTTACCATAGGGTAACATTGGTGCACATGTGTTTGTGCCGCCGGTAAGTGTCAAAAAGTCCCAAACACGTAACGGCGGCACGGATGTGTGTTGCAGGCCGAAGAGAGGTGCAGCTGTGAGGCAACTACTGCTGACAGAGACACACATGCTGTATCCTGTTACCACAGGTTACCGCCAGCTACCATCCATTTATATGGTAAGGTGACTTTAAGGGTTTGTTCACACTAGTGTATATATATTTATATATACAGTGCCTACAAGTAGTATTCAACCCCCTGCAGATTTAGCAGGTTTGATAAGATGCAAATAAGTTAGAGCCTGCAAACTTCAAACAAGAGCAGGATTTATTAACAGATGCATAAATCTTACAAACCAACAAGTTATGTTGCTCAGTTAAATTTTAATAAATTTTCAACATAAAAGTGTGGGTCAATTATTATTCAACCCCTAGGTTTAATGTTTTGTGGAATAACCCTTGTTTGCAATTACAGCTAATAATCGTCTTTTATAAGACCTGATCAGGCCGGCACAGGTCTCTGGAGTTATCTTGGCCCACTCCTCCATGCAGATCTTCTCCAAGTTATCTAGGTTCTTTGGGTGTCTCATGTGGACTTTAATCTTGAGCTCCTTCCACAAGTTTTCAATTGGGTTAAGGTCAGGAGACTGACTAGGCCACTGCAACACCTTGATTTTTTCCCTCTTGAACCAGGCCTTGGTTTTCTTGGCTGTGTGCTTTGGGTCGTTGTCTTGTTGGAAGATGAAATGACGACCCATCTTAAGATCCTTGATGGAGGAGCGGAGGTTCTTGGCCAAAATCTCCAGGTAGGCCGTGCTATCCATCTTCCCATGGATGCGGACCAGATGGCCAGGCCCCTTGGCTGAGAAACAGCCCCACAGCATGATGCTGCCACCACCATGCTTGACTATAGGGATGGTATTCTTGGGGTCGTATGCAGTGCCATCCAGTCTCCAAACGTCACGTGTGTGGTTGGCACCAAAGATCTCGATCTTGGTCTCATCAGACCAGAGAACCTAGAACCAGTCTGTCTCAGAGTCCTCCAAGTGATCATGAGCAAACTGTAGACGAGCCTTGACATGACGCTTTGAAAGTAAAGGTACCTTACGGGCTCGTCTGGAACGGAGACCATTGCGGTGGAGTACGTTACTTATGGTATTGAATGAAACCAATGTCCCCACTGCCATGAGATCTTCCCGGAGCTCCTTCCTTGTTGTCCTTGGGTCAGCCTTGACTCTTCGGACAAGCCTGGCCTCGGCACGGGTGGAAACTTTCAAAGGCTGTCCAGGCCGTGGAAGGCTAACAGTAGTTCCATAAGCCTTCTACTTCCGGATGATGCTCCCAACAGTGGAGACAGGTAGGCCCAACTCCTTGGAAAGGGTTTTGTACCCCTTGCCAGCCTTGTGACCCTCCACGATCTTGTCTCTGATGGCCTTGGAATGCTCCTTTGTCTTTCCCATGTTGACCAAGTATGAGTGCTGTTCACAAGTTTGGGGAGGGTCTTAATTAGTCAGAAAAGGCTGGAAAAAGAGATAATTAATTCAAACATGTGAAGCTCATTGTTCTTTGTGCCTGAAATACTTCTTAATACTTTAGGGGAACCAAACAGAATTCTTGTGGTTTGAGGGGTTGAATACTAAATGACACTCTGAATAAACTTTTCACAATTTAAACAAAAAAAAAAAAAAAAAAAGAAATAACACACTTCCAGGCTGATCTACAGTCCAAATGTCACAATGCCAAGTTAAGTCCGAATGTGTAAACCTGCTAAATCTGCAGGGGGTTGAATACTACTTGTAGGCACTGTATACACACACACACATTATATATATATATATATATATATATATATATACACATATACATATACAGTGGTACCTCACTTAACGAGTAACCCTCTTAACGAGAGTTTCGCTATACAAGCAAAGCTTTCTGTAAATTTGTAGCCCGCTTTACGAGAAAGCTTTGCTGTACGAGCGAAATGCTCACCGCACACACTTCCAGTTTCGTCCATCCACCACACTCTGACCCGCACTTGCAGTCCACACAAACACACACATGTACGCACAAACACACACATGTACACACAAACACACACACACGCACGCACATACAGTATTATGCTCACCTTACCTTCCGTTCCACCGCTGGTCTGATGGTTCTTGTAGTTCCCGGGTACATCGCGGCGTCCTCGCGGCGAACTACAAGACCCAGGAGGCCTGCGATGGAACGCAGGGTAAGGTGAGCATATAGTGAGAATTATTACCAAAGGAATAGAACAATGTACAGCAGATGGCAATAAAGTTAAAATTTAGCTTTTAATTAAGTCTATTAAAAACGACTCATGGTCTAGTATTCACCCGTTCATGATATCACACAAAATTTAGACGGACACAGACAATTGGGTATTCAATCCCAGGAGATGTTCAAAAAAAAAAAAAAAAACCTCACTGGAGAAAGATAGGTCAGATATCAATTACTCCTATGGTATCTCATTATCAAATATTTTTATCCAAGGGTAGTGTAATTACACACAATATCTGCTTTTTACCTCAAATTGCTGTTTTACCTCTGGCAGAAATAGGGTATGACATGTATGACATGGGATTGAATACCCAATTGTCTGTGTCCGTCTAAATTTTGTGTGATATCATGCACGGGTGAATACTAGACCATGAGTCGTTTTTAATAGACTTAATTAAAAGCTAAATTTTAACTTTATTGCCATCTGCTGTACATTATTAAGGTGAGCATATAATATAACATAATATGTTTACCTTTCGTTTCATCGCCGGCCTCCTGGGTGCTGTAGTGCGCCGCGCCGCTCCAGTCCACGCTGTGTCTCTGCATCCATAGCGACGAGGGAGGAACTTCCTGTCACCGCTAATGAAAGGCAGAGCGCTGGCCAATCAGAGGCAAGCGGCTCTACCTTTGACGTCAGCGCTCTGGCCGGGAACTTCCTGCCTCGTCGTTATGGTAACGCGTTACAAAGCCCGGCCCCGTACCAGAGAACAGCAAGTCACAGCAGACCGGCGATGGAACGGAAGGTAAGGTGAGCATATAATATGTGTGCATGCGTGCATGTGTGTCTGTGTGAGTTTGTGAGTTTGTGTGAGTTTGCGTGAGTTTGCGTGAGTTTGTGTGAGTTTGTGTGAGTTTGTGTGAGTTTGCGTGTTTTTGCGTGTGTTTGCGTGTGTTTGCGAGTGTTTGCGAGTGTTTGCGAGTGTTTGCGAGTGTTTGCGAGTGTTTGCGTGTGTTTGTGCGTGTGTGGAATGATAGAATAGGGGACCAGGATGGGACATTTTAGAAGTTGAAGAACGGATCGTCAGCATTGCAATGACTTCCTATGGGAAATCTTGCTCTGCTGAACGAGTACCTTGATTAACAAGCACAGTCCCAGAACGGATTGTTCTCGTTAAGCAAGGTACCACTGTACTATATATATAGATATATATATATATATATATATATATATATATAAAAATCAGTCCCATTCTCATACAGACAAGTTAGACGAGTGTTATGCATGTCATTCCGTATGTCATGCAAATGCTATGAGAGTGTACAATTATTTTCTTGCGTAGCATCCATATGCCATCCATATGACATGTGTATGACATCCATATGCAATGTGTTATTTTCCCCAGCAGCTATTATTCATCATTTTCAGATTTTCAGGACCACTTACAATGTTCTATGCTACAGAATGGTAATGTATCTGTAAAAAATGGATGCCAATAGAAGTGTCTGTTTTGCATCTTTTTTTTTTCTCACATCCATAAACTTGCTTTGGCAAGTTTTGTCTTATTTACGAGGCCAAGCAAAGCATGCTGCAATTTTTTTCCTCATGACGAATACAGCTGGGGGGGGGGGAAATCGCAGATCAACATTGACTCATTGAACAACAGTGGCCTGAGTGCAATACCTTTTTTTTTTAATCAGGCTGCAATCGTCCTATTTATACGCCAGTGTGAGTGAACCCTTATGCAAACACAGACTTAGAAATATCAAACAACTTGGTTGGGGTTTAATACGTTCCAGAATTCAATTGTTACTCCTCTTCTCTGGAAAATGAATAAGGAGTTTCACCAATGTTTGCATTTAAACTGGCCACATGATGGAATAGTTCCTGCAGAGCTGAAAAAAAGGTTTTTCTTTATTAATTTATTATCTCCATTGCAGAAACATTAGCTTGTATAATTTAGGATATATTTTATGAAATGCCCAATAGGGTGGTAACATAATTCTGTAGGGGCGTCTACTTTGTTCCTGTATGACGTTAACCAGTGATAAGCAAAACCTATCATGCAGGGGAAAAAAGGATAACCCTCTGCTGTCAGCCCTGAGCTCTGATCTACACAATAACTGAAGAGATAAGTGTCATTACAAACACTTCAAGATCTCCTCACTACAATCAGTATGGGGTGAAGGAGGATATAACATTGCAGAGTATCATTACAAACACTTCCCGATCTCCTCTCACAGAAGTCAGTGTGGGGGCAGTGAGAATATATCAGGGTTCAGTGTTATTACAGACACCTCTAGATTTCCTCCCATAGCAGTCAGTGTGGGGGCACAGAAAATATAGCACAGCTAATTGTCATTACAAAAAAGATGAGCGAACTCGTGGACGTTTGCTCATGCTGAGCCATACCTCTATGGGTTTGGACTTGACCCGAACCACAATGGAAGTCACGGATTGGCAGTGTGAGTCTCCAACCCCATAAAGCCAGCAATAAGCAGATGACTTCTGGGAGCATGTGGGTGGTGCTTTTTAATTTTATGGGGGAAGTTGCACACTATCTGAAAACGCTGTTGTTACTACCAGTGCAAGCCATTTCAACATTGCAAGCGGCTTGCACTAGGCAGCACATCGAGTGTACCTGAGCACAGCGATGCTCTCGGGAGTGAAGTTAATACGTAAAGTGCCCCCAAATTTTGAACACTTTTTTATAAAAAGTCAGTGTTTGGCCAAAAACCAAACACCAAACCTCAGGTTCGCTCATCTCTAATTACAAACACTTTCAAATCTCCTTTCACAGCAGTGTTGGAGGTGGGGTGAGGGAAAACATAGAAAAGCTTAGCATGACTACAAATACTTCCAGATCTGTTATGGCAGTCAGAAAAGGGAATGAGAAAATAGCAAAGCTAAGCGTGATTACAAACAATTCCAGATCTTCTCTCCGGACAATATCAAGTGGGGGAAATTGCACAGCGGACAATACTGTGAAAGCAGAGCTGCAGACATGTTGGTAATCAAACTCCGCTCTGTTACACTGACCAGCAAGAGAGTAATTATTACTGATAGGCGTACATGCTCTGCACTCCTCGTTACTCAATCGAGAACTAGGGTGCTTGTGTACTTCCGGGGCTCGGCCAAGTATAGTGGGTGCTCTGATATTTAATCCATGAAACAACGGCCACAACGCATAGGCTTGCTGTACTGCATGATGTGTGCAGGCACCCCAGGGAGACCTATTCGCAGTATCTGAATGGCTCTCCTTGGAGATAAAACAATGTTCTCTGACATAGTGGGACAAAAATAAAAACCCCACCCTCCCTCCAAGCTTCATCTGAGCATCTGACCAGCTCGAATCAAGGAATCAGCATTAGAGCATTTTAGTGCTCGCCCATCTCTAGTAAGAATGTTTTGAACTTTTGACTTTCAGGCTCCATATCTCACAATCCACTACAGATTTGCCTGGTTAAGGGCGCCCTTGCTCACTGGTCAGTGATGAGGGCAATCTGACCTGTTCTCCGGAGCTCCAGGCTCCGTGGAGGCCCCTGGTCAGATCGCTCCCATCACACGCTGTGTGCCGGGCAGGGAGCGATAATGCAGCTCCGCACAGTGTAGGCAGCAGAACGCAGGAATCTCTCCTCTGTTCCCTGCCCGACACCTTTCTCTGTGACACACGCGCGCCCTGATGTCGTCAGTACAGCGCACGTGTGTCATTTGAAAAGTTCCCGCCCAGCAGGAGAAGAAGCAGTATATTACAGGTGTAGTATATAGGGGTGTAGTGGTGTAGTTTATCACAGGTGTAGTATATGGGGGGGTGTAATGATATAGTATATTACAGGTATAATATATAGGGGTGTAGAGGTGTAGTTTATTACAGGTGTAGCGTGTAGGGATGTAGTGATGTAGTATATGGGGATTGTGTGTGTATATACTGTATGCATATAGTGTGTGTGTGTGTGTGTGTGTGTGTGTGTGTGTATGTATATATATATATATATATATATATATACACACACACACACACACACACACACACACACACACACGCAGTATATATACTGTATGTGTGTGTATATATTTATATATATATATATATATATATTTTTTTTTTTATTATATAAATATATGTGTATATATGTGTGTGTGTGTGTGTGTGTGTGTATGTTAATATTATATGCACCTTTGTCGCCATAGAATGGGGAGGCCAGGTACAATTTCTTGCACAGGGGCCCCAAGCTGTCAGTGCCCGCTCCTGCTGCAGAGAGCAGACACTTGATTGTGGCGTTCCCGGCATCGGCTCCGTGCGGAGCTCAACATGACTAGAGCGGGTCTGGTACCTAGAATTAGCGCAGAGAAAAGCCCGTAACTGCGAGTGATACCGGAGTTACATTGGGTACCATGCGCCCCCTCACCCGCCCCTTGCAGCGGCGCACCGCCATTACAGGGCCTGATCACGCGCCCATCAGCGCAAGGGAGACGCTGCAGCTGGATCCCACATACCTGCTGTGTAGCAGTATCTGCCGGGATCCGTAACCTCAGAGATGTCTTTTGAAGTGGTTTATTGAGCACATCAGTATGTAGAGTGCATCCAGTAAGTGTGGATACAGGGTGGTTATATACAAGTCATACCCAGATCTGAACATATTCTGGGATGTCGGTCTTTGAAAAACTTGCTATTTTTGGTCAAGATGTGATGTTTAGTTTTTTAAACACTGCAAAAGTTGACAATTTTCTAAAGTGAACAATCACAAGTTCATTAAAGTTCATCATCTCATGAAATAATGATGTAATTAGGTCCTCCATATTATCATTGAATCTTTGTATTGTTTAACTTACTGTTTGTTTATGAAGGGATAGTATATATACTATATACAGTATTGGGTAGAACGGAGTTAATTATATTAGTCCGGCCCTCTAAAACCATCCCAATTTCTTATGCGGCCCCATGGGAAAATTAATTGCCCACCCCTGGCCTAGGCCATCTTTATGTTGAACAACAATCCTTTTTTTCAGATCAACAGAGATTTATTTGCCATGAGGTGCCACGTTGAACTTCTAATGACTAGTATGAAGGAGTGTGTTTGTGATAACACCAAATTTAACACACCTGCTCCCCATTCATACCTGATACCTTGCAACATTAAAGAGTCATATGTCACCGGGGAGGGAAAATGGTTAATTGGACACAATTTGGCCATTTTCACTTATACTCACTTTTGTTGCCAATATTTAGAAAAATTCCAGCATCCATATCCAGTAGATTTAATAAAAATATTTCTCCTTTATTCCAAAATTAGTTAAAAACAATACAATACTTCATCATGATGGAGCGCGCATCACATAGGCGTGTTACATTGAACGCGTTTCGGACAAAAAACCTGTCCTTAATTTGAGACAACCTCAGATTGTCTCAGATTAAGGACAGGTTTTTTGTCCGAAACGCGTCCTACGTAACACGCCTATGTGATGCGCTGTCCATCATGATGAAGGATTGTATTGTTTTTAACTAATTTTGGAATAAAGGAGAAATATTTTTATAAAATCTACTGGATCTGGATGCTGGAATTTTTCTAAATACTACGTTCCACTGCTGAGGGATCCTGCTCTTTCTATCCGTGCACCGATCTGGCATTCTGTGGTCTCTACTGTGGGTGAGCTGTTTTTTTTCTCTCTAAACTGTCACTTTTGTTGCCAGTGGTTTGTATTGAGTTATTTAGAGGGTACATCAAATTTACACATTATACAAGCTGTACACTGACTACTTAACACTGTATCAAAGTTTCATATCTTCAGTATTGTCCCATGAAAACGATATATTAAAAGAATTACAAAAATGTGTGGGGTGTACTCACTTTTGTGATATATTGTAGGGGCGATCATATTACAAGTACGAATATATGAAGGACAGTACAGCGATCGTTCTACTGCTCTTACACCTAGGCCTGCAATGATTACAAGGGGCATCCTTTACGTCTAAAGAAAAGAAGATTTAATCATAATCACAGATACTGCTCTGCCAGTAAAGAGCCTGCAAAACTATGGCACTCTCCCACATAATGTTGTAATAGTTGATTCACTACAAAAGTACGAGGAGGCCTCGTTGCCTTTATTGAAAAGTATATTATGTTGCTGACAGGGACCGGGCCGCTGCAGGGGCTGCTCGGATCCGCATTCATTACTGCGGCTCTAGTGGTTGACGGACCCGGGTGTGCACACCCGTCCGTCCTCACAACCGTAGGAAGGGAGGTATTTACAGGGGATTGATTTGTCAGTGACACCACCCGTGGGTTGCGGTGAGAGTGTGTAGCACCACCGCTGCCTGGTGATGGGACACCCGGGGTAATGGGGCGGGGCAACAGGAGAGAACCCCTCCACGGGTAGGGGAGGTGTAGTCCCGGAGCCTAGGTTTAAGGGATTAATGGCTGCGGAAAGAGTCATGTAGGGTCGGACTGGGGATGGATGGTGTACTCACAGTTCCAAAGAATTGCACACAAAGTCCAGTGGTAAACCAAATTGCCAGTGACCGGTCGCCTCCGGCAGGTGTATTCGGGTCCCACACCCGAGTGTAGCAAACAGGGGTCCCTTCCTCCTGCACTCAGTGTTTGTGTCTTCACTGGGACAACTCCGCTTGGAACGGGGAAGTCCACTCCCGGTACTGTGTATGTTGGGAGCTGGGGCCCGCGAAATCTGACCCTTGGGATCTCTGTGGGTTCTGACGGACACCCTATCCCCCGCGTTGGGCTTCCGTTTCGCTCTCTGGGCTTCTTTAGAACAAGGCCTGAAACCTCGTCCCTGGCTGGCAAATTGACAAGGGGCTTGCAACCTTCCTCGCCCTAGGGTACAGGTACCCAGACTGTGCACGGCCTCAGGACCGGATTGCCGCTGTCGGCACAGGCGGGCTACAGCCCTGTCCCGGTCCACTTTAGGTTTCCCGCGACCAGATCTCCGTCGCCTGTGGTCCTGCTTGCCATCTGCCACCTAGTCCAGGGGCCCCAACCCCTGACTACACTGCACTTCACACTCCTCTACTGACAACTGTCCAGACTAGACCCTCAACTTCAATTAACTGACTTGTTCCCTCCCCTGACACCTCAGGACCCCTAGGTGGGCGCTCCCATCCACCTGGTCCCGCCCACTGGTGTGTCCCTATTGTCATGAGGGGGTGACTAGGCTTTACTGGCTGGTGTTGTGCACCTGGGTGTGGGTTTTGTGTTGGTGAGCCAAGGAGGGTGGAGTTTTGTACCTGAGAGATTTGTACAACCTCTGTGACTACCTGATTTTGCCAGGGCATCACACTCCCCCTTGGTTGAATACAGCCCGTCCTCAGGCTGTCCGGCCACTGACGTTTATTTTTCTGCATCTATAAAAGGTAATAGAAAAAGATGTAACATATAAAACATTTAAAACATTTCAAACATTTCATCCCATTAGGGAGGCACATCACTTAAACGTTACGGTTTATCTCCTTCTCTTTCACCCGCCACCCAAAACACCTGAACCCACCCTCGGTGCCACCGCTAACACAGGTGTCACACCGCCTCAAGTTCCTGTGGGTGTCCATAGTGTTCGGGTAAAAGTTCCTTACCCACCAGTCCACCCCAAGAGTTCCACGGTCCGGAACCCTTGGCCTAGAGGTTAGCCACCGGTTTTGCTGGTGACTGGGCCTCGACTCCACCGCAGGCCCTTCCTCCAACCAATCTCCCCAGAGGTGTTACAGTCCTGGTGGTGGGGTAACAAGAAGGTAGATGGGGTTTATTTGCAAGGCCCAAGAAAGTTTTTGGGTTGCCTCTTCCAGTCCAGAGGTCATGGTCCATGATAACATTAAAACAGGGAAAGCAGGTTTTTAACTGGGGAAAGGGTAGTCGGAATCCGCTACCTTACTCTTTTTCAAACAAATCAGGTAAAGTACACGGTTAATTAGCATTTACTTATATACACATTGCTATATACAAGAACATACAAGCTCCACTCATTCCCCGTATCTGAATGGTGGCTGACCTAGGTTAGGGCGTGTATAACTCCTCAACCCTAAATTTACTCCTAGGCTCTGTGGGGTAGAATTATCTACGGGTTCCTCACTCCTGGTGAAGGGTACTGTAGGTAGAGACCTACGGGGGCGTGATATAGGTGCAGGTGCATCTCTAGGTGTATGTACTAGTGTTGTGTCAATGGACGTCTCTGGTTCTGGGTCTTCCACGGGTTGTGGGAACGTTAGAATGGGAACAATCACTGCTCCATTTTGCATAGGCCAATCCACTGGGAAATCACCTAGGATGGTGTGGATCACCTCCTTTCTTCTTTCCACGCCCGGGGATGGAGTGGGAATTTCTTCCACGACCTTCAGGGGTTCTGGGCACTTCTTCAAGTGGTCCCTAGAGATGGTAGCTGTAGTTTTCCCTCGATCTTTACTGACAAGATAGGTTTTCTGATTACCAGAGTCAGAGGGTTGTATAACATAGGGGACCTTCTCCCACTGGTCATCCAATTTATGCAGTTTTCTTTTCCTCATCAGCACCACGTCCCCTGGTGCAAAGGGGGCAGCTTTTGCCTGTTTGTTAAAGTGCTGCTCTTGCTTTTCTCTGCTTTGGTTCAGGTTCTTTTCTACATACTGCTGAATTTGTTTGTACTGCATCTGCCGTTTGGAGTTCCAGTCCATTGTTGGAGAGATGGTCTCAGGCACCTCAATATCCATGTCTAAGTCTACCGGCAATCTCCCAGGCCTCGCCCTCATAAGATAACCAGGCGTACACTTAGTGGAACTGACAGGGATGTGGTTATACATATCCACCAGATCGGGCAGTCTTTCAGGCCACTGGTTCCGATCTTCAAGGGGTAGAGTTTTAAGCAGGTTGATAACTAAGTGGTTCATATTCTGACACATCCAATTGGTTTGGGCATGGTATGGCGTAGTACGGATATTCTTGTATCCGTATAGACTGCAGAACTCCTTGAAGATCTCTGCTTCGAAGGCAGGGCCTTGATCTGTAAGTACCCTCTCTGGGTAGCCATGTGGTCTGCAGAAGTGCGCCTGGAAGACCTTCGCTGCAGTGCGGACTGTTAGATCCTTGACGGGTACCACGACCATAAATCTTGAGTAGTGGTCCACTATTGTGAGAGCATACGTATACCCGCCCCTACTTGGTGTGAGCTTGACGTGATCTAGAGTGACGAATTCCAACGGCTAATTGGTGATGATCGGCTGCAACGGGGCCCTCTAGCTGGTACCATCCTTTCTTCTTAGCACACAGGGACCACAATCCCGACACCATGCTTCAATGGATTCTCTCATTCCAGCCCAGTAGAAGCATTTCCGTAGTAGCATTTCCAACTGCTTTCAGCCGAAGTGTCAAGCTCCATCATGATAGGCCTCCAAGACCACCGATACGTATGCTTGAGGTACTACGATCTCGCAGATACTCTCATGCGTCTTGGGATTGATCAGTCCTCTGCACAACTTGCCTCTCTGCAGGTACAACCGGCCCCTCTCTTTCCACAGCCTCTGTGCCTCTGCCGGCGCAGTGGGCTCCATCCTGGAATCAGCCTTGGAAATCAGCGTCTTAATCAATCGGACTTGCAGGGTCTCTATCTTGTGCTTCTTTCCAACCATGATGGGGTAGAGGGTTGAATGCTTTCTCCTGCTGACTGCTGTAAGGTCTGGTGTTCTCCAAACCGGCAGGTTGATGGAATGCAGGCAGTTCAATTTCTTCCAACTCATCTTCATCCACCCTACCATCAGGCAGATGTGGCATTCTGGACAACGCATCAGCATTGGTATTCTTCCGACCGGCCCTGTACTTTATGGTGAAGTCATAGTTCGCCAGTCGGGCCATCCAGCGCTGTTCCAGGGCCCCAAGCTTCGCTGTGTCTAGATGGGTCAAAGGGTTGTTGTCCGTATATGCAGTGAACTTTGCAGAAGCCAGGTAGTGCTTAAATCTCTCCGTCACAGCCCAGACGAGTGCCAGGAACTCCAGCTGGAAAGAACTGTAATTCCCAGCGTTCCTTTCTGTTGGGCGGAGCTTCCTGCTTGCATAAGCTATCACCTTCTCCTTGCCATTATGCATCTGGGACAGGACAGCTCCCAATCCCATGTTACTGGCATCTGTATACAGTATAAACGGGAGACCGTAGTCGGGGTATGCCAAGAGCTCTTCTCTGGTCAGGGCTGACTTCATCTGCTGGAAGGAACCTTCTTGCTCCTTGCCCCAAGTGAATGGAGGACCGGAAGTTTTACCATGTTTGGTTTGTCCAACAAGGAGGTCTTGCATAGGGGCTGCCATCTTAGTGTAACCCTTGACGAAGCGACGGTAATAGCCCATCAGGCCCAGGAACTGCCGTACCTCCTTGATGGTAGTGGGGGTTTGCCAGTTCTGGATGGCGGTTATCTTCTCCGGATCCGGAGCTACACCTTCCGCGCTTACCACATGACCAAGGTATTGGACCTTGGGCTTCAGCAAGTGGCACTTAGATGGTTTCAACTTCATGATGTACTTGGAGAGGGCCTCAAAGACTTCTGCAAAATGTTCCAAGTGTTCCTCATACGTCTTTGAATAGACCATGACGTCATCCAAGTATACCAGTACCGTTTCAAAGTTGCGATGTCCTAAGCAGCACTCCATCAATCTCTGGAAGGTCCCTGATGCGTTGCACAACCCAAAGGGCATGCTGCAGAGGCCCATCGGGGTAGTGAAGGTGGTCTTCTCACGGTCTTCCTCGGCAACGTACACCTGCCAGTAGCCACTGGTGAGGTCAAGGGTAGAAAAGTAATTTGCAGTTAATGCAGCCAGCGATTCCTCAATACGGGGAAGAGGATATGCATCCTTGTGGGTGATCTGATTAATCTTCCGGTAGTCCACACACATTCTCATGGTGCCGTCCTTTTTCTTTACCAGGACCAATGGAGCTGCCCAGGGACTACAACTATCACGGATAACCCCAACCTCCTTCATATTCCTCAACATGTCTTTGGCGCACTGGTAATGTGCAGGTGATATCGGCCTATACCTCTCTTTGATGGGTGGATGCGCACCTGTGGGAAAGTAGTCTTGGACCCCTTTGATCCTCCCAAAGTCTAACGGGTGTTTACGGAAAACTTGCTCGTACTCTTGCACTACCCTGTAGACCCCCTCCTTGTGATGTGAACTGTGGTGTGGCTGCCACACTTCATGTCCTCTGAATTGCCAACCCTGATCCTAGGAGACTTTAACATCCCCATGAACAGCCCCTCCTCCCCTCCTGCATGCCAGCTTCTATCTCTCACCACCTCCCTTGGCCTCTCACAACTCTCATCCTCAGAGACACATGAAGATGGTAACACCCTTGACCTGGTCTTTTTCCGCCTCTGCTCAATCTCTCACTTTGACAACTCACCTCTTCCCCTCTCTGACCACAACATCCTCTCCTTCAAGCTCACAAACCCTCGTCCGCCCCAGCACACTCCCACCTATCACACATTCAGAAACCTACAGGCCATTGACTCTCAAACACTTAAGCTGGGTTCACACTAAACGACAGCGACAACGACGTCGCTGTTACGTCACCATTTTCGGTGACGTAACAGCGACCTTGTAAGTCGCTGTTATGATCGCTGCTTAGCTGTCAAACACAGCAGAAGCAGCGATCATAAGGTCGCTGTGCTACATGTTCAGAGAGCAGGGAGCCGCGCTTAGCGCTGGCTCCTTGCTCTCCTGCAGCACACATCGGGTTAATTAACCCGATGTGTGCTGCAGCTACATGTCACAGTTCAGAGAGCAGGGAGCCGCGCTTAGCGCTGGCTCCTTGCTCTCCTGCAGCACACATCGGGTTAATTAACCCGATGTGTGCTGCAGCTACATGTCACAGTTCAGAGAGCAGGGAGCCGCGCGCACTGCTTAGCGCTGGCTCCTTGCTCTCCTTGCTACAGTATACATCGGGTTAATTACCCGATGCATACTGCAGCCACATGTCACAGTGCAGGAGCCGGCACTGGCAGCAAGAGCGGAGGCTGGTAACCAGCGTAAACATCGGGTAACCAGGGAAAGGTCTTCCCTTGGTTACCCGATGTTTACGCTGGTTACAGCTTACCGCAGCTGCCAGTGCCGGCTCCTGCTCGCTTCATTTCGTCGCTCTCTCGCTGTCACACACAGCGATGTGTGTGTCACAGCGGGAGAGTGACGACCAAAAAATGAAGCTGGACATTCAGCAACGACCGGCGACCTCACAGCAGGGGCCAGGTCGTTGCTGGATGTCACACACAGCGACAGCGACGGGACGTCGCTGCAACGTCACAGAAAATGGTGACGTAGCAGCGACGTCGTTGTCGCTGTGTGTGACACCAGCTTTACAGACTCTCTACACTTATCACTATCCCCTATCTCCTCACTTTCATGACCTAATCTGGCTGTAAAGCACTACAATGACACACTCAGAAGCACCCTGGACCAAGTAGCACCCCTCACCCTCAGAGCCTCCAAACACCGAGTAAAACAACCTTGGCTCACATCACAAACTCGATTTCTCCAGCGATGCTCAAGGAGTGCCGAGCGCCTATGGAGGAAATCCCGCACACCAGAAAACTTCATCCACTACAAGTTCATGTTAAGGACCTACAACTCTTCCCTTCACCTCGCCAAACAGACCTACTTCACCACCCTTATCTGCTCACTAGCCAACAATCCAAAAAAGCTCTTTGACACCTTTCACTCCCTCCTCAGTCCCAAAGCACAGACCCCTATCACAGACCTTCATGCTGATGACCTGGCCTCGTATTTCTCAGAGAAAATAGAAAACATCCGCCAAGAGATCAGCTCCCAGTCACCAAGCTTTGTGAATCCCATCCCTCGCCACATCCCATCCAGCTCACTTTCCACATTTGACCCAGTCACAGAGGAGGAAGTCTCCAGGCTCCTCTCTTCTTCTCGTCCTACCACTTGCTCTACTGATCCCTTCCCCTCACGCCTACTCCAGACACTCTCTCCGGTTGTCACCACTCACCTAACTAAAATCTTCAATCTCTCTCTCTCTTCTGGTATCTTCCCTTCCTCCCTCAAACACTCTGTTATTACTCCACTATTAAAAAAACCTTCCCTTGATCCGTCCTGCACAAGCAACTACAGACCAGTCTCCAATCTCTCCTTCATCTCTAAACTCTTGGAGCGCCTGGTGTACTCTCGCCTCACCCGCTACCTCTCCTCTCACTCTCTTCTAGATCCTTTACAGTCTGGCTTCCGCCCTTTACACTCAACAGAAACTGCCCTTGTCAAAGTGACCAATGACCTATTGACAGCAAAACGTAACGGTGACCACTCTCTGCTTATTCTTCTTGACCTTTCTGCAGCCTTCGACACTGTTGACCACCATCTCCTTCTCTCTTTGCTCCATTCTATTGGCCTAAAGGACACTGTTCTTTCCTGGTTCTCTTCCTATCTTTCTGGCCGCTCGTTCAGTGTATCATTTGCTGGCTCCACATCTTCTCCTCTCCCTCTCACTGTTGGGGTCCCTCAAGGTTCAGTCCTTGGCCCTCTTCTGTTCTCCCTCTACACTGCCCCAATTGGACAGACCATCAGCAGATTTGGCTTCCAGTACCATCTCTATGCTGATGACACACAGCTATACACCTCATCCCCTGAGCTCACCCCCGCTGTGCTACAGAACACAAGTGACTGCCTGACTGCAGTTTGCAACACCATGTCTGCTCTCTATCAGAAACTTAACCTTTCCAAAACTGAACTTCTGCTTTTCCCTCCATCTCCCAACCTTCCTAACCCTGACATCTCCCTCTCTGTGTGTGGCACAACGATAAGTCCTAGGCCGCAAGCCCGCTGCCTGGGGGTTATACTTGACACTGATCTCTCCTTCACCTCCCACATACAATCTCTTGCCCGCAACTGCCGCTTGCACCTCAAGAACATCGCTAGAATCCGCCCCTTTCTCACAATGGATACGACAAAAACCCTCACCGTGGCCCTGATCCACTCTCGCCTTGACTACTGTAACTCTCTATTAATTGGTCTCCCCCTAACTAGACTCTCCCCTCTACAGTCCATCCTTAATGCAGCAGCCAGGGTTACCTATCTGGCCAACCGCTACTCGGATGCCTCTGCTCTGTGCCAGTCATTGCACTGGCTGCCCATATATCACAGGATCCAATTCAAACTGCTTGTTCTCACCCACAAAGCTCTCCACAGTGCAGCACCCTCCTACATCTCCACCCTCCTCTCTGTCTATCATCCCACCCGTTCTCTACGCTCTGCAAATGACTTTCGACTAACATCCACACTAATTCGAACCTCCCACTCCCGAATCCAAGACTTCTTCCGAGCTGCACCAAACCTCTGGAACGCTCTACCCCAAGAAGTTAGGACAAATCACAACTTACTCATCTTCAGACGCTCCCTAAAAACGCATCTTTTTAGGGTGGCCTATCACACTCCCTAGCCAAACTAATTTCACCTAATCCCTCTACAACTTCTCAGAACATAACCCCACGTCAAACTCCATGGCACCCAAATGCATCTCAAGGCTCTGGCCAACTGGTCCAGGAAGCCATCATCTATCCTCCATGAGCTGGCTGGATTGTCATTTTAAATAAACACTTGTACCTTGCCCCTCCCCCCATCTCATTGTAGATTGTAAGCTCTCACGAGCAGGGTTGCCATTTTTTCCTTTTAAATATTGTATCCTCTATAATTGTTACTTGTTTGTATATGTTTATGTATATGATATGTATATGTTCCTCCTGAATTGTAAAGCGCTGCGGAATATGTTGGTGCTATAGAAATAAAGATTATTATTATTATTTATTATGTGAAGGTGTAGAATCAGTGCCCACGTGTAGTTCTTGACACCACTCCTCTGACTGACTTGATGGACTGTCACTGGCTGGGTCGGGTGTGGTGATGGTGGATGCAGCTGCCTGGATGGCATGTGTATCTACGGTGAATAGCTTAGCAATGGTGGCGTACCTGGGTAGCTTAACCTCTGCCTCTCCGCAATTTATCACCCTCACGACAGGGCTGTGGAGTCAGAGTCGGAGTCGTGGAGTCGGAGCTCATTTTGGTGCAGTCGGAGTCGGTATAAAATGGACCGACTCCGACTCCTAAAATATATAATAAATTGGGTACAGTAGTTCAATGCAGAATGTGCTGAATATTTTTTCATAGGAATTTGGGAAAGTTATGATATGTCCTATAAATGGCTGTTCTATTCCTGATTTAAGGCTACATTCACACACAGCGTTTTTGCTGCATTGTTAGAGATGTTGCCTATGTGGCTACGGCTTTGCCTCCAACCCAACTTAGTGTATATACTGTATGTACACAGTATATATATATATATATATATATGTAATCTATTACATAGTGTATTACAAATTTACAATTTATTACAGTTTTTCGTGTTCTAAAGTTGTATTCCAATAGATATATTTTATGCTCTGATCTTGATTATTGTATCATACAAATGATTAAATGTCTGATGTTCACATTGTACTACAATACATTTTTCACTTAAATATAAGCAATATATGTGAGAGTTGGAGTCGGAGTTGTGGAGCAGGAGTCGGTGCAAGGGAAATTGAGGAGTCGGAGTCGCAGGTTTGGCTTACCGACTCCACAGCCCTGCCTCACGGGCACTCTCCCCTTTCGGACATCAATCACTCCTCTGGCTGCCAAAACTGTGGGCCAGTGTTCTGAAGGCAGGGGCTCCACCACTGCCTGATAATCTTGTCTACGGGTACCTACTGCTGCCCTACACCAAATCATAATCTCACTTCGCGGAGGCACTACCAGGGGTGCTACATCCATCACTCGCACACCACCAATCTCTTCACCAGACAGATTCACCTGTTGGGGCTGCAGGAGGGTCCAAATTTCACGTTGCAGAGCCCTCTGCCGGCCCACTCCTGCCATGGCAGACAGCTGCTACAGTAAGTGCAATACCTCCCCCATACAATTTTCAATAACATTGGTTCCTAGGACCATTTTCGGATTACGGTCACTAGGGTCATTCTGCACCACTATAAGTCCTTGATGTTCTAACTCCACTCGCCCCACCTTAAGAGTCACTTCCTTAAACCTCACTTGGGTCATTGGGAGGCCATTGGCTATAATAATGGTAAGGCCAGAGTCTCATGGGGTGAGATCATCAGACCAGTAACGCTTATACAATACATAGGGCATAGTCGTTACCTGCGAGCCAGTGTTTAGAAGTGCAAACGTCGGGATCCCGTCTACGGTGAGGGAGATGATGGGGCGGCCTCTGACATACTGCTCGTGCCAATCAGCTGGACATGGTTGATCTATTCATGAGGATTGGCCCTTGACCTCAGGGGTTGCTCGTTTAAAGGACACCGACGAGAGTAGTGGCCGGTCTTGTTGCACCTGTAACAAATGGGTTGTCCATACTGGTTGTTGCTCCTTCTCGGCATCCAGGGGATGTCCTCGGGGCTGTTGGCGAGCTGGATCTTCTCCGCCGGCTTGGTCTTTGGCTGGAGCTGCATTGCCTCGAGGATCCTGGCGACGTGCTTGCTCACCTGTTGAACTTGGGATGACAGATCACCGGGAGTTCCAGGGGGTGCTGTTGGCACTGCATGTGCTGGTAAGGCTAATAGAGGAGGTTTCACCAGCAAGTGGGAGGTATCGGCTGGCCAGGATGATGGTACAGAGTCACTAGCCTCAGAGGTTTGTAAAGCCTTTATGGCCCGGTCCTTTAAGACTGCAAAGTTTAAGTCCACAGCTGTTTGCGATCCTCTGTTGACCCCAGCCCCTGCAGGAACTGCTCCACCAGCATTTTGTTGCTCTCCGGCTCGTTGATAGAGTCTACCTGCCTCAGAGTGCGCAGAGCGGTTTGTAACCTCAGGGCGTAGTCTCTGATACTGTCCTGTGGACGCTGCCAGCAGTTGTAAAATTGCATCCTTAATTCCGCCTCCGTGCGGGTCTCAAAGGCTACTTGTAGTTTATCAAATATGGCAGCAAACGAGGCCCGGTCCTCGTCAGTCCCAGTCTCTACCTCCTGCTCGGCGGCGCCCGTCAGCTGTCCGAGCACCACGGATGCGCGCTGCTTGCCAGTCATTGCATACATATCAAGGACAGTGCATATCTTCTTCTTCATACTGGGGCAGCCAGGCAGCTCCGGGCACGTAAGGTAAAGTAATCAGCATAACTTGCGTAACTGCCGGGACTACAGGCTCCACCGCTCCTGGGACCGGAGCGGGACCTGCCGCTTCTCTGTCATCCTGCACCACTGCGGGAGCCACAGCTCCACCATCACCATCAGGCGCCGACATCTTTCCGGTCTTTCCCCCTTAGTTTTCGACAGCAGTCTCGCTGGACCCACTGTCCTTTGCAACTTCCTGCTGAGGGAATCACCAGGTTCCGCCCGCGTTCTTAAGTGGCGGGGCTTCAGCTGCAGCCCTTTTTGGGGAAGATGGCGTAGTTGTTGTTTTTGGCGCCAAATATGGTGGGTAAGATGGCGGCAGTCCAAAAATTTTGGAGCGTTTCACGGTTTACAGTTCAGGAAAGTTGCACTTCACCCACGTTAGTAGATAGGGTAAGAATCCTGTTCGTGACGCCAGGTTCGGGTTTTTGCGGACGGGGGCCGGGCCGCTGCAGGGGCTGTTCGGATCTGGGTTCGTTACTGCGGCTCGAGTGGTAGATGGACCCGGGCGCGCACAGCCGTCCGTCCTCACAACCGTAGGAAGGGGGGTATTTACAGGGGATTGATTTGTCAGTGATGCCACCCGTGGGTTGCGGTGAGAGTGGGTAGCACCGCCGCTGCCTGGTGATGGGACACCCGGGGCTGATGGAGTGGGGCAGCAGGATGGAATCCCTCCACGGGTAGGGGAGGTGTAGTCCCGGGGCCCAGGTGTACAGGAGTAATGGCTGCGGAAAGGGTCATGCAGGGTCGGACCGGGGATGCCAAATTGCCAGTGACCAGTCGCCTCCGGCAGGTGTATTCGGGTCCCACACCCGGGTGTAGCAAACAGGGGTCCCTTCCTCCTGCACTCAGTGTTTGTGTCTTCACTGGGACAACTCCGCTTGGAACGGGGAAGTCCACTCCCGGTACTGTGTATGTTGGGAGCTGTGGCCCGCGAAATCTGACCCTTGGGATCTCTGTGGGTTCTGATGGACACCCTATCCCCAGCGTCGTTGGGCTTCCGTTTCGCTCTCTGGGCTTCTGTAGAACAAGGCCTGAAACCTCGTCCCCGGATGGTCAATTGACAAGCGGCTTGCAACCTTCTTCGCCCTAGGGTCCAGGTACCCCGACACGTGCACGGCCTCCGGACCGGATTCCCGCTGTCGGCACCGGCGGGCTACAACCCTGTCCTGGTCCACTTTATGTCTCCCGCGACCGGATCTCCGTCGCCTGTGGTCCTGCTTGCCATCTGCCACCTAGTCCAGGGGCCCCAACCCCTGACTCCACTGCACTTCACACTCCTCTATTGTCAACTGTCCAGACTAGACCCTCAACTTCAATTAACTGACTTGTTCCCTCCCCTGACACCTCAGGACCCCTAGGTGGGCGCTCCCATCCGCCTGGTCCCGCCCACTGGTGTGTCCCTATTGTCATGAGGGGGTGACTAGGCTTTACTGGCTGGTGTTGTGCACCTGGGTGTGGGTTTTGTGTTGGTGAGCCAAGGAGGGTGGAGTTTTGTACCTGAGAGAGATTTGTACAACCTCTGTGACTACCTGGTTTTGCCAGGGCGTCACATAATACAGATTAAGAGTGCTAGATTTTTTGATGGGATGTTGATTCAGAGAACTAGTCTGATTGCTGTTTGTGGAATCAGGATAAAATCTTTACCCTAATATGGGCTATTATCATCTGCCCCACACGATTTTTGCCTTAAGGCCGCTTTACACGCTGCGATCTCGCTAGCGAGATCGCTAGTGTGCGTACTCGCCCCCATCGTTTGTGTGTCACGGGCAAATCGTTGCCCATAGCGCACAAAATCGCACGGACCCGTCACACTTCTTACCTGCCTAGCGACATCACTGTGACCGGCGAACCGCCTCCTTTCTAAGGGGGCATTTCGTTCGGCGTCACAGCAACGTCACTAAGCGGCCACCCAATCGAAGAGGAGGGGCGAAGATGAGCGGGACGAACATGCCGCCCACCTACTTCCTTCCTCATTGCCGGCGGCCGCAGGTAAGGTGAGGTTCCTCACTCCTGCGGTGTCACACATAGCGATGTGTGCTGCCGCAGGAACGACGAACAACATCGTACCTGCAGCAGCATATAACCGGATCCTGTGGATTAAATGTGCAACGCATGCAACCGTTATTTTTCAGATCCTTCTGCAGCGGGACACAGAATTTATCGGCCAGCACTGGAGTCCGCTGACTCCTGATCTCACAGCCAGCACACGCTGCAATGGATGCAGGTTAACAGCAGTCACTGCCTGCTGCCGATCACGTGTGACAGTGTGTGGGCTGTGTGGTCAGGAGTTCAGCTGAGTTCAGATCAACAGACTCCAGTGTCGGCCGATCAGGCTGGGGCCACACGGGGATTACTGCGATCCCCTCGCATGACACTCGGCTCACGCTGGCAGTACAGCAGAGAAGAGTGTCATGCGTGTGTCCCTGCGACTGAGGTCTGACTGTACAAGTGGACCTCAGCTGCGGGGGGGGGTGGTCCGGCACTCAGGAGGGGCGGGCCGGCACTGAGGAGGGGTGGGAGGGATTTCTCTCCATCTCTCCTCCGTAGTCGGCTATTGCGATTCTCGCTCTGCAATCGTGGTACACCGATGTACCGCAAGTGCAGTGCGATTTTTCTCTCACCCCATACACTTGAATGGGTAAAAGAGAAAGAGTCTTGCATTACAATTGCAGCATGCTGCGATTGTTTTCTCGGTCCGATTAGGGCTGATAAAATAATCGCTCATGTGCGCTGATACACAGGCTAATATTGGTCCGAATGGAATGCGATGTTTTATCGCACTCCACTCGCACCGATTTTCTCGCCGTGTGGCTTTGGCCTTACTTGTTCTGTGCCCCCCTGCATTCATCGCAGCGTGTGCGGGTTGGAGTTCAGCTGAGTTCAGATCAGCTGACTCCAGTGCTGGACTGAACTCAGGTGACCTCACAGCCCGCACACGCTGCGATGGATGCAGGGGGACACAGAACAAGTAATCGGCCGACACTGGAGTCATCTGATTACTTGTTCTGCTGGCGCTGTGGTCAGGAGTAGGCATGAGTGAGCAGTAAAATGCTCCGGTGCTCGATGGGCGAAGCCCATGTCGATTTTTTTTTTAAAAAAATTCATTAAAAATAAAAAAAAAACAAACAAACAAACACCCTAACCCTAGGGTTGAGGGTACAAAAAACAGTGTGGGCTCCCGCTGCATTTTCTCTTGCTAATGGTAACCCAAGCAGCTACTGGCTGCTTACCCCCGCTGCTTGGTGTTACCTTCACTAGCAATGGAAAATCCAGGGAAGCCCTTTTTTTTTTTTTTAAAGGTTATTGCCTAAAAACATGACGTGGGCTTTGCCATATTTTTTGTACCTTAGCCAGGTACAGCAGGCAGGTACGGGCTGCCCCCAACCTCCAGCTGCCTATTTGTACCCAGCTGGGAACCAAAAATATAGGGAAGCCCTTTTTTTTTTTTTTTTTAAATTATTTCATGAATTTCATGAAATAATTTAAAAAATAAAAAAATAAATAACATGGGCTTCGCTCATTTTTTTGTGTCCAGCCAGGTACAACTAGGCAGCTGGGGATTGGAATCCGCAGCGCAGGGTGGCCCAATCTTTCTGGGCCCCCCTGCTGCGAATTGCAGTCCACAGCCACCCCAGAAAATGGCGCTTTCATAGAAGCGCCATCTTCTGGCGCTATATCCAACTCTTCCAGTGGCCCTGCTGCCAGGTGGCACGCTGAGTAATAAGGGGTTAATACCAGCTATGTTTAACCAGCTGGTATATAGCCTGAGATTCTTAATGTCAGGCCAAGTTTGACCCGGCCATTAAGAATCTCCAATAAAGGGTTAAAAAAAAAAAAAAAAAGGACATTACACAGAGAAAAATACTTTATTAGAAATAAATATACAGACATATTAGGGACTCCATGTTTATTACTCCCTCTCACCCCTCCACGATCGAGAGATTTCTGTACTTACCATGCCAGGAGAGAGCGAGGGAAAAGAGCGAGAGAGCGAGAGGGAAAAGAGCGAGAGAGCGAGAGGGAAAAGAGCGAAAGAGCGAGAGGGAAAAGAGCGAGAGAGCGAGAGGGAAAAGAGCGAGAGAGCGAGAGGGAAAAGAGCGAGAGAGCGAGAGGGAAAAGAGCGAGAGAGCGAGAGGGAAAAGAGCGAGAGAGCGAGTGGGAAAAGATCGAGAGAGCGAGAGGGAAAAGAGCGAGAGAGCGAGAGGGAAAAGAGCGTGAGAGCGAGAGGGAAAAGAGCGAGAGAGCGAGAGGGAAAAGAGCGAGAGAGCGAGAGGGAAAAGAGCGAGAGAGCAAAAGGGAAAAGAGCGAGAGAGCGAGAGGGAAAAGAGCGAGAGGGAAAAAGAAAGAGCGAGAGGGAAAAAGAGAGGCAAAAGAGCGAGAGGGAAAAAGAGAGAGTGAGAGGGAAAAAGAGAGAGCGAGAGGGAAAAAGAGAGCGAGAGGGAAAAAAGAGAGAGCGAGAGGGAAAAAGAGAGCGAGAGGGAAAAAGAGAGAGCGAGAGGGAAAAAGAGAGAGCGAGAGGGAAAAAGAGAGAGAGCGAGAGGGAAAAAGAGAGAGAGCGAGAGGGAAAAGGAGAGAGAGCGAGAGGGAAAAAGAGTGAGAGGGAAAAAGAGAGCGAGAGGGAAAAAGAGAGAGAGTAAAAGAGAGAGAGAGTAAAAGAGAGAGAGCGAGAGGAAAGAAGAGAGGGGGAGAGGGGGAGAAGAGAGGGGGAGGGGGGAGAAGAGAGGGGGGGGGAGAAGAGAGAGGGTGGGAGAGGGGGATAAAAGAGGGGGGAGAGAGGGGGGAAGAGAGGGGGGTAAAAGAGGGGGAGAGTGGTGCTCGGTCACCAACTTGCTCCACTCTGTGACTTGTGGTGCAGGTGACAGAGTAGAGACAGTTGGTCCCATGCAGCAGGACAGGTGACAGAGCAGAGCGGTGATATGCCCTGCTCTGACACATGCGGTGCTGCATGTCACCAGCTTGTCAGTGTCTTGCTGCGTCCTGTAGTGCTGGTGGGAGGAGCACATGATCACACCACCCGTTCTCCTGACATCGGAGCAGAGCGGGCGGGTGGAGAGTGAGATCAGATACTTACGTGACGGGGGGGATACAGCTAAAGAACCCCCCCCCTGTACTCCACACTGGAGTCCCGTGCCTCACCAATCTGCTGGACGCTCAGCCCTCTTCACTGTTCCACACTGGTGCCCTCCAGATCCTCCCCTCGATTCTGGGCTGTGAAGTGCGGTAGTCACCGCCCACAGCCCAGTCAATCACTGTGAGTGGCGCCAGCATCCTCTGACGTACCAGTCTAGTTTGAGAGCCCGGAACTTGACGGGACGTAAGAGGATACTAGCGGCCGCAGCACCAGGGGGTCATGTGACCGGCACTGAGCGTGCAGGATAGCGCCGCTCAGTGCCAGAACTGGAAATAGAGGCCAATGAAGAAAACACCTAAAATAGTAAGTTAAACCCATAGAGAAAATAAAAAAATAGGTGAACCACCCCTTTAATGTTCACTTCAGTCATGTAGCTAGATTATGCATAATAATGATTACACCGGAAAAACAGAGACGTATTACTGTACCTTTACAAGTGGGATAATAGCTTTGAGGTCATGATCAGATACTAGCACTTCAATGTTGCTTCTCACACCTGCAGTAGCTCCACCACCACCTGAAATGTCCAGCTGGAATGTAATTCTCCGAGATACAGCAAAGCCCACAGAGACATTACTCACAAGGAAATCCAAAAGAGCAACTTGAGGGTACCTGAAAGAGATGCAAATGAAACTAGTGGTTACAAATAGTGAAATCTGATATATTTAAAATAAAGTACAATGATAAAATCATACGAGAACAGTAATTAGTGTTGTCTCCTAGGTCTAAGTCCTGGTATGTTCTCCAACGGGAAAAGTGAATTTAAATAGTGAGTCATAATGGAGACAGTAAAGGGTATGGTCCTGATTCATCAAGACCGGCATTTTTCACACCAGTTTTGATGAGGTGGCGTGGTGGAGTAAGAGGCACCTGATTCATTAAGAGGTGCATGCTCTTAATAACTCAGGCTACGTGCGAAGTGGCATTCACCTCCATGGGTCCCTCCCAATAAAACTTTCTCGAATCAGAGATTGGAGTAAGATTTTGGCATAAGGAAAACAACTATTTTTCATAGCTGGACAACTGTAATAACGCACTAAATAGTCATAGTTTTCCCAATACAACAGTGATAGCATGAGGACAATCTAGTGAAAAGGTAACTGATTTGGAAAAGTCCAGCTGCAATCACAAAAAATAAATGTGTACATTTCTAGATAGCCATTTCTCATTTGTGATATATTCAGAAAGGGGTTGTCCACTTCTAGGACAGCCCTTTCTCATTGCATGTTTCCCCCAATTAAAAAAAAAAAATCTTATACTCGCCTTTTGTACCAGCACCGGTCCAGCAGTGTCTGTGCTCGCGTTCCCAGGAATCACGAGGTTGTGATGTCACGTGAGCCACGCGCCCAGTTCCTGTCAGCTTCACGGTCTCCACCTTTGGAGAAATGATTAATCAATAGGAAGTAAGCTGCAGGTCTTATGTTAAGACTAGTGATGGGCGGACCCGGACTGTAAAAGTCCGAATCCGCGTGGGTTCAAAAGTACCCATTCACTGACTCTGGGCTAACAGTTCTCGGGAAACTCTGGGTAACTATCCGGATCCGGCAACTCGGGTAATAATAAAGGAAAAATAAAAGAGAGAAAAGTAAAAACAGGAGAGTTATACTTACCAGCTTCCTGTGCAGCAGTAACACTACTTCCAGGGCGCTCATACTACTTCCGAGGCCGCTCATTATCCTTCATACAAATGCACTGCTTTCCACGCCCACCAGCAGTCCCTGCATCTCTAATTGGTTGCAGTCAGTCAGCGCCCCCACCCTGTGTGACAGCGTGTCTGACTGCTTGGCATCACACACGCCATCTGTGTATGTATATTCGTGTTAAAATAAATTAAAACGTTGACTTAGGTCCCCATAGTATAATACACAGCACAGATAAAGCATACCGTTACAGACTGCAGCCCCCAGCCGTGTGCTTACCTTGACTGTGTATCAAAATAAGAGGCACCATATGCTTTTTTTTTTATTATTTAAATAGTTTAAAAAAAAAAAACTAGCATGCGATACCCCCAATTTTGATACCCAGCCATGATAAAGCCAACAGCTGATATTCTCAGGCTGGGGAGGCTCTTATTTAACCCCCCCTCCCCCCCAAGTCTAAAAATAGACTGCAGCAGCCCAGGATTGTTGCATCCAGTAGATGTGTCAATCCCGGAACATTGCCTGGCTTAACCAAATTGCACTGGTGCAGTGGCAAATGGAGTAATAAGGAGTTAATGACAGCTCACAGTTGCCACTAAGCAAGAGGCGTCTATGAGACCCTCCATTACTAATCTGGTGGGGAAAGCAATGCATATACAGTCATGGCCAAAAGTTTTGAGAATGACACCAAAATTATATTGTCACATGATCTGTTGCCCTCTGGTTTTTAATTGTGTTTGTCTGATGTTTACATCACATACAGAAATATAATTGCAATCATATTATGAGTACCAAAAGGTTATATTGACAGTTAGAATGAGTTAATGCAGCAAGTCAATATTTGCAGTGTTGACCATTCTTCTTCAGGACCTCTGCAATTCTCCCTGGCATGCTCTCAATCAACTTCTGGATCAAATCCTGACTGATAGCTGTCCATTCTTGCATAAGCAATGCTTGCATTTTGCCAGAATTTGTTGGTTTTTGTTCGTCCACCCGTCTCTTGATGATTGCCCACAAGTTCTCAATGGGATTAAGATCTGGGGAGTTTCCAGGCCATGGATCCAAAATCTCTATGTTTTGTTCCATGAGCCATTTAGTGATCACCTTTGCTTTATGGCTAGGCGCTCCATCATGCTGGAAAAGGCATTGTTGGGCGCCAAACTGCTCTTGGACAGTTGGGAGAAGTTGCTCTTGGAGGACATTCTGGTACCATTCTTTATTCATGTCTGTGTTTTTAGGCAAGACTGTGAGTGAGCCAATTCCCTTGGCTGAGAAGCAACCCCACACATGAATCGTTTCAGGATCCTTAACAGTTGGCATGAGACAAGACTGGTGGTAGCGCTCACTTCTTCTTCTCCTAATAAGCTGTTTTCCAGATGTCCCAAACAATCGAAAAGGGGATTCATCTGAGAAAATGACTTTACCCCAGTCCTCAGCAGTCCACTCCCTGTACCTTTTGCAGAATATCAGTCGGTCCCTGATGTTTTTTCTGGAGAGAAGTGGCTTCTTTGCTGCCCTCCTTGAAACCAGGCCTTGCTCAAGCAGTCTCCGCCTCACAGTGCGTGCATAAGCACTCACACCAGCCTGCTGCCATTGCTGAGCTAGCTCGGCACTGCTGGTAGTCCGATCCCGCAGCTGAAACAGTTTTAAGATACGGTCCTGGCTTTTGCTGGTCCTTCTTGGGCGCCCTGGATCCTTTTTGGCAACAATGGAAGCTCTCTTCTTGAAGTTCTTGATGATGCGATAGATTGTTGACTGAGGTGCAATCTTTGTAGCTGCGATACTCTTCCCTGTTAGGCCATTTTTGTGCAGAGCAATGATGGCTGCACGTGTTTCTTTAGAGATAACCAAGGTTGACTGAAGAGAAACAATGATACCAAGCACCAGCCTCCTTTTAAAGTGTCCAGTGGTGTCATTCTTACTTAATCATGACTGATTGATCGCCAGCCCTGTCCTCATCAACACCCACACCTGTGTTAATGGAACAATCACTAAAACAATGTTAGGTGCTCCTTTTAAGGCAGGAATGCAATGATGTTGAAATGTGTTTTGGGGGTTAAAGTTCATTTTCTTAGCCAATATTGACTTTGCAAGTAATTGCTGTTAAGCTGATCACTCTTTATGACATTCTGGAGTATATGCAAATTGCCATTAGAAAAACTTAAGCAGTAGACGTTGTAAAAATTAATATTTGTAGCATTCTCAAACCTTTTGGCCATGACTGTATATATAAAGGATAATGAGCGGCCTCAGAAGTGTTACAGCCGCGAGGGAGATTGGTAAGTATAACGCACCTGGTTTTTCCTTTTTTTTCCATTATTTTTCCTTCATTTTTTTTTTAGTTACCCGTAGTTCCCTAAGAACTCCGGGCCCGGGGTCGGTGCACAAGTACTTTTGAGCACACATAAATCTGGATCCACAGTTTTACAGTCCGGGTCTGCCCATCACTTAATCATTGGGAGAAGTTGCTCTTGGAGGATGTTCAGATGCCATTTAGTCACTGCAGTGTTCTTAGCCAAAATTGTGAGTTATCCCACTTCCTTGGATAAAAAGCCCCCACATATAAATGGTCTCAGGATGCTTTACTGTTAGACCTAAGACACACGGCGAGAAAAACGGTGCAAGTGGAGTGCGATAAAACATCGCATTCTACTCGGACCAATATTAGCCTGTGTGTCAGCGCACATGAGCGATTGTTTTCTCGGTCCGATTAGGGCTGAGAAAATAATCGCAGCATGCTGTGACTGTAATGCGAAACTTTCTCTCGCATCCATTCAAGTGTATGGGGCGAGAGAAAAATCGCACTGCACTCACGTTACACCGGTGTACCACGAGTGCAGAGCAAGAATAATAGCCGGCTATGGAGGAGAGAGGGAGAGAAATCCTTCCCTCCCCTCCGCATCGCCGGCCCGCCCCCCGCAGCTGAGGTCCGCTCGCACAGTCAGACCTCAGTCGCAGGGACACTAGCATGACACTCGGCTCTGCTGTACTGCCAGCGGGAGCAGAGTGTCATGCGAGGGGATCGCAGTAATCCCCGTGTGGCCCCAGCCTTAAAAATACTCAGGACTCATGGTAGAGCTCACCTTTTTTTCTTCAGGCAATCATTCCCTAACAGTATGAAGAGGCTTCATCAGACTAAATAACTTTACCAGAGTCCTCTGCAGTAAAATCCCTGTGCTTACAGCAAAAGTTATTTTCTCTGATGAAGTCCCTTTAGAATGCTTGGGACATCTGGAAGAAAAGGTGAGATTAATTGAGTCTTGTGTCATGCCATGAGTAAAGCATTCAGTGACTATGTAGCATGGTGGCACACTATCGCTGTTCAGCACGGGGGTCCTCCGGTTCAAGTCCCATCAAGGACAACATCAGCAAAGAATTTGTAGGTTTTCCCTGGGTTTGTGTGGGTTTTCTCTGGTTACCTCCCACACTACAAAAACATACTGATAGCAATTTTAGATTGTGAGACCCAATGGTGACAGTGATGATGTCTGTAAAGTGCGGTGGAATATGATGGTGCTATATAAGCAAAGTATAAATAAATTTAGTACAGCCCAAAAGTTTGGACACACCTGCTCATTCAAAGAGTTTTCTTTATTTTCATGACTGAAAATTGTAGATTCAAATTGAAGGCATCAAAACTATGAACTAACACATGTGGAATGAAATACTTAACAAAAAAGTGTGAAACAACTGAAAAGGTCTTATATTCCAGGTTCTTCAAAGTAGCCACTTTTTTTGGGGCGTGGCCTAACTGCCAGTCATGTAAGACGTGTTGTTTATCTGCTCCTGTCATATTTCTCTCAAAATCAACAAAATTCTGTAAAAAAAACGCTACTTATTTCACTGGAACAGCCGGATATCTTCTTCTGAAGTGGTATAGCAAAGGTTGTGGTACTTTTCATCCATTTTCTGCTATTTCTGAAAAATGCCATTTTCTGTAAATCACTAGTGACTGTCGTGTGTGAAAAAGATAAGTAAAAAAGTGACTGTGGTTTCTCAAAAATTTATTTTTTCTATACAATTTCTATTTGTGAGGACAAATATTGGATTTTGGACTTCTAATTATTAACTGACTAATTATTTTTTGTGAGTGTTTCTGCAACTGACACGGCGGCCATCTTGGACATTTGATGAACATATATGCTAATATCATATCATATCATCTTCCTCTCGTCTGGATATTAACTAAACAGTGAATATTTTACAGTTTGAGCTTAATTTAGCGTTTTCTTTTTTTCACTGAAGAATTTCTGACCCTCGGGCTGTATTCATAATACTGACAGGATAGTTACACCGGTTTTACTATTCCTCTTTTGTACTGAGGCGTGCCCTGTCAAAAAACTGTGTAGTTCATTTTTTTGAGAAGTTTAATGCTGATCTTACTGCATTTTTGTCATCTTTATTTAAAAATATAAAAAACACATTTTTTTATTTTTTTTTTCCTCATATTTTTGGGGGAGTCTTGTTTACTTTTCTTTTTTTTTTTTTTATTACTGCAGACAAGTGAATTGGCATATATTATTCTAACATGTCTAGACCAATGAAACCTCAAGACAAGAAACCATTAATTTCATCACATGCTACTGGTGTTAAATCTAATATTCCTGTTAAGCAAAAGAGACCAGACAACAAAAAAGACAGAGACTTGGAATGGGATACGATTGCTCCGTCAGCAGGGCATGACTCCAGATCTGGGCTGTCTACTCCTACTAACAGCCCAGATAAAAGGCGGATGAAAATGGATGATAGTTTATCTTTTGAAGCTTGTATGTTGGATACTAACCTTTCACCAACTAATGTTCCTCTCACTTTTGATATCAATTCTCTGCCGAAATTATTTGAAGACTCTTTTGCAGCATTTAGGAGCCAAATAAAATCTGATTTCCAGATGGAATTTGGGGAAATTAAGCAGTCCCTGGACTTTTGTGCTATAAAAGGATTGACAAAAATGAATCCGACATTGCCACTCTGAAAAAAGACACTATTACTGTAAAAAATGAACAATCTGACCAAATGAAGGAAATCACTTTTCTGAAACTTAAATTGGCAGATTTGGAGGATCGCAATCGTCGTAATAACATTAAAATACGCGGGATCCCTGAAAATATAAAACAGAATTAATTGCTTGGTTATATTTCACGGATGATTAAAAAGATTTTGCCTGATGTGCCGGAGTCAGAAATCATCATAGACAGAGCTCATAGGCTGCCAAAACCTAGGCATATCTCGTCAGAGCTTCCTAGAGATACTATCTTACGGATCCATTTCTTCCATGTTAAAGAAAAAAATCTTTAATTATTTGAGACTTCATAACATCTTGCCACCTCCATACGAGACACTAACATTTTTTGCAGACCTATCAAGAGAAACACTTCAACAGCGAAAGTCATATGCGAAAGTCACTGAACTCATGCGGCAACAGAAAATTCTATATAGGTGGGGATTCCCTACTAAGCGTCTTATACAACATAATGGCAAGACAATTACATCTTCAGAAGAGGGCATGAAGTTCTTAAAAGATTATCTTGGAGCTTCTATCTGAATTTTTGCTGTGCCTGATACGGAATATCTTTTTTCTTACTAGTTTCCGGTTTATGCAGCTTCCTTACAGGATCTAGTTTGTTGTTTTTTTCTCCCTTTCCCTCCTCCTTTAGGTACATGAAAACTATCTTAGGATGGAGGCATGAGAGGAGTGGAAGAGGAGAAGTTCCTTCAACCACAACCATCAACCATTACCAAGAAAGAGTATGGCAGGACTTTGGCCTATTGACTCTGTTCCCATAGGAGTTTTCCTTGACAGTCGAGGATTTGTAACTCCATCTGAATAAAAGAGGCTAAGAAGATGGTGATATTTACTGTTTCATTTATAGTGACTTTAATATTGTTTTTTGTGTGTGTGCTGTTTACATTTTATTTCCCTCCTTTGCAGGTTTTCTTTTTTCTCCAGGATGCTGATTGTTTCAGAGACTTTGCTATGTTTCATATGTTTGCATTCAGTAATTTTGTTAACCTGACTTATCCTTTTCGTTAATGACAATCAAAATTGGATCATATAATGTCAAGGGTCTGAACTCTCCTCAGCGCCGATTCATGCTTTGGAAGTATCTTACTGAAAGTAAATTGGACGTCATAGGTGTTCAGGAAACCAAATTTAAAAGAGTTGCTATCCCTAGATTTGAGAATAAACATTTTCCCCATAAATTCTTGTCATGTGGCGAAAAGAAAAAGGCGGGAGTTATGATATTGATTAGAGTCTCTGTGTCCTTTGAACTTATAGATAAGCATGAGGATGGTTCTGGTTGATATATTATTCTGGTATGTAAAATTAATAACGTTCTTTACACTCTTGTTACTCTTTATGCACCTAATACTGGCCAGATCCATTTTCTAAACAGACTCATGCCAGTTCTAAAAGAAAAAACACAGGGTGTTTTAATTCTATTCGGAGACTTTAATGTAATCCCAAATAAGTTAGTTGACGCCACTTCTACTACTAGACTTAGATTCCAGACTCTAGATTCTTGGTTGGGCAAAGGAGGAGTTATTGGATGTTTTCCGCTGCCTGAATACAACATCTAGGGAGTACACATTTTATTCTCATTCACACCAATCTTTTTCCAGAATTGATTTAGTCCTTACTCCTATTGCCCCTATTAATTTTTTTACATCCATGCAAATAGGCTTGAGAACCTGGTCGGATCATTCCCCAATAATTTTTGAAATTAATGAAGTGTTCCCCAATAATTGTCTGAGAATTTGGAGATGTAAAAGCTATCTATTACAAAATAAGAAATATAGGAAAGAAATCGAGACAGGTCTGTTGCAGTTCTGCAAAAATAATGACAAAGATAGTATCCAACCTCACCTGTTATGGAATGCGCATAAGGCATTTATCAGAGGGATTTTAATTGAACTTAACAAAAGGAATCGTAAAAAAATCAAAGCTTTAAGTAAGGAAATAGCACAAGTAGAGAGCCTCCAGATTCTACGACCAACCCAAAGACTTCACTCTCAACTAATGGAGCTGTGGCTACAATTGAGATCTTGCTTGGCTGGAGAGTTCAATCGGTTGCAACTAGCTAGTAAGACACGTTTTTATCACTCTATTAATAAACCAAGTAAATTGATGTTGCGGAGGGTGAAACAAGATAGACAAAAAACGACAATTCTGGTGATTAACAACAAGTCGGGTTCACTATGCAAACATCCTGGCCACATTGCTGAGGCTTTTGCAGCTTACTACTCAGATTTATATAATCTGAAAGACAACCCCAATCAATTTCAGCCTACTTCACAGTTGATCAATACCTTTTTAGAAAAACTACACCTTCCTGTTATTGATAAGGTAGACTTGGACATTATTAATCAGCCTGCCACTGAACAGGAGGTATTGACTGTTATTAAACAGTTAAAGTTAGAAAAATCACCTGGTCCTGACGGGTTTAATAATGAGTACTACAAGTCATTTGATACAACTCTATGCCCTTATATTACCAAGCTCATAAATTCTTTTCTGAATGGAACAAATATCCTGGATGAAATGCTGGAAGCCAACATTATCTTGCTCCCAAAGAGCACAGACAATACTTTAAACATTTCTAAATATAGTCCCATTTCTCTTATTAATACTGATACCAAAATCATTTCTACATTTATAGTCAATCGATTGCTGCCAATTATCCCTAGTTTAATTAATATGGATCAGGTTGGATTTATTAAACATCGATAGGCTTCAGATGGTACTAGAAGATTACTTAATCTTTTGTCCCATGTAGAAAAAGAGAAACTGCCCACCATTTTGCTCTCCTTAGATGCCGAAAAGGCCTTTGACCGCATTCATTGGGGTTACATGTCCACCACTCTTGACAAATTTGGTTTTCATGGGAAAATTTTAAATTTAATTTTAAAATTATATTCTACCCCCACGGCACGGATTTTGGTGAATCATTTCCTTTCAAATAAGTTTCGTATTTCTAATGGTACTAGACAGGGCTGTCCGTTGTCCCCTATACTCTTTGCCCTTATGATAGAACCGTTTGCTGAATCCATTAGATTAGATGAAAATATTAGGGGCATCCATTATAATAGAAGACAATACAAGATCTCATTATATGCGGATGACATTCTTTTGACGCTAACCAATCCGTTGGAGTCTTTGCGGCGTGTTAGTTCTATTATTACAGATTTTTCTAATATTTGGTATTATCAATCTAATCATTCCTAATCTAAAATGTTGCAGTATAATTTAGACCCACATTTACGTCATTTTTTGCAGTTAGAATTTACGTTCGACTTGTCGTCCAATGAGCTTCTATATTTATTATTATTCCTTCTAATTTACAGAAAATAATTTCGGTTAATGTCAGGCGCGCCTTAGATGTAATTCAAGCCACTTTGAATACCTTAAAAATCACTGAAAAGTCCTGGGTAGGGAAAATAGTCTCTTATAAAGCTCTCATTCTACCAAAACTTTTGTATATAATGCGTTGTCTACCCTTGACTATCCCTAAACAAATATTGATTAAAATACAAGCACAGATCTCATCTTTTGTTTGGCAGGGGAAGGTTCCCAGAATCTCTAAACTTACCTTATTTAAGCATAAGAAAAATGGAGGTATTGGCTTGCCTAATATCCAAGCTTATTATTTGACGAATTTGGTCAAGCAAACCCAAAATACATTACTGGATCATTTCAACAATAGTTGGATGTGCATTGAGAAAGGCCTGTGCCATAATCGTCATAAACGGGATGTGATCTTGTCATATTTAATAAAAAGAAACAAACGTTTAGTGGATAATCCGACTACCAAGGCAGAAATAAGAGCGTGGAGATTACTGCAAGATATTTTATTACGCCAGGGTGAAGCCCTCAGCGAGATTAAAGAGGTCTCGTTAGATTTATTAGAATTATTAATCCCACGTATTAAACTAGATGGTTGGAAAAAGAAGGGAATTTTAAACATGTGTAATTTATTAAGAAATAATTCTCTTTTAGGATTTGAGGCTCTTGCTGAGGTATACCATCTGCCTGATACAGAAAAGATTAATTGGGTTAGGATAAGTGAATTCTTGGCAGATACAACAACTTCTGCCTTCAAGATTCCGAGATTACTGAATGTTCTTTTGCACAATCCGACTAATGAGATCTTCTGGAAAACTAGTAACATTTACAGAATATTCAATGATGATCTCCAATTGACTAAATTACAGTATATGAAATCTTGGGAAAGAGATCTGGATTGCTCATTCTCGCTTAAACGATGGCAAACATCCTTGAAACACATATATGAATTGTGCTTGTGCTAATTTGCAGGAAACACACTATAAATTACTTAGTAGATGGTATTATACGCCTCAGAGATTGAATGTCATCTCATCCTCTAATTCAAGTCTTTGTTGGAGGGGTTGTGGCTGTACTGGCTCTTTTTTTCCATATTTTTAGAGTTGTCCTTTGTTGGGTACCCTATGGAAAGACACAGAACATCTTATATATACGGTGACCTCAGTTAGAATTCATTTAACCTCTGAGCTAGTTCTCCTATCTATTGGTTTGGAGGAGTTGAAAAAGCAGTGTAAACAAATTACTTGCCATATTCTTTTGATCATTAAATCTTTACTAGCGTCCAAATGGAAGGAAATAGATGTCCCCTCAATACAAGAAGTTATAGATAGGGTTTCCTTACACAACATATATAAGTACAACATAGCCCTGAAGGAAGGTAACTTTTCTAGATATGCTGAGAGGTGGTATCTGTGGTCTCTTAAATTTAACCCAACCCTTAAGATATACGACCTTTGATGTTATTCTCTTTTTGTTTTGTTTTTCTACATTTATTAGTTGTTTTAATTTTCTTACTGTTTGCAAAATTTGCCTTATATTTGTAGTATGTTTCTTTTGCATAGTAATAGTTGCTAGGAATCTTGGAGTTGTATATTTTTATTTATTTATTTATTTATTTTAATGTTGCCTTTCAAATTATATCTAAAGCCTATTGTTTGTTAAAAAAATGACAAAAATTGTAAAATAAGTAATTTCAATGCTTGCTACACCTCATTTTATGTTTCCCCTTTCCCTTTTCCCTGTTATAAATAAAGACAGTATACAAAGTAGCCACTTTTTGCTTTGATTACTGCTTTGTACACTCTTGGCATTCTCTTGATGAGCTTCAAGAGGTAGTCATCAGAAATAGTTTTCACTTCGCAAGTGTGCCCTGTCGGGTTTACACAGCTCATAATCCTACTGAATAGACTATTAGAATTTGTATTATGGCAAGAAAAAAAGCAGCTAAGTAAAGAAAAATGAGTGGCCATCATTACTTTAAGAAATCAAGGTCAGTGAGTCCAAAAAATTGGGAAAACTTTGAAAGTGTCCCCAATTGCAGTGGCAAAAAACATCAAATGCTACAATGAAACTGGCTCACATGAGGACCGCCCCAGGAAAGGAAGACCAAGAGTCACCTCTGCTGCGGAGGATAAGTTTATCTGAGTCACCAGCCTCAGAAATCGCAGGTTAACAGCAGCTCAGATTAGAGATCAGGTCAATGCCACACAGAGTTCTAGCAGCAGACACATCTCTAGAACAACTGTTAAGAGGAGACTTTGTGCAGCAGGCCTTCATGGTAAAATAGCTGCTAGGAAACCACTGCTAAGGACAGGCAAAAAGCAGAAGAGACTTGTTTGGCCTAAAGAACACAAGGAATGGACATTAGACCAGTGGAAATCTGTGCTTTGGTCTGATGAGTCCAAATTTGAGATCTTTGGATCCAACCACCGTGTCTTTGTGCGACGCAGAAAAGGTGAACGGATGGACTCTACATGCCTGGTTCCCACCGTGAAGCATGGAGGAGGAGGTGTGATGGTGTGGGAGTGCTTTGCTAGTGACACTGTTGGGGATTTATTCAAAATTGAAGGCATACTGAACCAGCATGGCTACCACAGCATCTTGCAGCGGCATGCTATTCTATCCGGTTGGGGTTTAGTTGGACCATCATTTATTTTTAAACAGGACAATGACCCCAAACACACCTCCAGGCTGTGTAAGGGCTATTTGACTAAGAAGGAGAGTGTTGGGGTGCTACGCCAGATGACCTGGCCTCCACAGTCACCAGACCTGAACCCAATCGAGATGGTTTGGGGTGAGCCGGACGGCAGGTGAAGGCAAAAGGGCCAACAAGTGCTAAGCATCTCTGGGAACTCCTTCAAAACTATTGGAAGACCATTTCCAGTGACTACCTCTTGAAGCTCATCAAGAGAATGGCAAGAGTGTGCAAAGCAGTAATCAAAGCAAAAGAACCTAGAATATAAGACATATTATCAGTTGTTTCACACTTTTTCGTTAAGTATTTCATTCCACATGTGTTAATTCATAGGTTTGATGACTTCAATGTGAATCTAAAATTTTTAGAGTCATGAAAATAAAGAAAACTCTTTGAATGAGCAGGTGTGTCCAAACGTTTGGTCTGTACTGTATGTGTGGTTGCTTTTCATCCAATGGAGCGGGCTAATACACAATTTTGCCATGAAACTCCACAGAACTCAATCCCATTGAAAATCTGTGGTCAATCCTTAGGGCACTTTCACATTGCATTTTCATCTATGTTCACTGGTCCCGTCGGGGCATCCGTCTGAACCCACCTCCCCCCTCTGCAAAACGTGTTTCAGATGCATACGCCGACAGGGACCCTGACTATAATGGAGCAGACGGAGTCATTGTTTGCTCTGTCTTGCACTATTTTCGGGCATATACGTTTTCTGCAAGCGGACACCCGAACGTAGTCTATCTTTGGCAAGAGCTGAGTGTGAGCCCAGGTTTTATGATGCCTCTAAGCCCCTTCTTACCAGCCCCCACGTAAGAAGCATTTCCAGAGCTGCTAATCTGGGTATCATATCATGCGGGTGCCGAGGGCTTCATCTAGGTAATGTTCCCGATCTGCGGGCATAGTAGGGCCTCTGACCACAAACTGCATTGCTGCAGACATTGTTCTAGATCACACAGAAGCAACAGGAGATGGCATCGCTCCAGATTATCTCGGTGCTGGTGTTCCCCATCTTCGTCGGGTGATCAATATATATTATGTTATATTTTGAAGTATATAGGACTGCTTAATCTTATTGAATTTTCTGCATTTTATTTGTATCTTGTCACGTTTTTGTTTTCTATAATATGAGTTTTACAATACACTGTTATAATGCTGTATTTATTATTTGATATTTGATAATATATTTATATATGTTCTTTATACCACAAAACATTTATACACTATGCACCATTTTTGATTGCTAATAGTAACACATCCATAGGAACATACACTTTAAATGTATTGAATTTTCTGTGTCCCAGTTGCCTCAGACTCCCTTCATGTGCACTATGGTATGTAGTGGTTGCATCATCACTTCCTTTGAAGTGACATGCACTCTCCTTTCCACCTCTGCATTGAGAGGAAGTCTCTTTTCCTCCGAAGATAGAATCATACAGCTGGTTAAGGACCACACCTCCCAGCAGTGTAACATCACTCTAAAGGGGGCTTTACACGCAGCGATATCGCTAGCGATATTGCTAGCGAGCACACCCGCCCCCGTAGTTTGTGCGTCACGGGCAAATCGCTGCCCGTGGCGCACAATATCGTTAGGAACCGTCACATGGACTTACCTGCCTAGCGATGTCGCTGTGGCTGGCGAACCGCCTCCTTTCTAAGGGGGCGGTTCGTGCAGCGTCACTAAGCGGCTGTTCAAAAGAAGCAGAGGGGCAGAGATGAGCGGCCGTAACATCCCGCCCACCTCCTTCCTTCCTCATTGCTCGCAGCTGCAGGTGAGCTGTAGTTTGTCGTTCCCGGGGTGTCACACGTAGTGATGTGTGCTGCCTTGGGAACGACGAACAACCTGCGTCCTCAACAATCAACGATTTTTTGAAAAGGAACGACGTGTCAACGATGGACGATTTGGTGAGTATTTTCCATCGTTAACGGTTGGTCGTTGGTGTCACATGCAACGACGTCGCTAACTATGCCGGATGTGCGTCACGGAATCCGTGACCCCGGCGATAAATCGTTAGATACGTCGTTGCGTGTAATGGGGCCTTTAGACTGGCCACACATTGGCTCCCATTACACATTTAAACCACGTGACTCCTTCACCCTGACAGGCCCCCGAAGAAGCAGGGCATAGCAAAACGTATGTCAGGGTGGAGGGACCTGGGACACTGATACACTCATCAAGGTAATTTTGACTTTTTTTTTGTCATGCGGTTTACAACTACTGACACTTTTGTTTGATATACAGGCACAGCACACTGTCCTTATTTGCAATTACAGGGAACTGCTTCCATGCACAGATCGGATATGACACCTAGTGCCATGTGTAATATAACCAGCTAAATCAGCACTACTATTTACTGTACTTTAGTTTGTATAGCCATTTTAGATAGTGGATTGTTACCTGGCTTAGATGTATATTTTTGACATCTATATTTGAATTTTGAGAAGTTGTCTATATGTCCATTTTTTGGTCACCTTGTGAGATAGTGTACACGTGTCTATATTGTGTATTTTGTAACATCATAGTTACATAGTTACTTAGGTTGAAAAAAGACCTAGGTCCATCTAGTTCAACCTTCCATCATATATATTCATTTTGAGATATAGTTATATATTTTGTACCGTATCTCAGGTCATCTAGATACCTGATCTTTTTTCTGTAATACCCTTTCTGTTATTTTATATTAATATTTCTAATAAAATGATTAATTTTAATCTGGTGTTTTTTCTCTGGTTTTGAAAGGGTTTTTTACATTATCTTTTTTTTTGTGTTACACAGCATATATGTGTGTCTGTTAATCAAACTCTGACAGCGCAATTTAACACACTCCGGCGGGGATAGCGCTGTTCCCCGCTGCTAACGGCGGTCCTGTGATGCGATCTTAGGGTGCCAATGGGTTGGCATGGCAGCGTGTGGTCAGATGATAGCCCCCTGTCACTGCCATGAAAGGTTTCCTGTGAATGCCACAGAAATCTGACACTCACAGAAACACAAGACAAATCAATCACTGATCTCGGGGAGACCAGTCAGAGAAAACAATGCCGGCAGCCAGAAAAGGCGCTCAACACAGTGAAATCCTAGGTGTATTGCCCCCTGGGAAGTATGCAAATCAAAAAGGTCCATGGAGCCTCTGTTAGGAGTCTCAACATGGAAAATAGCCAGATATCCCTCCAGGAACTACCTAGCCAAGGAGTGTCTCTTTTTAGGAGACCACCATAACCAACATATTAAGTGGCCCTTTTAGTCAATATCCAACTCTTGACGAGTTTAAGAATATGACAAGGGCAATACCAAGGCCAGGTATCCATCCACTGACAGCTGTTTCGGGGTATTGCCCCGCATCAATGTGGAGTAGGATTCTGGCTAGGTGGGAGCAAAGCCTAGTAGACCAGCAAGACAAAACAATCACTGATCTCGGGGAGACCAGCCAGAGAAAACACAGCCGGCAGCCAGCAAAGGCGCTCAACACAGTGAAATCCTAGCTGCATTGCCCCCTCGGAAGTATGCAAATCAAAAATGTCCATGGAGCCTCTGTTAGGAGTCTCGACATGGAAAATAGCCAGATATACCTCCAGGGAAGGACCTAGCCAAGGACATAGCCAAGGACCTAGCCAGAATCCTACTCCACACTGATGAGGGGCAATACCTCGAAACAGCTGTCTGTGGATGGATACCTGGCCTTGGTATTTCCCTTGTCATATCCTTAAACTCGTCAAGAGTTGGATATTGACTAAAAGGACCACTTAATATGGTGGTTATGGTGGTCTCCTAAAAAGAGCCACTCCTTGGCTAGGTCCTTCCCGGAGGGATATCTGGCTATTTTCCATGTCGAGACTCCTAACAGAGGCTCCATGGACCTTTTTGATTTGCATACTCACAGTAACACAGCATTTTTCCTGATCAGAGCATTGATGAAGCATTGCTCTAATTAGGAGAAGGGATTGGACACTGCAGACAAAGTCCCCTAGGGGGACTAGTAAATTCATTAAAAAATGTAAAAAAAAAAAACCCAAAAAATAAAAAGTTCAAATCACCCCCTTATTTAGTATTGCGCAGTATATCAAAATATATAATCAGTAATCTGATCGGTAAATGGCGTAGTGAGAAAAGAAAAATTAAAAAACACCAAAATTACGTTTTTTGGTCGCCGTAACATTGCATTAAAATGCAATAACAGGCAATCAAACCATCATATCTACGCAAAAGTGATATCATTAACAATGACAGCTCAATATGCAAAAAATAAGCAGTCACTGAGTTCCAGATTCCGAACAATGAGCACGCTATGAAAATCTGATATGGTCACAAAAGCGCAATTTTTTCTTTTTTTTTTTTTTTTTTTTTACAAACTTCTGAATTTTTTTTCACGACTTCAATAAAAGTAAAACTATACATGTATGGTATCTACAAACTCGTACTAGCCTGGTGAACTATATTTCCATGTTAGTTTTACCAAATAGTGAACATGGTAAATACAAAAAACCCAAAACATATGTGCAATTGCACTTTTGTTTTGCAATTTCACTGTACTTGGATTTTTTTTTCCCATTTTTCAGTACAATATATGGTAAAACTAATGGTGTCATTCAAAAGTACAACTTGTTCTGCAAAAAACAAGCCCTCATATGGCTATATTGCCAAAAAAATAAAAAAGTTATGGCTTTTGGAAGAAGGGGAGGAAAAAATGAAAAATTGCCAGGGGGTGAAAGAGTAAATGTTGTCTAGATTTGTATTTTCTCTTTGGAAGCCATAACTTGTTTTAGGTCAAAAGGCACTAAATATCACCCCTAAAACACCATACCCACAGTGAAGATTGGGTACGGGAACATCATGGTGTAAGTTTGTTTTTCTGCACACACCACTTGCAAACTTTATTATAATTGAAGGAACAATGAATGGACAAATATACGAAGACAGTCTTAATAAAAAAATCTGCTGCCATGTTCCAGGATGATGAAGATCAAAAAAAGGAGGACAAGTCAGCAAGACAATGATCCAAAACACACAGCAAAGGAAACTCTTAACTGGTTTCAGAGACAGAAAATAAGCTGGTAGAATGGCCCAGCCAATCACCTGACCTAAATTCAATAGAAATTTATGGAAGGAATTGAAACTCAGAGTTCATAGAAGGAGCCCAGGGAACCTTCAGGATTTAAAGAGTGTTTATGTAGATGAATGAGCCAAAATCACACCTGAGGAATGCATGTGACTAGTTTCGTCATAGAGTAAGCATCTTAAAGCTGCCATCACCAACAAAGGCTTTTGCACAAAGCATTAAATAAAATTCAGTAGTAATGTTCAATACTTTTTACCAGTATCATTTCTCATTATTATACATCACTAGGGCTGAGCGGATCCGCCTATTTTGCCAGAGATGCTGCTAAAGCCCCACTGAAATCCTGGAGCCCAGGAAGTAACTGTATGTGAGTATAACGTGCTGTGTGTCATATCTGTAATGTATTATGTGCCGTCTGTATTTGTTATGTATAACGTGTGTGTCCTGTACACTGTGCAATATTTACCTGCCTGTCTGTCTGTACATCCATTCTGGCTGTCTGTCTATGTATTGTACAGTATATCTACCTATTATCTATCTATCCCTCTATCTGTCTTTTATCGGTCTGTCTAGCTATCTTTCTATTATATATCTGTCTATTATCTATGTATCGCTATTATATATCTGTCTGTTTCTATCTATTATCTATCTAATCTGTCTTATCAATCTATTTCTCAATTATGGTATATATCTGTCTGTCTATTTCACTATTATATATCTATCTCTCCATTATTTATCTGTCTATCCATATATCTCTCTACTATATATCTATCTATCCATGTTTTTTTTTCTGTCTATCCATCTGTCTATATTATCTATCATATATCTGTCTATCCTTCTATCTATAGTTCTATTTATCTATTGATCTGTCTGTCTGATATGTATTTGTCTATCTATCATCTATACAGCGTCGGTCTGGGACACTGAGACACAGCTGAATGCCCCGGTGGGCTCTCCAACTGGACATAGAGGGGACTCGCTGGCAGGGGCACCAGTGGCAGGGGGACCGCTGGCATCAAGAAGAAAGCCCAGAATCTTCTGCAATCACCGTACAGAACTGTGTCGGCGTCGCATTGCCCCGATAAAGTTCAATCCTGTGACAGAGCAAGGAGCACAGAGCTCCATGCTCTATCACTGCCCGTTTCCTAAGCCTCAGATTGCTACAGGCCTGTGGCTTAGGAGACCGTATGCCCACGAGGGCAGCACAGTGACATCATAGCATTGCGCTGCCTCTGGAGGCTGCCATGGAAGAGGAGATGAAGGCTGAGGTGCTGGGAATCAGGATTAGGGGAATATAATATTTTTTTTAATCTCTATATGGGATCTGTGGGGGCTCCTGTTATATATAAGAGGCTATGTGGGGGCCCCTGCTGTGTGTAGGATGCTGTGTGGGGGCTCCTGCTGTGTATAGAAGGCTTTATGGTTGCTACTGCTGTATATAGGAGGCTTTGTGAGTGCTTCTGCTGTGTATGAGAGGCTGTATGGGGGCTCCTGCTGTGCATAGGAGGTTGTGTGGGGGGCTTCTGCTGTGTATAGGAGGCTGTGTGGGGGGCTTCTGCTGTGTAGAGGAGGCTGTGTGGGGGGCTCCTGCTGTGCATAGGATGCTGTGTGGGGGCTCATGCTGTATATAAGAGGCTGTGTGGGAGCTCCTGCTGTGTATAGAAGGCTTTACTGTTGCTTCTGCTGTACATAGGAGGCTGTGTTAGTGCTCCTGCTGTACATAGGAGGCTGTGTGGGTGCTCCTGCTGTGCATAGTAGGCTGTGTGAGGGCTCCTGCTGTATATAGGAGGCTTTGTGAGGGCTCCTGCTGTATATAGGAGGCTGTGTGAGGGCTCCTGCTGTACATAGGAGGCTGTGTGGGTGCTCCTGCTGTGCATAGGAGGCTGTGTGAGGGCTCCTGCTGTGCATAGGAAGCTGTGTGGGGGCTCCTGCTGTGCATAGGAGGCGGTGTGGGTGCTCCTGCTGTGCATAAGAGGCTGGGAGGCTCCTGCAGGTATTTGCATATAGTTGTAGTGGGGACTCTAGATTTAACTCCTGTGGACCCCAGACACTCCAATCCGACCCTGCATCAATTTATCTTTTATATAGTATATATGTGTGTGTCATGTAAATGGTGTAATTTATGCAGTGGCAAAACGACTGGGCCTGTGGGTTATTGGACCATTGCTATTTCCTCGGATACATGGTTGAACACCATTGAGGAGCGGATGGCCACAGCCTCCCTGTTTCACCCTTTGTTACGTCACCACCGGAGTCCGCTCTATCAGCTTCTACTCCGATCGCCAGGTGATGCCATGTTCCTACCGTGGATAGTGCTGGTGATGGGAGAGGAGTCGATGCCAGCAGCGCTGGTGGGCGCAGGCTGCGCTCATCCACTGGTCTGGGTTTCCTGGGGACCTGCGGTGCCACTGGCTGACTGTAGGTGGCAGGTGTCTCCCAGCTGAATTACCATCATTCAACTACAGCCTATGGGAAGACACCACACACTTTTTAAATGCCCCTCCTGTCTGCTGACCTCTGTCAGAGATAGTTTTGAAAATTCTGACTCCTGTTTCGTCCTGGTCTGTGATTTTGTGTGTTGATTACCGCTTGTTTCCTGACTACCCTTCTGCCTGCTGTTTTTGTACCTTGCTGCCCGATCCGATTTTGACCTCTGCTTGTTTCTGATTACGTCCTTGCCTGCCGTTTCTGTTCTTGTTCCACAATTCCTGGTTTGACCCTGCCTGATGACTACTCTCCAAGACTGCAGCCTTCCACAGGTAGTGATCTCCAGGGCCCTGTGTAATTCCAAATCCCTGTATAGGGGTTAAATGGTTTCAGGGTTCTGGGGGTCCTGCTTGGTGAGTGGCTTCCCTCTAGCCTGTCCATTACAGCCCGTCTGAGTCTGTGGATCCAGGCAGGAATTACACCCTTGCTCTGCAGCTGTGGGTCCCAGAGAGGTGTAATGACATCAGGGGGAGCCTGTGACGTGATGCCAGTGTGCCCTGCAGCTGCGGTCAGAGTGAGTGTAGGGGTAATAATACATATAGATTTATTATACACCCTACATATGCCCTTTACCTGTCACGTATAGTGTGTAATGTAATGTAATTCTGAATATTGACATGCCATATCATACAGCTGTGTAATATGCGCTCTGTGAAGCAGGAGGAGATATCATTCTGCAGTTGACCCTGAGTCTGCAAATCACTTGTGATTGATCATACGATCACTCAAATTGGCAAATTCAATCCTGACAGCATATATTACACATTTTGGGGATTCACCTAATGTGCAGAATGTCAAACCAAGGGGAGACACTGGTCAGTCTAGGGCAGTAGAGCAGGGAGAAGCAGAATATTCTGCAGAATATCACATTCTGCGTGGATTTATCTTACAAATTTTCCAGCAAAATTATTTGCATCATTGCCAGCTGGTGTGAACCCAGACTGATTAATAAAGGGATTACAGTATATATGTCATAGTTCTTCCATACACAGTGCCCCTCCCTCATGGTGAGTGTGTGGTACTGCACCTCAGTCTGTTTAGATCATTGGAGCTGAGAGGTAGCAACACATACACAGCGACCCCGTCCTTATGGTGTGTATGTGGTACTGCACCTCAGTCTGTTCAGGTCAGTGGAGCTGAGAGGTAGCGACACATATAACCTGAAAACTCTTTATTATGTAGAAAGCAGAGATTTTTTTTATAATTTCTTACATTCCCCTTTTAACATCTGTATTTTGGACTTTTTGGTCCAGAGTACATGCAGCATCGGCCGCCGGCTCCATGGTGCCTTGTCTGGTATCATGTACATTTATCCACAGGATTTGTATAGTAGATGCTGATCCCACCAATGGGGCCACAACGTGCGCCACTCTGAGTCCAGAGACGCAGAACTCCCATCCAAGCGTACAGGGATTTATATCATCTCTCCACAAAGAGCAGCAGCGCCTCATTCTCCAGATATATGTGGCCCCATTGGTGAGATCTGCATGTACCATCCATGATGTAATATCCAGGAATACTGCATAAATTGCTGAAATCAGAAGACCCCTATAACAACAAGGTCAGATGTTGTGACATTAATGTGGATTTGAAATGCAGATTCTCCAGCACAAATCTGGCGGAGTTTATTGTACATTTCAAGAGATCACTTTTCTTAGGATATAAAAAAAATGGCCTCCTGTCCTCGTTTGTTTCTAGTGGGGGCACCAAAGGGCAGTTTTGCACATTGCACCATGCGGGCTAAGGCTGGCCCTGGCCACATCTAATGGAAGCGGCAATACCGAGCAGCCGCGGGCTGAGAATACCAGCCCCCAGCTGGCTTTATCTTAGCTGGGTATCAAAATTGGGGGGGACCGCACATCGTTTTTTTTCTTATATATATATTTATTCCAATTACCAAAAAAAGCCGCATGTGTTTTCTTTTAGGCCGGAGTCACACTTGCGAGGGATTCGCGTTGCACCACCCAGCCCAGCCTCACACTCTTCTGACAGGGCCGCATGTGTTTCTATGTACATGCACGCTCATGTTCAGAGAGCGGTAGGCCATGCCCGGTGATGTCATGCCAGACTCGTACGAGTCTGACATTGCATCACCCGACACAGCTGAACACTCTTCGGACAGGAGTGGGCCGCATGTGTACATGCACACTCATGTTCGGAGAGCAGCACGCCATGCCGGGTGATGTGATGCGAATCCCTCGCACGTGTGACTCTGGGCTTATTTTTATACATAGCACAGATAAAGCCCGACAGCTGGGGGCTGCAGCCGTGGGCTTTATCTGTGCTAGTATCAGAATTTGGGGTACCCTGCACCGATTGTTTTATTTATTTATTTTTATACCACCATACTGACCAGCAGACACTTGCACTGCTTTCCTTGCCCACCTGGCGCCTGTGATTGGTTGCAATCAGCTGACATGCTGCCAATCTGGTTGCAGTTAGACGTGCCCCCACCCTATTACACGTGACAATTGTCAGCTCCAGAAGGGAAAGCGTGACCCTCAAGGAGTTTGCCGCCATGACACAGCCTAGGTGAGTATACCGCACACGCTCCTACCCCCCCTATCCCTTCCATCGATGTTTTTAATCTCTAGATTCTGGTGCTCATAGACTTATATGGGAGCGAATCGGGGTTTTTTTTGTAATTGAGCAGGGTTCAACCAGCTCTATACATTACTAAAATTCTAGACATCTATGGTTTGATTTATTTGCCCGTGTGGATTAAATGAGTTGTTACTGACATCTGGTGAGAAATTCATGTCAGTAACAACTTTAGAAATATATTTAATTAGAAAATTAATGACGTCTTCAATACTTTTTTCTGTATTTACCTGGTGCAGCAGGTGTGTTACTGTCAATTTTCTCTGCTGCAGATTTACACAGATGTTGAGTGATCTATATTTATCTTATACAGGTCATTATGGACAGTGATACCAAAATATATATATATATATATATATATATATATATATATATATACATACATATACATATATATATATATATACAGTACAGACCAAAAGTTTGGACACACCTTCTCATTCAAAGAGTTTTCTTTATTTTCATGACTCTGAAAATTGTAGATTCACATTGTAGGCATCAAAACTATGAATTAAAACATGTTGAATGCAATACTTATAAAAGTGTGAAACAACTGAAAATATGTCTTATATTCTAGGTTCTTCAAAGTAGCTACCTTTTGCTTTGATTACTGCTTTGCACACTCTTGGCATTCTCTTGATGAGCTTCAAGAGGTAGTCACCGGAAATGGTTTTCCAACAGTCTTGAAGGAGTTCCCAGAGATGCTTATTACTTGTTCGCCTCCTTTTGCCTTCACTCTGTGGTCCAGCTCACCCCAAACCATCTTGATTGGGTTCGGGTCTAGTGACTGTGGAGGCCAGGTCAGCTGGCGTAACACTCCATCACTCTCATTCTTAGTCAAATAGTCCTTACACAGCCTGGAGGTGTGTTTGGGGTCATTGTCCTGTTGAAAAATAAATGATGGTCCAACTACACGCAAACCGGATGGAATAGCATGCTGCTGCAAGATGCTGTGGTAGCCATGCTGGTTTAGTATGTCTTCAATTTTGAATAAATCCCCAACAGTGTCACCAGCAAAGCACCCCCACACCATCATACCTCCTCCTCCATGCTTCACGGTGGGAACCAGGCATGTAGAGTCCATCCGTTCACCTTTTCTACAAAGACACAGTGGTTGCATCCAAAGATCTCAAATTTGGACTCATCAGACCAAAGCACAGATTTCCACTGGTCTAATGTCCATTCCATGTGTTATTTAGCCCAAACAAGTCTCTTCTGCTTGTTGCCTGTCCTTAGAAGTGGTTTCCTAGCAGCTATTTTACCATGAAGACCTGCTACACAAAGTCTCCTCTTAATAGTTATTCTAGACATGAGAAGGTGTGTCCAAACTTTTGGGACTGTACTATATATATATATATATATATATATATACATACACACATTATATATATATATATATATATAATCTAAAATATAAAGCAGAGTCTGTGTATGTATGTATTTATGTGTGTTTGTATGTATGTATGTTCGCTAAAGGAATCCACACCGTCGTATTTACAATCATGAAACGTCATAGACTATGTTTCGACGGCAAAAAATGTAACCCCGTGCTTTACAGTTACTCTATAAAAAACCTGCCTCCATTAAAGTCAATGGAGCTGTGAACTACAGGTTATTAATAGCAACTGTGATTGGTTGCTATAGGAACAAAATAAATGCTTAGTATAAGAAGCTTCTGTGTGAGGTAATAAGATGTCAGTGGGGAGACGGATAGAGACAGACAAAAAGACAGACAGACATAGGCACAGATGGAGTAAGAGGCAGACAGGGAAAGAGACAGAGAGACAGAGACAGACAGACAGACACAGACAGAGTAAGGGTGGCTTTACATGCTGCGATATCCGGCCAGATATCGCTAGCATGAGACCCGCCCCCATCGTTTGTGCGCGACGGGCATATCGCTGCCCGTCGCGCACAAAATCGCGCACCCCCGTCACACATACTTACCTGCCCTTCGACGTCGCTGTGACCGGCGAACCGCCTCCTTTCTAAGGGGGCGGTCCGTTCGGTGTCACAGCGACGTCACTAAGCAGCCGCCCAATGAAAGCGGAGGGGCGGAGATGAGCGGGACGTAACATCCCGCCCACCTCCTTCCTTCCGCATTGTGGCCGGAGGCAGGTAAGGAGATGATCCTCGTTCCTGCGGCATCACACGTAGCGATGTGTGCTGCCGCAGGGACGAGGATCAACTTCGCCCCAGCGACAGCAGCGATAACTGGCAGCGGACCCCCATGTCAACAAGGAGCGATTTTGGATGTTTTTGCAACGATCCAAAATCGCTCCTAGGAGTCACACTCTACGACATCGCTACAGCGGCCGGATGTGCATCACAAAATCCGTGACCCCAACGAGATCGCTGTAGCGAAATCATAGCGCGTAAAGCCCGCTTAAGAGGTAGACAGGGAAAGAGACAGAAAGACAGATAGATAGGGAAAGAGACAAAAGAGAGAGAGACAGACAGTCAAAGAGACAGACAGATACAGACAGACAGGGAAAGAGACAGGGAAAGAGAGACAGACAGACAGTGAAAGAGAAAGTGACAGACAGGAAAAAAGACAGAGAGAGACAGTCAAAGAGACAGAGACAGACAGGGCAAGAGACAGACAGGGAAAGAGACAAAAACGGGGAAAGAGTCAGACAGGGAAAGAGACAGACAAGGAAAGAAACAGCCAGACAGGGAAAGAGACACAGAGACAGACAGGTAAAGAGACAGACACACAGAGACAGAAAAATACAGACAGACAGACACAGACAGAGACAGACAGAGACTGACAGAGAGACAGTTACTATGCCAGGCAATGCCCGGGCACTACAGCTAGTATATATATATTATATATATTATATATTTATATATACACACACACACACACATATATATAGATATATATGTGTGTATATATATATATATATATATATATATATATATATACAGTGGAACCTTGGTTTAAGAGTAACTTGGTTTGAGAGCGTTTTGCAAGACAAGTAAAGCTTTTTAAAAGTTTGTAACTTGGTTTAAGAGCAATGATTTGCAATAAGAGCAAATACTCACTGAGCACACGTCCGGTTCTGTCCTTTCATCGCGCTCGGACCACTTCTGGAGTGCTCTGTGTAAACTAACTGGAGGTAACTTTCTGTACATATGTACTGTATACAGTATTCCACTGCACATTACAGTATATACTATATAGCAGGTCTACCAATTTGCATTTGTGGATACAGTATTGTACTTTCTTTCTGCTAACCAGTACAGCACATTGCTTATACTGTAATCTGCCTGTGCAGTGTTCCTACGCTACATTTGGCTTACTTCTGCCCTTATTTTGGCGAGAATAGATTTGGGGTGTGTTTTGTGTACTGTACTAGAATAAAGGTTGTCATATTTATACATCATTTTTTCTCTCTATAGTGTATCTCCTGCACACGCAACAAATCTATTGTAAGCTAATGTACAGTTTAATTTGCTTTTATGTTTTTTTTTCTCTACTGTACAGTACTTTGTATCAGTGTAGTGTAATAATTATATATGAACACAGTACATACTATAATATGTTTGTAGAAATACTGTAAATATTCTTAGGTTGTGGAACGAATTGTCTGAGTTTCAATTATTTCCTATGGGAAAATTTGCTTTGATATAAGAGTAACTTGGTATAAGAGCACACTCCCAGAACCAATTATGCTCGTAATACAAGGTTCCACTGTATATATATATATACACACACACACACACACATATACATATATATATATATATATATATATATATATATATATATATATATATATATATATATATATATATATATATATATGTATATATATATATATATATAAATTGTCTCAAAAAATGTGTGTCCTGAAAGATCAAGAAGAGATTTTATATATGTTTACACATTCGGAATTAACTTGGCATTGTGACATTTGGACTGTAGATCAGCCTGGAAGTGTGAAATGCACTGCAGCAAAAAAGAATGTTATTTCTTTTTTTTTTTTTTTTTTTTTTAAATTGGGAAAAGTTTATTCAGAGGGTCATTTATTATTCAACCCCTCAAACCACCAGAATTCTGTTTGGTTCCCCTAAAGTATTAAGAAGTATTTCAGGCACAAAGAACAATGAGCTTCACATGTTTGGATTAATTATCTCTTTTTCCAGCCTTTTCTGACTAATTAAGACCCTCCCCAAACTTGTGAACAGCACTCATACTTGGTCAACATGGGAAAGACAAAGGAGCATTCCAAGGCCATCAGAGACAAGATCATGGAGGGTCACAAGGCTGGCAAGGGGTACAAAACCCTTTCCAAGGAGTTGGGCCTACCTGTCTCCACTGTTGGGAGCATCATCTGGAAGTGGAAGGCTTATGGAACTACTGTTAGCCTTCCACGGCCTGGACAGCCTTTGAAAGTTTCCACCTGTGCCGAGGCCAGGCTTGTCCGAAGAGTCAAGGCTAACCCAAGGACAACAAGGAAGGAGCTCCGGGAAGATCTCATGGCAGTGGGGACATTGGTTTCAGTCAATACCATAAGTAACGTACTCCACCGCAATGGTCTCCGTTCCAGACGAGCCCGTAAGGTACCTTTACTTTGAAAGCATCATGTCAAGGCTCGTCTACAGTTTGCTCATGATCACTTGGAGGACTCTGAGACAGACTGGTTCAAGGCTCTCTGGTCTGATGAGACCAAGATCGAGATCTTTGGTGCCAACCACACACGTGACGTTTGGAGACTGGATGGCACTGCATACGACCCCAAGAATACCATCCCTACAGTCAAGCATGGTGGTGGCAGCATCATGCTGTGGGGCTGTTTCTCAGCCAAGGGGCCTGGCCATCTGGTCCGCATCCATGGGAAGATGGATAGCACGGCCTACCTGGAGATTTTGGCCAAGAACCTCCGCTCCTGGGGGTGTGGCCTGGACCTCATGTAGAGAGGAAGCAGCGTGGGTGAGCTCCTGCCTGGATCCTGAATTATCCTGCACACCAGCCTTGCTGACAGGCACTACCGACCCTGGAGGGCTGCAACACAACTTATAACACCCAGGGAAGCGAGCACAGCCAGGATATGCCGACCCGCAGTAGCAATAAAAGGGACAGAGACGCGCAGGAGCGTGCCTCTGAAGAATCCAATATGGCGCCGCCGGCATCCACACCATCCCGAGCTGGAGCAGTGGGAGTAGCAAGCAGGTTGGAGCGGTTTGCCAGAGTGGCCCCTGGCACAGAGCCTACCTGCAACGAGACACCCGATGGCAGCGCTGAACGGGCCCTGGAGCAGGGAGAAAACATACCCGACAGTGAGACTGTGAGTACCCTGGGCCCTGCATGTTCAGCAGCACAAGGTATGCAGACACACAGGCCTGTGCTGGCAGAGGGAGGAGGGGGAGATGTGGAGCAAACAACACCTGTTTTCACTGAGGCCATACTGAGAGACATTCTGGCAGCAATTAACTCTTGCAATACCACATTGGCCACTCTAAGCAGCCAGATGGGAACTGTCACCTCAGATATGGCCTGTATTAAACGTGAGCTGCAAGGGGTGACTGTCAGAATGGGGGAGTTGGAGGAAAGAGTGAGTACAACAGAGGATAAATTACCACCAATGTCACGAGAGCTGGGAAAGGCCACGCAAAATATCTCCACACTGCTAAACAAGGTGGATGATTTGGAAAATCGCTCCCGCAGAAGTAATTTGCGACTGGTGGGGGTCCCAGAGAGGATGGAGGGCAATGACCCACTGAATTTCTTTGAAAAATGGCTTAAAGACACCATGGGAAAATACATACTGTCCCCTTTCTTCACCATTGAAAGGGCGCACAGGGTCCCTGCGCGTGCCCCACAGCCGGGAGCACCCCCACGTCCTATTCTGATTAAACTACTGCACTATAAAGATAGGGACACTATCCTGCGCAGAGCCAGAGATATCAAAGAACTTGCAATTGATGGGAGGAAGATATCAATATTTCCTGATTTCTCCATGGAAGTGCAACGTAAAAGAGCGCAATTTATTGAGATCAAAAAACGACTGCGCAACCTGCAAGTGCCATACTCCATGATGTACCCTGCTAAGCTGCGGATTGCTGTGAACGGAGAGACTCATTTTTTTGATACGGCTGGGGCGGCATTGTCTTGGCTGGATATCAATGAGAGATCCCTGAGGAGGAAGAATACCTGAGATTTCCCTTTCTGCCGCCAGGCGTTGTTTTTGTTTGGGACGCTATGCTGGTGAGCTCATTACAGTTAAATTCATCTAGGATCCAGGTTGGGAGACGGCCGGTTCATTGTGGACACCCGCTGCACTAGCGAGTTGTGGACCCCCTCCCTGCATGGACTTGGGGCGTGTTTTTAGCCCTGATTCTCTCTATTTGGGAGAAATGTGTAAGATACACTTGATTTTGAGGGCAGGGGCACTGCGCACTGGTGTGCGGAGCCCTATCTCTCTCCTTGTTTTTCTTGTTTATTGTTGTATGATGCAATCTGTTTGGGAAGTGTGGTGTGCCTCAGTCGTGTCGCTCAACCTAATGTTTTTGAGAATCGGTGGAGAACGCCTCTCTCCTCCAGGTATGAAGTATCCGTCCGGATCATATCTTAGTCTACGCTTATGGCGACATCTTTAAATATTGTAGCGTGGAATGTTAGAGGGCTCGGAGATGCGAACAAAAGATGTGCTATATTTACTCACCTACAGAAACTTTTACCGGCTATTTTATGTCTCTCCGAGACCCACATGGTCAGGGATAATGTTCATTGGCTGAGGAAGGGATGGATCGCGCATGAATATCATTCCACACACTCGACCCATGCACGGGGTGTGAGTGTGTTGGTGCACAAATCCATCCCGTTCTCATGTACCAAATCAGTGATTGACCCGGGGGGCAGATTTGTATGTTTGCTTTGCACGCTGTATGGTATACAATTTATTCTGGTTGCGATATATATCCCTCCACCATATTCAGTCGAACCGGTAAAAAGGATATTGTCTATTTTAGATTCCCTTCCATCTGTGCCGACGCTTTTGATAGGGGATTTTAATAATTACTTACATCCCTATCTAGATAAGTTACACTCGGGAAACATATCGGAGAACGCCGCCCCGACTTCATTTGCTAGAATGCTAACGGAGCTGGGTTTTGTAGATCTTTGGCGTGCCCAACACCCCACAACCAAACAATTCTCCTGTTACTCTAGCTCCCACCACACCATGTCACGGATAGACCTGGCTATTGGAAACGCACTTATGGCCTCATATACACAAAAGGTGGCCTACCTACCTAGAAGCGTATCTGATCACTCACCATTACATGTTACGCTTGCATGGGGAAACCCCGTCACTCTGCCCAGGCCTATCTGGAAACTTAATCCCTTCTGGATCCAGCTTATTGGGGGATCTTTACATGATAACATTCTAGAATACTTCCATGTTAATGAGTGCTCTGCACCGCCACACATAGTTTGGGACTCTATGAAAGCTGTGGTAAGGGGCATATATATTAGAGAAATATGCATACGCAAAAATCAAACCAAATGTTACACCCAGAGTCTGATTCAGGAGGTATCTGATGCGGAGGCTGCGGTGGTGCTCAACCCAACAGTAGAAACTAAAAACACTCTAGAGAAGGCACAGATGTCACTCAAAGAAAATCTCATGTCGGTGGCAGAAAATAAACGCTATTTCCTTAAACAAAATTATTTTATGGCGGGGGAGGGCGTGGGGCACCTACTGGCCACAGTCATTAGAGCACAGGAAGGATCTTCTTATATAAATAGGTTAAAGACGGAATCAGGTGACTTTGTAACAGAAAGCGAGGATATAATAAGAGAAATAAAGAGGTATTATATGCGGCTATACACATCAGACTGTGACCTCACGGAGACTGAGATTGAGCAGTATTTGGATGCTCTCTCTCTTCCTTCACTGAGTGATGTAAACAGGGAATTGCTGGACCGGGACATCTCATTGGAAGAACTGGAGGAAGCGCTTGGCCAGACACAAAATGAAAAAGCTCCGGGAACGGATGGCCTGCCTGGAGAGTTTTATAAAGCGTATGCACCCTTACTGCTACCCAAACTTCTTAAGGTATTTGAAGAGGCTGAAAGGCAGAGGGTCCTCCCGCCCTCTATGAGGGAAGCCTTAATAGTCTTAATATTAAAACCTGGAAAAGATCCAGAGATCCCGGATTCGTATCGCCCAATCTCTCTCCTACAAACAGACATTAAATTGCTGGCCAAGGTGCTCGCCAATAGGATGTCCCGAGTCATCTCATCTATAGTGCAGAGTGATCAGACAGGCTTCATTCCATGCAGAGCCACATCTATGAATCTCAGGAAATTATATTTGGGAATTCAACATAGTTCTGAGGAACCGGGGGAAAGGGCAATTTTGTCATTAGACGCCGCTAAGGCGTTCGATAGCCTTGAATGGGAATATATGTGGGCTGTACTTCGGAAAATGGGCTTTGGACATAGATTCATAAATTGGGTAAAACTGCTATATGACTCACCGGTGGCAAAGGTTAGGGTTAATGGCAGGGTCTCCGAGTCTTTTCCTCTTGGAAGAGGTACTAGACAGGGGTGCCCGCTTTCACCCTTGCTATTCGCGACTGCAGTGGAGCCGTTGGCAGTGGCAATACGGAAATCCAGGGAGGTAGAGGGATTTCGGTGTGGAGCCGTGGAACAAAAAGATATCATTATACGCAGACGATCTACTCTTATATTTAGACAGGGTACGTTCCTCGATTTTGCCGGCAATGAATATCATTCGGGAATTTGGACAGAGGTCTGGTCTACTAATCAACTGGTCCAAGTCGGCTTTAATGCCGTTGGACCCCCTTCCGGGGGACTTTTCGGACTTACAGATTCCAGTTCCTGTGGTCCGGGAGTTTAAATATCTGGGAGTAATTGTCAGCCCAATCCCGAAGGATTTCCAGGCCCTAAATCTGGAACCCCTGTTACAGCGATTCAGAGCAAAAGTGCATACCTGGTGCCGTTTGCCGCTATCAAATGTCGGCAGATCCAATTTAATTAAAATGGTAATGATGCCACAATTACTATACCTTATACATAATTCTCCAGTGTGGATATGTAGGGAATTTTTTGTAAAAATTAATACAATATTCCGGGAACTTATTTGGAAGAAAAAGCAAGCTAGGATTCGACTGGAAGTGCTACAGCGGGGAAAGGAGGAGGGAGGACTGGCGGTACCAAACCCATATATATACTATATAGCCTCCCAGATGCAACATCTGAGGGGTTGGGGCAAAGAAGGAGGGTATGATACCAGTGGTGATATAGTGAGAGAGGGATCAGTATGGAAGTACCCAGGTTGCCGGTTGGAGGTGGGACAAAGACAGATAAATGGGGCACGATATCCCACACTGGCTATGATATTCCGGGTGTGGGACAGGGGTAAGTCTCTCTTGGGGATAAGCGGACCTACAGAGCTCTGGCCACTGTGGCAGAACCCCGACTTGCCAGAAATTAAAAAATTAGTAGGGTTCAGAGGATGGGAGGATAAAGGGATCCATTTAGTGTCACAAGTACTACAAAATAATACTCTTAAAAGCTTTGAACAACTGAGAACGGAGTTTCACCTTCCGCATGTCTTCTTTTATCAGTATTTGCAGCTGAGACACGCACTGGAAAGACAGGGGAGGACAAACCCGGTCACAGTGACACATAATCAAACATTACATAGAGGACTCAGATGTAAGCAGCCTAAGGGTCTTATTTCGGAACTATATAAAAAATTACTACCTGCCCATCTGGAAACACATCCATTGCTTGTTAAAAGCAAATGGGAACGAGACGTCGGTCCCCTGACGGAAGGTCAGTGGTCTGATACATTGGAACAAGTTCCCAAACTGGCGGTATCGGAGTGCCAAAAGCTGTCTCAAATATATCTCATCCACAGGGTAGATAAAACTCCCAGTCTACTATTTAAGATGGGACTCAGACCAAACACACAGTGTGTTAGGTGTGGACAGGATGATGCCCATTTGATGCATGTTATGTGGGAGTGTGGACACATTGGTGATTTCTGGAACCAAACCCTGGGACTTATAGATCAAATATATCATATCACAATACAACCGTCGCCCCGCCTGTGCCTGTTGAGTCTATGGGAAGGAGAAGTGGATCCGGATTCTCCAACAGCCCTGGGAATAGCACGTATCTTGTACCAAGCAAGAAAGCTACTTGCTTATCACTGGTTAGACCCTCTACCACCAACATTACCAGAGCTCAAAAACAAATTAAATAACGTCATAAGATTGGAAAGGGGAGTTTATTTAAAA